>NW_006921796.1:4490892-4503613 GCF_000298275.1 Orycteropus afer afer | reverse complement strand
GGGGCCGACTTGACAGCAAATAACAATAACAACAATACATTTGAGAAAACTAAGAAATTACACATCGATATACTGTTAGCTAAACTGCAAACTTTAGTTGGATTGCATCAGTTTTTCCACTTTTTCTGCTCTGAGATCCATTCTGAGATCCTATTGCATTTTGTTGTATTTGATTGTCATGTCTTCTTGGACTCCTCCTCCTGATTGTTTCTCAGTCTTTTTTAAATTTTTCATGACCTTGACACTTCTGCAGGGTACTGGTCAGACATTTTGGGTTTCTCTGATGTTGCCTGATGATGTTGCTATTGTTGAGTTGCGTTGATGCCTCTGACCCATGGTGACCCTGCATGTAGCAGGACAAAGCGTTGCCCAGGCCTGCGCCATCTTCATGATCATCGATGTTTGAGCCCATGGTTGGGGCCATTGTGTCAGTCTGTATCATTGAGGGCTTTCCTCGTTCTCACTGAGCCTCTCCTTTACCAATCATTGTGATTGGTCTTTCCTGATGACGTCTCCAAAGTATACAGTCTAGTCTCACCATCCTTGTTTCTGAAGAACATTCTGATTCCATCTCTTCTAAGAGTGATTTGTTCATTTTTTTTGGCAGTCCATGATATAGTCAGTCTTCTTCCCCAGCACCATAGTTCGAAGGCATCAGTTCTTCTTCTTTCTTGTTCATCATGCAACTTTTGCATGTTGTTTGTTGTCATTATGTGCCGTCGAGTCGGACCCGACTCATAGCGACCCCTCCTTGGGTTTCCGAGGCAGTATCACTACTACGGAAGTAGATTGCCCCATCTTCCTTCCGAGGAGTGTGGCTGGTGGGTTTGAACCGCCAACCTTTTGGTTAGCAGTCAAGTGGCTTAGCCACTATGCTACATCTGAGGATGTGTGGGCTTGGGTCAGAGTCACTGTAGTCATCAAAGTGATATCTTTGCTTTCTAAAACTTTGAAGAGGTCTTTTGCAGCAGACTTGCTCAATGCAATATGTTGTTTAATTTCTGGACTCCTGCTTCCATGCACTTTGTTGATCCTAGTAGAATGAAGTATTGACAACTTCATGATTAGACTGAGGTTATAGATTTTAGGAAATACTACAGAGGTGAACAGCATGACTTATGATAACAGCATGACTTGTCACTGGTGACATTAACCTTCATCCACTTGCTTAAGATGGGGTCTGCTAGGTCTCTGCATTCCAAGTTTCTGTTCATTATAAGTGAGTCAGTAAGATCAGCCCCAACTTCAAGAAGAGAGAATTAAGCTCTCCCCCCCGAGGAAAGAGTATCAAAGACTTTTGGGACATTTGTTAAAAATACCACAGTAATAAATAAATATTTGGAGGGAGATACTTTGTGGCTATGCAGATACCCTGTTTCTTCTTACAGTTTTGCATACTAATTTTTTATTTTTCATTCATTTTTGTTTTTTAATTGTGCTTTGGGTACAAATTTACAGAGCAGAATTCGTTTTACATTCTACAGTTTGTGTACATTTGGTTTCACTCCCCCATTACCATCCCCAACCCTAGCCCACTCTCCTCCTCTCCCTTCCCAGTAACCACCCCCATCCTTGTGCCCTTCTTAGTTATACACTCCTCTCTGGCCAGCTTTTCCTCTGTGTGAATGCTGTCCTCTGGTACCCCATGGCCAATTGCTCCAAGGGGTGTATCTCCATAGAATAGGTAGGTGCATTGCCCTGGGTTGGGTGTTCTGCATGTAAGACTTAACTGCTGTTGGGCTGAAAGCCAGCCCTTGGGAGTGAGTTTTATCCCAGGCCCAAAGTGTCTCCCAGGGCCATCATCTTGGGGGTCCCACCACACTCCATTCAACCAGGAATTCTGGTCATTATTGCGTTTTTGAATTTTGTTCCACGTTTTTCTTCCCACTGTATTCAGAATCTCTAGTTTTGATCCCTTCCCAGGTAGTAGCTGGGCACCATTTAGTTGTTCTGGTCTTGAGTCCTTCATACCCTCGGGCTAATTGTTTCCAAATACCCTTGGTTTTCTTCACTTGTCTTCATTTCTGACAAAAGGAGACCATTAGCTGCATCTTAGAGGGCTGCTCGAAAGCTTTGAAGACCCCAGTCGCTACTCACCAATGTAGGTTGTGGAACAAGATTTTTATGTATTGTGTTGTGCCAGTTGAGCCTGGAGTTGCCCAATACTGTGGTCCTGAGTTGGCAGATCGAGTTGTTCTCTCTCCCAAGGTGTCTGGCTGTCTGAGGGATTGTTCCCTGTCTGTCTTCTGTTTCTTCTGTAATGATTGTGGTTATTTTGTTCAATAGTGTCTGTGCAGGATTAGCCTCAGCTGAATCTGTCCTTGGTCTAGAGTATTTTCCTGTTCACTGACCCCCATCTGATCTTGTCAGTTGTCTATGTATTTGTCTGTAGCCTGGTGTTTGGTGTTAGTGGTAATGCAGTATTGTGGATATACTGGTATTAGTCCCTGTCATCTATATCTTATGTGCACAATTCAGTGTCCTTCCTTTCCCCAACATTATCATGCTGGTCACAGATTCTTTCCATACCATCCCTCCCCTTACCCAACTCAGCATGTGTCCCCCAACTAGTCTGAATTTTTCCTCTTCCCCTCTCTCCCATTCCCCATAACCTTCAAAGTGAGTTCTCTTCCCAAGCAAACCCTTCCTTGATTTTCCACAGTAATGGGCTCATACAATATTTGTCTTTCTGTGATTGACTTATTTCACTCAGCATAATATCCTCCAGGTTCATCCACATTGTGAGATGATTAGCATATTCTTCAGTGTTCTTTAATGTAACATAGTATTCCATTGTGTTAATGTACCATAATTTGACTATCCATTCATCTGTTGATGGGCATTTAGGTTGTTTCCATCTCTTTGCTATAGTGAATTGTGCTGCGATGAACAAAGGTATGCATATGTCTTTGTGTCCTGTCTCTCACCTCTTTAGATATATTCCTAGTAATGGAATTTCTGGTTCAAATGGTGTTACTGTTTTCAGTTTTTTAAGGAAACGCCATACCATTTTTCACAATGGTTGTACCATTTTATAGTCCCACCAGCAGTGTATGAGAGTTCCAATCTCTCTGCAACCTTGCCAGCATGTGTTATTTTCTGTCCTGTTGAACTTTGCTATTATTGCTGGGGTGAGATGATATCTCATTGTTGTTTTGATTTGCATCTCTCTAATAGCTAATGATTGTGATCAATTCCTCATGTGTTTGTTGGCCGCCAGCATGTTGTCTTTAGTGAAGTGTCTGTTCATGTCCTTTGCCCATTTTTGAATTAGATTGTTTGTCTTTTTGGCATTGAGGTGTTGAAGTTTTCTATAGATTTTGGAGATAAGTCCTTTGCCAAATATGTCATAGGCAAATATTTTCTCCCAATCTGTAGGTTCTCTTTTTACCCTTTTGGAGAAATCTTTTGATGTGCATAAGAATTTAATTGTTGAAAGTTCCCAGTCATCTAGCTTCTCTTCCACCACCTGTGCATTCTGGGTTATGCTTGATAGTCTCTTTATGCCATGAATCAGGGCCCCTAGATTTTCCCCTATTTTATCTTTGATAAACTTTATAGTTTTTGGTTTTACACTTGTCTTTGATCCAACTTGTGTTTGTTTTTGTGTATGGGGTGAAGTATGGGTCTTTTTCATTTTCCTAATTTTGCCTACTGATTTTAACCTTCATCCTCGGATTTCACTGCTGCAGTTATTACTGTGGTCTTCTAATGGTGACTTTCTCTTTCCCTCCTGCCTTCTGCATGTGCTATTTGGAATTCTTCCATAAGGAGTATTTGTCCTTTCTCCCCTACTTACTTACTTATTCAATTATTTATTTATATCAGTATGGGCTTATTGATATTTATTCTGTTCTTTAGGTTATTGTCCAAAGTGATTGCTATTTTGTTGTTCAGATTCTAGCCCATGAGTTTTTTCAGGTTGGCTTTTGACATGTCTCATCCTTTTCATTTTTGAGATTGACTTTTAATAGCAAACAAACCTATAAAATGAACATCCAATTCAAAACTTAGTTAAAACGCATTTCTAAAATGTCATAAAATTTAATTATGAATGAAGAATGTTCTTCATATTATGACAAGTCTTGACATTTTCCTTCAACTAGACATTATTTAAATTTAGAACCTTGTGATTCTTACATTTTAATAATACTTGCCACTTTCTTAACTGTCTCTTAAGGCTAATGCTTATAATTTTTATTAAATACTACAAGGATTTTGAGTGAAAGACTTAGCAAAAAAGAACTCTTCACATTAAGATCTTTCACAAGTAAGAGTGGGAAGTTGGTAAAGCCTTCCAAAGATCTGAAATGTAAGAGTAAATATCTTTTTGAACAATATATTCTGGTTCTCTGTAAGATGATCATTTAAAAACTATGAGGAGGTGTGAGTCTCTGGGAATTTCTGGTCAGTACAATTGTCTGATTAGAAAAAGCCTTTTTATAAGAATAGTCCACTACTCTTCTAAGCCAAGAGACATTTTTTTTATGGACTTTGAACAAAGACTGCTAGACTATAGTTTTGGAAGACTTGGTTGAATCTCTGGAGTCTCGAAATACAGTTTTATCAAGTACAACTAACTTCTGGGTTTTATTACAGAATGCTTGACCTGATGAAGTCAGTGTTCCAGCGTCATCTGGCCTAGGCTTTAGGGACAGAAGCAGAGTCATAGAAGGTGCTAACTTAGTGCAATAGGCAAGTTGTCTTTCTGGGCTTTTGACTTGGTAAGAGTGAAGAGAAAACAGGCTCAGTCTTGGCAAAGGGTATCCATGCCTTGGGCTGCGGAGAATTTCAGGAGTGGAAAAGTTATATAAGGAATTCATTCTCAGGAAGGTGTATTACTTACTTTAATGCACATCATAACACCCACTATAAAATGTACTCTAACACCCAATTTTGATTTTCAGTCATTTATCTACCATCACCAGCTGAGTTCCTGACATGCCCCAGATGTTCATTATTTACTAGGTGTCCAGCTGAAAGACCAAGTCTTGGCATTCAAAGATTTGTCGAATAGTGGGGGTACACTGGGTAACCTGTTAGGAACATACAGAGCCATGGCCAAGTTTGGCATAGACTACTTGGGAGCACAGAGCAGGGCCACCTAAGTCCAACTGGCAGGTTAGGAACAACTCCTCAGAGAATAGACCCTGTACAGAGTACAAAAGGAGAGAACAAGTTAGTTGGGTTTTGGTAGAAGAAAGAAGCTTCAGGTAGAGAACTGTAAGTGCAAAGGCACAGAGCTTGATGGCCTTCAGCATATCCTGAGAACATGAGGAGTTCAGCCTGCTGAGTGGTAGGTGATGATGAGTGGGAGAAGTGGGTAAGATGAGCTTGTAAGGAGCCTGGTGGATCATGCTTAAACTTCTCCCCAAGTCTACAGGAAGCCATTGGGAGTGAAGCAGTCACAGAGCTCATGTGCTGGATTCTCCATTTAACCATCATCTGGAGTTTGGTCTTACTGTATCTTTCAACTACTAGTTTGAGGGTCTCTCTGTAGGAGGCATGACTAATATTTAATGGTCTTGTTTTATGAAGCTGGGGCTTTCCCATTTAATCTGTCATACAAAATATTTGGAGTTTTCAGACTTGGTATAACATATGAATCGATGCATTGAAGCAATGAACATGTCAAGAATCCTCCTTTAGGGCGAGGCTATGCCAGTCGCAGCAGCAGATGTAACGTAGGGCTTATTACTGTCTTTGAGATAATGTTAGAGCCTTCTGTTGTTTCACATGTTTCTCCCATTTCTTTCTACACAAAACCATCCCATTAAAGGAAGACCAACTTCTTTCTCCATCAGTGGTGTCTATAACCCTTAGAAAATTTATGTAATTTTTCAATTACATACTTATTCTCTAAATATTTACTATTAACCTTAACTGGAGTACTGCAGACTCCTGGAAGGTAGGGGCCTTGTATGTTCTTTCCCATTCTTCATAGAGTTGAGCCCCAGGGAACCACTATGAAGAAATGGCCTTGGTTTGGTGGGAAAGCAAAAGAGAGTGTTTCTCTGCCAGACAGGAGCAGACTTTTGGGCACCTGGGGTAACTTTTCCCTTTTTATGAAGTAGTGTCTCTGAGTCAGTTTTTAAGGCTTTCAGCTAGTCTTTTGTCTCTCTTCAACCTTGGGTACTTTCAGTCCACGAGATAATATATATTCTAATTCTCTCCCAGGTTGTCAACAGAATTCATCTATTCATTGACTCATTCTTCCAGCAATTATTTCCTAAGTGTCTGCTCTGTGACTGGCATTGCTTTAGGCACTGGGGAAGCAGCAGTGAAAAAAAAAATTAGACCAAAGTGCCTGACATAATGGGGCTTATATTCTAGAGAGGGAGACCCATGAAGCATAACAATTCTGCATATTGGAAGTCTCTGGGTAGCACATACGGCTAATGTGCTAAGTGAAAAGGTGGTGGTTTGAATCCATCCACAGTCATGTTGGAAGAAAGACCTGGTGATCTACTTCTGAGAAATCAGCCATTCAAAGTCCTGTGGAGCACAGTTCTACTTGGACACACATGGGGTCGCCATGAGTTGCAGTCTACTTGATGGGGCTGGGTTCTGGTATGTTGTTGTTGTTAGGGGCCGTTGAGTCAGCTCTGACTCATAACAACCCTACGTACAACAGAACAAAGCACTGTCCAGCCCCTCACCATCCTCACAATCCCTGCTATGCTTGAGCATATTATTGCAGCCACTGTGTCAATCCTTCTCGTTGAGGATTGTGATAGCTGGAGCTGTGTGTCAACTTGGCTGACCACAATTCTGTATGGTTTAAGCAGTTGTGATGTGGGTTGTTCCAATGATGGGATCAGATGTATATGTTTTGAGAGCCAATCCACTGAAAGGGAGTTTCCTTAGGGGTGTGGCCTGCTTCCAGTATATTTATGGACATCCTGGGAAAAGAGACACTCTTCTGTGGATCAGGATTCTGCGTAACACTGTCTGTGAGTGAACAATCCACCATTTGGCCTGGAGATCTTGGATTCGTTATTCATTGGCGTCAACAGCCAGTATACAGCCTGCCAACCTTGAGCTCCTCAGCCCCTGCAGCTGCGTAAGTCAGGAAAAGCCTCCAGCTTGACGTTTGATCCAAGAACTTGGGACTTGCCAGCTTCTATAAGTGTGTGAGCCATTTTCCTAAGATAAATTTCTCTTTCTCTCTATATATAAGCTCTCCTGGTTTTGTTCCTCTAGAGAACCCAGTCTTAACACAAGGATCTTCCTCTTTTTTGCTGATCTTCTACTTTACCAAACATGATAGCCTTCTCCAGGGACTGGTCCCTTCTGATAAGATGACCAAAGTAGGTGAGATGAAGTCTGGCCATTCTCACTTCTAGAGCACATTCCAGCTGCACTTCTTCCAGGACAGATTCATTTGTTCTTCTGGCCGTCCATGGTATTTTCGGTGTTCTTCCCCAACATCACGATTCAAAAGCATCAACTCTTCTGTCTTCTGTGTGTATAGCTGCTACTTATATTGTTGAAAAAGATATTTGTAACGAATAAGTCATTGGTCTTACAAAATTCTATCATGCGATCTCCGGCATCATTTCTGCCACCAAGGCCATACTTTCCATCTACCAAAGCTGCTGCTTTGAATAATAGTAGTATTAACTGGTCTTCCTTATAGGTGTATGGATATTATTCTATCACTGACAGTATTGTACTGCAAAATAAATTTGAAATGTTCTTTTTGACAATGAATGTGATACCATTCCTCTTTGTCATTCATAGCATCATAGACCGTATGACTGTCTGATTCACAATGGCCAATACCAGTCCATTTCAGCTCACTGATGCCTAAGATGTTGATCTTTATGTGTTCCATATCATTTCTGTCATCTTCCAATTTTTCTAGATTCATACTCTGTACATTCCATGTTCTGATTATTAATGAATATTCGAGCTTGCTCTTCTCATTTTGAGCTGTGCCCTGTCAGCAAATGAAGGTCCCCAAAGCTTTGCTCCATCCATGCCATTAAGGTCGACTCTACTTTGAGGAGGCAGCTCTTCCCCAGTGGTATTTTTAGTGCCCTCCAATCTGAGGAGCTCATCTTTAGGCATTATATCAGACAGTGTTTCACTGCTATTCATAACATTTTCCAGTAATATAGCAGACAGTGTTTCACTGCTATTCATAAAGTTTTCAGTGGCCAGTTTTTCATAATTGTATGGCCCTGTCCTTCTTCCCAGTCTGTCTTGGTCTGAAACTTTTCCACTATGGGTGACCCTGCTGGTACTTGAAATATCAGTGACATAGCTTCCAGGTTCACAGCAACATATGAGCCACTGCAGTACAGCAAACTGACAGATGAGTGGTGGGCTGGTATGTGGTTGTCAGAATAATAAGTTAAGTGGGGAAAAACTAAACCAGAGAAGAGGGAAAAGAGACCCAAGTGGGAAAGTGTGCATTACAGTTTAAATTGCAATTTTAGGGCAGTCAGTTGTAGGGCAGTCAGAGAATTGCTCATTGAAAAGATGATATTTGAAGGCAACTGAAGAGGTAGCTATCCATGTGGGTATCCAGCAGAAGAACACACTAGGGAGAGGGTACAAGTTCACGTGAAGGAGTGTGTCTGCGTACTTGAAGAAGGGCAATGGTGAAATGGGAGGGCCATAGATGAGGAGGCCCCAGGGCTGCCAGGTAGGGCGATTTGGGTTGCAGGTTATGTTGGATCTTGTCTGTTGTAGACCATTGGCTTTCACTCTGTGAGGCAGGCATCCCTTGGGTAGTTTGCAGCAGAGACGTGATTATTGGCTACTGTGTGGAGTGAGGTGAGGATGGAAGCAGGGGAGTCCGTTGGGAGATCATTGCCATTGTCCAGGAGAGAGATGATGAGTTTGGTGATGGCATTGAAAGTGGTCGTGTTCTGGATCTAATTTGAAAAGAAGTGGGCAGAATTTGCTAATGCATCGGATGTGGGGTATGAGAGTTGAAGAATTAAGGAATACTCCAGGGATTCTGGCTGAGCAACTGGGGAAATGGAGTTGCCATTTGCCGAGATCAGGAAGACTGTAGGAGAGTCAGGTTTGGGGGCTGATCAGAGGACTGGTAGTGATTTTGAGAGGAGCTCTGGTAGCGTAGTGCCTAAGGCACTTGACTGCTAACCAGAAGGCTGGTGGTTCAAACTCACCAGCCACTCCTTGGAAGGAAGGTTGGGCAATCTACTTCCGTAGTGATACCACCTCAGCAAACCAAGGAGGGGTTGCTATGAGTTGGGTCTGACTCCACGGCACATAACAACAACAACAACAGTGATTTTGAGATGCTTTTTGACTTCACTGTAGAGAGAGGATAGGCAGGTAAGCGCTCTCCTCAGATATCTCTGGACAGGTCAGAGCTGGAGACAAATCTGGATATGCATTTGGGGTACAGATGGCATTAAAAGCCATAGGGCTGGATGAGATCACTGGCAGAGTGAGCAGAGAAAGAAGGGGTTGAGAGGCTGAGTCCTGGGCCTTTCAGTGTGTGGAGTTTGGAAGATTAGTAAGTGCCAGCAAAGGAGAGCCAAGAGGAGTAGCCAGGGAGAGTGCATGTGAGAGCGAGAAACCAGGAGAGCTGGGTGTCCTGCACATGATGCAGGAGATAGAGCAGGAGACGCTGTATTTGGAGTGCCATGCAGTAGTACATGGCGAGGGTAATCACTCTCACAAGCACAGATTCCCACAGAAACAAAAGCAATGGGTACAGAGAAGAAAGGCTGGGGATAAAGGTTTTTTTTTTTTTTTTTAAGACAGATGGACTATCTTAAAAAAAAGAAGGAGAAAATCCCTTATTTAGTTCCATTATGATTTTTGGCTTAGGCATATTTTACAACTTCTGTAGATTCTGTTTGGAATCTCTGATGCTTCTGTATAACCCTGGACTTCCAGCCTCCCTACAGACAGGTGGTGTGTTTAGGAGGGACTAAGCTAAGTAGGTTGTGTCCTTTAGGAACAGGAACTTTCCTTTCTTCTAATTTCCTAATTTTATTTCTGTATCTACTTACAGTTTTAATGCAGTTATAATCATAGCAACATGTAAATTGGGAGATTGGTAGTGATGTGTGGAAAGCACTTTATTGGCTTTCAAAGCTCTAACAAAGCCACAGTGATCACAATAGGGCTGGTATAGGAATAAATAGATGGATGGAACAGAAAAGAAATGTAGGTATAAATTTAATATGTGATGACATCATTATAGAGAATGAAGGAAGAGTAAAAAAATTATTTTAATGGTTCTGAAAACTAATTTGGGGAAAGAAAAGGCAAATATCAAATATCCTATAAAAGTATTTAAGTGAATTTGAGCATAATATAAATGATGAAACCGTAAAACAAAGGAAAATAGTGGTGAGTATTTATCTGAGCTGGTATTGGGAAGTATTTATCTGACCTGAGATTGATACATAAGGCCGAATCTATAAAATTCTGAGGATACCTGTGTGCTTACTTTTCTCTTGTCTATCTCATACCATTAGAGTGTAAGTAAGCCCCTGAGTGCAGCCATCATGTCCCTCTTCTTATAACTGAATGGGAATCACAAACCAAACTCACTGCCATAGAGTCGTCTCCAACTCATAGCAACCCCTTCTTGGGTTTCTGAGACGGTATCTCTACAGAAGTAGATTGCCCAATCTTCGTTCCAAGGAGTGGCTGGTGGGTTTGAACCGCCAGTCTGCTAGTTAGCAGTCAAATGCCTTAGGCACTATGCCACCAAAGCTCCCAGGGAATCACAAAGAGTAAGCCAAATTCTAATGGGATATGACATGGGGCATGGAGACACATGAGAGAGGCACCTAACCCAGTCTGGGAGATGTAGGATGTTGGGAAGGGTTCTAGTGGGACTCAGCTTGTTAGTTGAAACTCGAAGAATGAAGGAATAGCATATGGTCCATGGAAAAGTGAGAGATGATGATTTAAAGAAACTAGAAAATTCAACATGGTGGCCCCCGTAAAGGTGAGTGGGGAGTGGTACGTGGTGCGGCACATCTTCGTCTCTTGTTATTCACTGACCTTTATGCCTGGTGTTCTCTCCTCCCCAGCACTAACAGAGTCCAGTTGATAGGGATGGAGAACAACAGGTTAGTGAGTATTGGATGAAGCCCTTTCGTTTGCTTGATGGATTACCAGGCACTTTTACATACATGGTTCTGTTTAGTCCTCATAGCAATCTTCTACACTTTAAGGGTATTAGGAACATAGGGAATAGTTTGAATCAATATTTTCCCTTAATAATTGGCACAAAATCTGTGATGAAACTTTGAAAGTTTAAAGGCATTAAAAATAATAAACAAACCGTGGGCTAGCATCCTGGCTGTATAATTCATGCATATACTGCCCTCTTGTGGAATCAACTTCTAGTAGCTTGACTTCCCCCCCCCCCCTTATTGCCTAAGGCACTTGATTGCTAACCACAAGGCTTGCAGTTCAAACCCACCAGCCACTCCTCGGAAGGAAGGTTGGGCACTCTACTTCTGTAGTGGTACTGCCTCGGAAACCCAAGGAGGGGTCGCTATGAGTCGGATCTGACTTGATGGCACATAACAACAACAATTGCTGGTGGGAGAATCCATATCTTACTTTAATTTACTCATGGATTTGAGGATTCAGGAGTTTCTTAACAGCAGGGGGTTTATATCTGGCTTTTTCATTTATTATATATGTATCTTGGTTGGTTTGGTTAGCTTCTCACTTTCCTTAATCTGAAATGGAGACACATTGGCAATGAAAACATTAAAAGCTTTTATGTAATGAGTATGTGCCATGTATTAACTCACTGACTTTCCATAACTCTATGAGAGTGGTACCAATATTATTTCCATTTTACAAATAAGGAAACCGAGGGCCCAGATAATAACTGTTCCTGCTTCTTAGGACGGGGAGGATTAGATGAGTCAACACATGTAAAGTGATGAGAGGATCTAGCACACAGTAAGTGCACAGTGACAAAAACATTGCTATGGACCACATAGATCCTTATTTGTATTCAGGGTACTCTCATTTTGAACACATTGTTGTTATGTGCCATTGAGTCGGACCCAACTCATAGCAACCCCTCCTCAGGTTTCTGAGGCGGAATCACTACGGCAGTAGATTGCTTGAACACATTAGTCACTTGCATAATGAAACAACCAGTTGCCATCAAGTCAGTTCTGACTCTTGGTGACTACATGTGTCTCAAAGTACAGTGTTCCATAAGGTTGTGAGTGGTGGATTTTCCAGAATTGCCAGGCCTTTCTTCCAAGGAACCTCTGAGGACTCCTTCCAACATGTGGATGAACAGTTGAGCTTGTTAACGATTTGCACCCCCCAGGGACTTCACGATGAAGCATACACGTATCAAATAATGAGTCTGCTGCTCGGTCTGAGCAGTTGGTGAAGCCAAGCCAAAATACAAGCAACAATCAAGCCTTTCATTAGTTATTATAATAATTGTAAGTAAGATCAAAACTGGAGGACAGCGCCTGGTTCTCCCTGTCCCATATTTCCCCAGAGCAGCCCTTCAGGCACGGATCGGGTGGATCAGTGCAGATGAGGGGATCATCTCGCTGCTGAGGGAGCCCTGAATAAAAGGCTCCTGCAGTTTAATGGGCCTTGAGGGGAGAGGGAGGACTGGTGGTGGAAAAGTACTGAGTAGTGAGTGAGAGAGGGAAACAGTGACTTCAGGTCCTCCTCCCACTTCCTCCTGATAAGGAGTGTTCAGCAGAGGCACCTGAGGAAGGCCCCTGCT
>NW_006921796.1:4487623-4489882 GCF_000298275.1 Orycteropus afer afer | reverse complement strand
GAGGAGAGACCCATTGTTGCATGTAGATGGCTGCTTGCAAACTTTTAAGATTCCAGTAGTTACTTGCCAAAGTAAGATGTGGAACAATGTTTTTGAGCAGTATGTTATGCCAATTTAGCTTGATGTCCCCTGCAACCATGGTCCCCAGACCACAGGTCCAACTACTCTCTCCCTCCAGGTAGCTGGCTGTGGCCAAGAAGTGACTTCAACCTTGTCCCTCGTCAGCTCTACTATACCTGGGAATTCTTACAGAACATATAAATACACTTGTAGAATCATTGTCTGCCAACCCTATACATGGTCTTGGGCACACTCCCCTGCATAGACAAATACCTAATTGTTCGGCCTGTCCACCCATCTATCCACCCATATATCCATGTTTGCCATCACTGACAATGCAGGATGGTATATGCAAAATGGTTCATCTTTGTTGTCTATACCTCCCATGCACCTCTCTCTGTCTTCCTCTTCTTCAGTGCCACCATGTTGATCACTCATATTTGGTACATTGCCCTTTTCTTCACCTAAATCAATACTTGTCTCTACTTACCTAACAGTGTTCCATCCCCTCCTTTCCCCTCCCACCCCTGGTAACCAACAAAGAAAATTTCCTTCCATATATAAACCTTTCCTTGACTTTTTACAATAATGAACTGATAAAATATTTGTCCTTCTGTGATTGACTTATTTCACTCAGTGTAATGTCCTCCAAGTTCATCCATGTTATGTGGTGTTTTGCAGATTCTACAGTATTCTGTAGTGTTGCATAGTATTCCATTGTGTATATGTACCAAACACCAAACACAATGCAATGCACTTCCATTGAGTCAGATCTGACTCATAGTGACCCCTCCTTGGGTTTCCAAGACAGTATTACTACAGAAGTAGATTGCCGAACCTTCCTTCCAAGGAGTGGCTGCTGGCTTTGAACTGCCAGCCTTCTGGTTAGCAGTCAAATGCCTTAGGCACTGTGCCACCAGACCTTCTGTGTAAGTGCCATAGTTTGTTATCCATTCTTCTGTTGATGGGCACCTAAGTTGTTTCCATCTTTTTGCTGTTGTAAATAGCGCTGCAAGTTTACTTCACTTGAGACTGTATAGAGGAATTACTGTGAGCTGCTTGGAGTCCATGTCTTTTTTTTTTTTTAATTTTTCTTGTGATTTGGGTGAAAGTTTACAGAGCCAATTCATTTTCCACACAGCAGTTGATACGCATTTTGTCTCCTGAAATTGGCTGCGATTTCCCACAATGAAACAGTTCTCTTCCCACTTCCTCCCTATAGTTATCTCTTCCCTATGTCCTTCCCTCCCATGCACTCCTGCCCCCTGAGTGGTCTCCCTGTGCATAGAGTCCATGTATCTTTTTATCACCAAGCTTTTAAACAATCTTTCCTTTTGCCTGGGATGCTTGGTTTCCTTCACTAACACACTCCTTCATCTGGCTTTCTCTGAGGTGTCTTTTAGAACCAAGTCCAGACCACCACCTCTGGGGTTGGTGGTGCATGTTTACATCACTCCAACACTCTCCCCCTCCCTTTTATCTTTCTCGCTCCCCCCCCCTTTTTTTTGGTGGTTCCATCCATTGGGAAGTGACAACTGCCTCCCCACTAACCAACCACACCTCCCATCTGCTACCCCACCCACTGGGTCTGTGCCACTACCCACTCCTACATCACTGGACCAGTGACAGAGGGTGATGAACGTCTGCCCAGCCTGCCCCCAGCAGGTCTACCTCCCATGCACCTCCACATAGCCAGCAAACAGTTACCCTCCCACCAGCTACCCCACCCACTTAGAGAGGGGTGAGGAGTGCTTCAGTGCTGCCAAACTAGTGAGTAGAATAGTATGTTCATCCCACCATCCAGATAGATCAAAACAAAATATCAAACCAACATACCATCAACAAATAAATATAATAACAACACAGTGTCTCAGAGAAAACAGTGAACTTCAAATCACACAAAGAAACAGAACAAGATGGCTCAAGCAAGTGACCACAATAAACAACCAAGAAACCAGCCTGAGAAAAAATGGTAATAGAACTATCTAATAAGGAATGCAAAAAATTTATATATAGGTTCCTGCGGTGTAGTAAATTACTTAGTGTGGCTTTTCTACCCATAAGTCTTTGTAAACTCTAAGGTGGGAATTGCTATTAGCTACGGAGGAGATCCTGATTTTAAAGTCGCCCACCTGGGTTATTTCTGTTGGGCGTGGCACAATACAATGTTCTGGGAAGTTCCCACTCTCTCTCACGTGC
>NW_006921796.1:4483349-4484838 GCF_000298275.1 Orycteropus afer afer | reverse complement strand
TAGAAACACATTAAACACAAAATCAACTGCAATGAAGAAGATGAACAGAACCAAGCCCAGCTGTTGCCTCCTCTGGGAAGCCTTCCCTGACCCCACAAAACTAAGAAGAATATTGTGCTTCCCCTCCCTCCCACTTCCTTATGTTTACTCACTGAGGCATTCAACACAGTTGGGATCATCACAGAAACATGCAGCTACTGTCCCAGAGCCCCACAAATGAGAAACTTCCTCCAAGGTTCACCCTCATCCCCTTTCCCTTGCTCTTCTCACAGGGTCTGGGGATGTGATTCATTCCATTTACTCTTGTTTGTGTCTCAACGGAGAAGAATCACTTTCAGAAGAATCCAGAATTTCATTTGAGAGCAACACACATGTTTCTACTTCAACAGTCAAATTGATTTTCAAGAGTGTGTCAAATGCCTAACAGGAATAGTATCCAGAAACTTTACAGCTGGGAAGCCACGCAGGTAGAACCTGTGTGTGGGAGTCAAGGGGCAATGAGGTGGGCAAAAGAAAAGAGAGTGAGGAGGAGAAGGGAGCTGTGCTGTGCTGAGCACCATTGCTGTCAGCTGCAGGAGTAGCTCCTGGTATTGGGACTTGGCTTAGGAGGCCACTAGGGCCCCTCTCCTTGTTATGGTGAACCATTGTGAATTCAGAGTCTCTGAGTGGTGCAGATGGTTAAGTGCTTGGTTACTAACTGAAAGATTGTCAAATCTAATCCACCCAGGAGCACCTTGGGAGAAACCTGGTGATGTACTTCCAAAATATCACAGCTGTTGAAAATACTCTGCAGAGCAATTCTCCTCTGACACACATGGGGTCATCATTAGTCGGAGTCACCTCAACAGCAACTGGTTTGGTTTTCTTAACTGTGACTTCTCTTTACACCCAGAACAATTTGAGAAACGATTGCCCTGTTTCATTATTTCTGGTCTTAAAGAAGTATTAATTTTGGGTGAAACAACTTTTTTTATTAAGTTCAGGAGTGCTCTGAGAGGTTTATTATTGCTTCCATTTTTTCTGGTCAGGAAGCTGAGATACAGGAGAGAAACGTATTTTCCTCAAGGCCTCTTGCCCAACAGTAGATTCAGTCAGCACATTTAGTGAGCAACTAAGAGGAGTCAGGCCAGCAGTGTTAGTAGAAAATGGGATGGGTTTGAACCCAGGTCTACATACCCTCACAGCCTTTCCACACCAGCCAGTCAACATTAGAGAATTAATTGGCAAAAAAGTGGTTAACAAACACAAAGAGAAGAGGAATTGAGAGGAGAGAAGAGAAAAAGAAGAAGGAGGAGAGAAATGACATAGTTAAGGTGTAGGTTAGAGGTTGGAAAGTGGCAGTGGTCAGGCTATTGGGGTTTTAAGAGATGAAGAAACAACAGCCATATTTTCCTCTCCCAGCTGGAACCAGTATAGAGAAAGACTCATGAGTCAGCCTGGTAAAGATACTCTTTTTGAAAAACCAATTTTACTGGGTTGAATAATGGTC
>NW_006921796.1:4457473-4458310 GCF_000298275.1 Orycteropus afer afer | reverse complement strand
AAATGGCTGTGCCCCCAGGACAGCTGGGAGTCCACTGCTTCGTTTGTCCCCATACTCATTGTTTTCGTTCAGGTTCTTCTACTAGTTGGTATTAATCCTCTTCTTTATCCTTGCCTTCAAAGCTCAGGGTTCCAGGACAGTCTTCTGCATCTGTTTGAAATTACTTTGTTGCAGAGGGACCTGCGCAGCTCATCTGACTGTTCCTCCATCTTGCTGGAGTCCTTGTCTTCCTTTTTCATCGTCCAGTTTTCACATGCATATGAGGTGATTGAAAGTATCATGGCTTGGGTCAGGCACAATTTAGTCATCAAAGTGACATTTTGCTTTAAAACACTTTAAAAAAGTCTTTTGCAGCAGATTTGCCCAATGCAGTCTATCATTTGGTTTCTTGATTGCTGCTTTCAAGGGTGGGGTAGTCTAGCTAAAGTTCTTCCCACAGGAACCATGCAGAGTGGGAGAAAGATTTCTCAGCTAACAGTGGGCTACACATGCCTACTTTTTGCCTGTACTTTTTCTTTTAGTTTTTGAAGGGGGAATAAAAAGAAAACTCAACTTTCAAATCAGTTGCCAGCATTTAAAAGTTAGATTTTATACAAAATCCAGATTTCAAGCTTCTCTTAGAAAAGGGATAATCTGGCCACAGTGGGCCCACATTCCCACAGAATATGATTGTTCTAAGTAGGTGCCTTTTTCATATGGGGTACAGGTCTGCAGCTTGCCATTCCTACCATCCCAGGTGTCTTAACATCTCACCTGTACCACATATTTCTCTTCTTACCTGGGGTAAGACATTTTGGTTTGGGACTCCCAGAGCAGTGGCTAAGGACACAGGTTCTG
>NW_006921796.1:4452154-4453943 GCF_000298275.1 Orycteropus afer afer | reverse complement strand
GGGATTGTGGAGCTGGCGCAGGATTGGGGAGTGTTTCGTTCTGCTGTGCATGGGGTCACTATGAATCGGAAACAACTCGATGGCACCTAACAACAACAACACCTGGTTGTTCAAGGCCTGTGTGTTGAATGATCCATCTTTTCACCATTGGTTTGAAATGCCATGCTTATCACATCCTATTTTTTTCTTTTTTTTGTATTTGGGTCATCTTCTGGTAAATTCTACTCCACCTGTCTATTCATGCTCCAGTACTAAACTGCTTTACTTATTTTGTCTTTACCATATTTCAAAATACCTAGTGGTCCTCAAGGAGGATATTGCTAAGATAGGAAAGATGGGATCAAATGTAAATACTGAAGGTCTCTAATATCATTAAAGAATTAATTTTAATTATTTAGAAAACTCATTGATATATACCCTTAAAATAGGTATATCTTATTGCACATAAATCATACCTTAATAAAATTGATTAAAATGAGTATAGAACAATAGACTCAAATGTTTTATTTACCAAAATGTGGCAAATGGGGACCCCCACCATTTTGTTTTTTAAGGTATGTTGGTATAGTTTATGCAAACTTTGGGCCAGAGCTCCTGATGCTACCTCTGCATATAGTCAACTTTTTTTGGTACAAATCTCATTGACTTATGGGGTTGGAGTGTCACACTCATCTTTAGAAATGATTTAGGCCTGCACTTCACTGCTCATGTAAAACTGTGTAAGGGAATGAATGCCTGTAACACATGTGCAGGCCATTCTCAATTACAGGCCGTGTGATGCTTTGCTGCAGCTTAATAGAACAGTCATGGAGAAACTCAGAACATAAAACGTGTTGAGTTGTGACAATATAATGTCACAGGCCATTTCTCTATTGTAGTTTTTGATGCAGTTCTGACTTTAGTAAGCAGAATGGTTTTGCTATTGCAATGTGAGGCTTAAAAGATTACCATGCCTACAGAAGCAGCTAAAATAACTGAAAGCTTACATTTTGGGCTCAGCCTTCAAAATAAAATGAATTAGATGGTTTTGGAGTATTTTGTAAATGTCTGACAGTCAGGAATTGAGATTTCTAATAAAAATGTTGTTGAATGTTTCAAGATATATTTGATTTTTTTTTTTTTTTTTACAAAACAAAGAAAATTTAAATTGAGGAATTTAATCTTCAACTCCTTCCTAAGTCAACACTTAATAATTAAGCAATGTGAACACCGGTTGGTTAGTGTTAGTGATTCATCTTTTGACCCCAAAATTCCTATTCTCTCTCAGGCTTCTGGATCTGTTCCACTGTTGCTGTTGTTACTTGCTGTTGCGTTGTTTCCAACGGTGACCTTAAATGAAGTTACCGCTCCCACACCACCTTCACGATGGCTTTTCTGTTTGAGTTGTTTAGGGGCTCATCTCTCAGCACGATACCAGATGGGTTCACTGGCTGATTTTTGGAAGTGGATTGCCAAGCCTTTCCTCCTGGTCTGTCTTAATTTGGAAGCTCTGGTAAAACCTGTCCACCATGGGTGACCCTGCTGGCATTTGAAATACCAGTGGCATAGCCTCCAGCATCACAGCAACGTGCAAGCCACCACGCTGTGACAAACTGAAGGCCGGGTGGTGGGGGATACAGAATAGGGAGGTTAATTTGCTGTGTTATAGATGGCTTTGGAGCCTGTCCCTTGGGAGAGCATACCTGAAGGGGGTTCAGTTGCTGGTCTTACTCAATCGTCTGTAAAAGCTACATGAATGGAAGAAGTTTATTTTGGCTTTCCAATCAAGATTGTGTTTTTGCTAATTGGC
>NW_006921796.1:4447507-4451019 GCF_000298275.1 Orycteropus afer afer | reverse complement strand
TGTTGATCACTCATATTTGCTACATTTCCCTTCTCTTTGCCCAAATCAATACTTGTCTCTATCTATCTAGCAGTGTTCCTTCCCCTCTCCTCCCGTCCCTTGTAACCAATAAAGAAAGTTTCATTCCATATATAAACCTTCCCTTGACTTTTTACAATAGCCACCTAATACAATATTTGTCCTTTTGTGACTGACTTGTTTTACTCAGCATAATGTTCTCCAAGTTCATCCACGTTATGCAGTATTTTGCAGATTCTATGTTGTTCTCTAGGGTTGCATAGTATTACACTGTGTGTATGTACCACAGTTTGCTTATCCATTCTTCTGTTGATGGGCACCTAGGTTGTTTCCATCTTAGGACTGTTCAGTTTTAACATAACCATTACACCATTCTCACACCTAAATAAATTAACAATGATTCCTTAAGATCAGGAAATATCCAGCCAGTGTTCAAATTTCCAGTTGTCTCATAAATGCTTTAATTATTTTTAAAACAGCATGCAAATACGGCTGCATATTGTGATTTGTTGATACGTTTTTAAAGTCTCTTTTGATCTCAGCTTTTTGCCTGCATTTCTTTTTTCTTTTTTTTTTTCCTTACAATTTATTCCAAGAAGAAATCGACTTGTTTGTCTGGTGAGTTTCTCAGTCTGGACTTGCTGATGGGACACCCCTCTGCAAATTAGCAGTTGGATATAAAGGTTTGATTGTTTTTAGAATTAATTTCTTTGTCAAGACCACTTCGTAGGTAGTGCTGTGTTTTTCTACCAGGGACACAAAATGTCTTGTTGCATCTCTTTTTGGGTGTTTTGTAGCTGTGGATGTGCAGTGTTGAAAATTATTAGTATATTAGGGCTTGCAAAGTGTTTTGAATTCTATGATCCCTTCATTTATTGGGTGGGATACTTTTATTGAAAGAAACTTCATCTCATCAAGCATTTTGTCATTTAGGGGTGTAAGTTCATACAGAAACAGCAGAATAAATGCTTGATTCTTTCTCTTTGTTTACCAGCTTTCTGAATGAGTCAGTTCATAGCCTCCAGAATCCCTGGGGGAGGTGAAGAGTTCAGATAGTTAATGTGCTGGGCTGCTAACCAAAAGCCTAGAGATCGAGTCTACCCAGAGCTACTTTGGGAGAAAGCTCTGGGGATGTATTGAAAAATTAGCCATTGAAAACTGTGGAACACAGTTCTACTCTCATATCCATAGGGTTGCCGTGAGTCAGAAATAACTCAAAAGCAACCGATTTTCATAGCATCCACCAGCAGTGACAGATTAGGATTTTTGAGAAGTATCATTACAACTGATAGATTTATGTATATTTGATATTTTTCAATCCATTTCAGTTATTCTCTTGCACTCATGATCAAATTGTTCCATCCTTGGCCAGTGGAAGCCTCTTCAAATTGACTTCTGACTTCTCCTAACACAACTTCCCTTGACATCATGATGGGAGCCTAGATTGAGCTCAAGTCTTTCAGGCCATGTCTATGTTTTACAAGGGACCCTAGTGGCACAGTGGTTAAGAGCTTGGCTGAGAACTGAAAGGTCATTAGTACAAACCCCCTAGCTGCTTTGCAGAAGAAAGATGTGGCAATATGCTCTCACAGAGATTTTAAGTAAGGCCTTGGAAACCCTGTGGAGCAGTTTTTCCTTGTCCCACAGAGTCGCTATGAATTGGAATCAACTCAATGGCAGTGTTGTTTTTTTTTTCCCCATATAATTTGCACAATGTTTGGCACATAGTATTTAACAAAAGGTAGCCATGATTGTAATGGTTGTTCATATAAATCCTACCCCCACCCCATCCCACCTAACCCGGGCCAGTACAGTATTAGAGTATCTAGTACCTGCCTTACCCAGCCTGGCTTCTAAAGGGAGGATACTCTATTTCTCCCTTTCCATACATCTATGTTCTTTGCTTTGCTGCTTTTACTAAGCCTTCTCCTAGGGGAAAGAGGGACATAACTGACTGGAGAGATTGGACTGGACCTTTCTGGATTCTTTTTCTCAAGGATGGGCTTTGTCCACGAGCTATATATTTCATTGGCACCTGCCTCCTCCATGGAGTAAGAAGCACAGGGTAGGCTTAGTATCTGGATGTGGTAGGAGGACCAGGGAAATCTGCAGGTATGCTTGGGACTGGGTAGGCAACTTTCATTCAGTGGTGAAGGAGTGGAGTCTTGCTTTTGGTGTCATATCCAAGTGATGTTCTCTAACCCATCTGTAGCAACCATACAGCCAATATTTCGGTCTTTATCTGATTCTCCTCTGTCTCTCAAATGGCTTGTCATGCATAGGGAAAACCCAACCCAACCCACAGCTGTCGAGTGGATTCTGACTTATATCAACACTGTGGGACAGAGTAGGACTGCCCCATAGGATTTCCATGGCTGTAAACCTTTATGGAAGCAGACTGCCTTACCTTTCTCCCAAGGCCTGGCTGGTGGGTTTGAGTCACTGAGCTTTTAGTTAACAGTTGAATACTTTAATCACTGCACCACCAGAGTTTCTGCAGAGGGAGAAGAGAAACAAAAAACCAAACTCCACAGCCATCGAGTGGATTCCAACTCATAGTGACTCCCATTGGGCTTCCTAGGTGGTAAATCTTTATGGGAACAAACCACCTCATCTTTCCTCCATGGAGCAGCTGGGGGGTTTGAACCACCGACATTTTGCTTGGCAGCCAGATGCCTTAACGACTTCACCACCCAAGCTCCTTGCATAGGGACAAAACCAAAACCAAACCAAACCCACTGCCATTGAGTTGATTCTGAGTCATAGCGAACCCCATGGGGTTTCCAAGGCTGTAAATCTTTATGGAAATAGATTGCCCAGTCTTGCTTCCATGGGGTGGCTGGTGGGTTTGAACCACAGACCTTTTGGTTAGCAGCCAAATGCCTTAACCACTTCAGCACCAGAGCTCCTTGCATAGGGACAAGGAGGGTGATAAATCAGCACCTTAGAATCACCACCAGCTGCCTGCCTTTTCTCACCAACCCTGCTGGCAAACACTGCCCTTAGTTACACAGAGGGCTCTTGTTAAAAGTGCAGGTGTTACCTGTTCATGCTTTGAGACATGAAGCTTAACTAGCCAGCCATATAGCACGTTTCTTCAACAGGTGTGGCTGAGGCAACAATTCTGTTAATGGGGCAAAGAGAGTCTTTCCATGTATAAACCTTTTAGACACCTGGGAAACTGAAGACTGTGCAGCTTCTGCTGTGCTTTTCAGCCAAGTCTGCAGGTGGGTACATGTGAGTGCCTCCTGGCACTAGTGTGGGCACATAAAGCCTTAATTATTGGTGCTATGTACTGACCAGCTGCTCCCAGTCTGATCTTTTCAGGTTGTTTTGAAGTGAGTGGAGAGCTGGTTGGGGTAATACTTGAACTAGGTGTGAAATAGACCCCAGATGATGATGTATTACATAAGGTAGACATTTCTTTCTTGTGTAAAATTCTGAGCTGACATGGTGGCTCTGCTTCATAAAGGTATCGGCGTCCTACCTCTTCC
>NW_006921796.1:4400863-4447381 GCF_000298275.1 Orycteropus afer afer | reverse complement strand
GGGTTTCCAAGGTGGTATCCCTATGGAAGGGGAGCTCTGGTAGCATAGTGGCTAAGACACTTGCCTGCTAACCAGACGGCTGGTGGTTCAAATGCACCAGCCACTCCTCGGAAGGAAGGTTGGGCAATCCTACTTCCGTAATGATACTGCCTCGGAAACCCAAGGAGGTGTCGCTATGAGTCGGGTTTGACTTGACGGCACATAACAACAACAACAACCCTATGGAAGAAAGCTAGAGTAGGTGGTATAGGGGAGAGCGTTCTCTGCCAAAATGACCAGGAAAGAAGGAAAACTATGCAGAGGGCATCCCCTTGAATTCATGCAGTCTTTTCCACAGACACTTAAGGCTCGCTTCTCACCCCAGTTTTAGATCCAACCAAAATGAGAGCATTACCCTTGAATGGTGGTGGTGGTGGTGTTAGGTCCCACTGAGTTGGCTCTGACTCACGGAGACCCTGTGTGCAACAGAACAAAACCCTGCCTGGTCCTGCGCCATCCTCACAATCCCTGCTGTGCCTGAGCCCATTGTTGCTGCCACTGTGTCAGTCAGTCTCATTGAGGGCCTTCCCGTTGTTCACTGACCCTCTACTGTACCGAGCATGATATCCTTCTCCAGGGACTGGAAGGTTGGTAGCTTTTTGTAAATAATAAATTGGAAAAAGAATATATGGCCTTGTTATTAAAAAAAAAACAAAAAACACTCACTCCTTCTTCTAGGGCTCAAAAAGAGAAAGATGTCAATGAAATCATTAGACCCCAAGTTCAGGAAGGCATGTGCTTTTTTACATCATATTTGCTCAGTGAGTCAAAGAGAAGTAGAATGGTTTGAAGGGTGTGCTTTTTTTTATGGGAACAGGAGCAGTAGAAGAAGAAAACAAAAGTAAAGGAGGAGGAGCCTGCTCGAGGAAGACAATGGGAATGTTCTTAGGGAGGAAGGGCACTGACAAATGAAATGTGAAGTACAATGTTGAAGGCCAGGACAGATGGTGACTCCATATATAACAGATCAGACTGTTGTGATCCATAAGATTTTCATGGGCTGGTTTCTGAAAGTAGATTACCAGGCCTTTTCTTCTTAGGCTGTCTGAGTCTGGAAGCTCTGCTGACATCTGTTCAGCATCATAACAACATGCATAGGGGCTGCATATGAGGTGCATTGGCTAGGATTTGAATCTGGGTCTCCCACATGGAAAGTGAGAACTCTATCACTAAACCACCACTGCAGGAAAGACCAAGATGCTGTTTGGTATTAGGCAAGGAGTGGAAAAGGATCCAATTTAATAAATGAAGTATGAAAGGCATGACCCTAGAGAAGAGACTGTGATGATTCCCCTAAAGGCAACCTGGATGCAGGAAAGTATTGAGAACTACCCACTGATGGCCAAGGAGAAAAAGGCCAGAAGAAGAGCTGGAATAGCCACATCTGGACAGATTTGTGAGAGGGAAGACCTGGAAGATTGCTGTAAATATTTAAGAATAACTGGACAAAATGGAAACAAGACACACAGTGAGGAAGTGGGATGAATGATATAATGTTGAAGGGATTGCAATCAATAACATACAATTTGTATTCATTGTTGAATGGAAAATTGATTTGTTCTGTAAAGTTGTACCCAAATCACAATAAAAAGTTTTTGTTTTTTTTAAATAGGAAAAAATTACTGGGCAAGTTCCAAGTTGGGACACACGTATTGTCTGTGTCCTGGTGGAGTATTCCTGAGAAATTAGGCAATATACTTCTCCCTAAAAGGGAGAAGTGAATATTTGCCAAGAATAATCCAATCTACTGAACATGGGTTCTTGTTGAGCACATTGCTCGGCCTTTTGTTCTTTTAACCCACTTAGTCAACAAGGGTGTGACTGCTCTCTCAGGGAGCAGATGAGTAGACTGTCCAGAAGGTCTTGTGACCACTCCAGGAGGTTACTCCCTCAAATACCAACCAAGACTCCATTACTTCTTTATGGATTCTCCTAGGTCCAAATGTGGGCAGTTTGGATTTTGCCCCCAGAACAGAGCCAGGACTAGGGTAAGGCAACCTTTAAGGAGGCACTCACTGTCAGGATCATGCAAGTGCAGGGTGGGCAAGTGCAAGTGCAAGTGCCCACCCTGCACTTGCATGAACCTGAAAGTGTGTGCTTCCACAAATTTTGCACCTTAGGTGCCTTGCTTGGCTCACCCCAGTCCCAGCCCTGCCCCAGAAGGTTTTGAATAAGTCAGGTCCATGTATAGTTAAATCAACTCCGAGGCTACATTGGCCCCACTCATGCCCTATTCTATTCCCCATTCCAAATTTTGCCTAATTACAGTAACCTGCAACATAGTCTATCAGAGATCTTTGTAATGAATTTCAGTGAAATATTAAGATACTTCAATAATTAAAATCCAGGTATGGAAAGACCTCAATTATAATTCCCCTTCCAAATAAAATTCCCTAGGAACAATTGAAATCCAAAATTTAAGATTATTTATTTTTGTTAACATACAAGTTAATGGGCAAAGAAAAGAAAGAATGAATGTTTTAAAAAAAGAAACAAATTAAAACCCCAGAGTGAAGGAAGAATGTAAAGTTCAAGATTGGCCTCGCCAAGGTGGATTACGCCTCAATATAAAGAAAACAAAAATCCTCACAACTGGGCCAATAAACAACATCATGATAAATGGAGAAAAGAATGAAGTTGTCAGGGATTTCATTTTACTTGGATCCACAATCAACACCCATGGAAGAGGCAGTCAAGAAATCAAATGTACTGCACTAGGCAGATCTGCTGCAAAACCTCTTTAAAGTGTTAAGGAGCAAGATGTCACTTTGAAGACTAAGGTATGCCTAACCCAAGCCATGGTATTTCCAGTCTCCTCATATGCATGTGAAAACTGGACAATGAATAAGAAAGACCGAAGAAGAGTTGATGCCTCTGAACTGTGGTGTTGGTGAAGACTACTGAAAATGTGGACTGCCAGAGGAATGAACAAATCTGTCCTGGAAGAAGTGCAGCTGGAATGCTCCTTGGAAGTGAGAATAGCCAGACTTCATCTCACCTACTTTGGTCATGTTGTCAGAACAGACCAGTCCCTAGAGAAGGATACTATGCTTGGTAAAGTAGAGAGTCAGTGAAAAAGGAGAAGACCCTCAATGAGATGGATTGGCACAGTGGCTGCAACAGTGGGCTCAAGCACAGCAAGGATTGTGAGGCTGGTGTGGGACCGAGCAGTGCTTCCTTCTGTTGTACATAGATTTGCTATGAGTTGGAGTCGACTTGACAGCACCCAACAACAATAACAACAATGTCTCACTGTGCTCAGTATCACTAAGAAGGTTCTTGATGATTGGATGAAGTTAGATTATCTGCAGCAGCTGAGGCATGGGATTGCTCTCACAGGAAGTGGGTGGTTCTATCAACCTTCAGCACATAAAGTAGTTCACCATCACATCTTAAAAAGTGCCCAAGTTTTTAAAGAGACCAAAGAATTAACTGGCCTGGTTTAGAGGCCGGAGCCCCTGAGTGGTGCAAACAGTTAGCACACTTGGCTGGTAAGAAAAAGGTTGGTGGCTTGAGCTCAATCAGAGGTGCCTCAGAAGGAAAGCCTGGAGATCTACTTCCCAAAAGTCAGCCATTGGAAACCCTATGGAGCACAGTTCTACTTTGACACACACACATGGGATTGCCATGAGTCAGAGCTGACTCAACAGCAGTTGGTAACAGAGAGGCCAGAGGGAGGTGTGGGCAGATCCTGAGGGCATGGTATTCTCTTGCATGGGAGAGACCTGTGCATCACCTTCATGGAAGGAAACCATGACAGTGCTTACCAGGAGGAGTGGGCCACTTTTGCATGCTCAGACATTCAGGGAAACCCGGAGCATCATGCTTTTTCAAGTGCATTGACCCAAATGTCTATCCCATATCTCAGGGTTCTGTGCTTTCCCAATCAGTGTCCTGACCTTAACATAGCAAATCTACTTTGGTTGAGAATTTCACCTTTGCTGCACCCTCAGGCTTTTACACTTAGTATTAAATTGACTGTTAATCATCCTCAGCTTTTTGTCATCTTTTTCCAAAGGTTAAATTCCCACCATTTTGATTTCATTGACCTTTAATGATGGTTTCCCCCTATTTCTCAAACTCCTGATGACTAGGATTTTGCACCATCTAGTGTTTCACCCTCCACCAGTGTACCATACCATTTCACCATAGGTGAAAGTTTGATCAATTTCACTGCCATCTTGCATCAGCAGCTATACAAACTCTAGGTGCTAACACCAATGGCATTCTCATTGCCAGCTGGCTGGCAGGTGATCCAGGGCCAGACCTCATCTTACCATCTCTTTCCTCAGATTCCTCCCAGCACCAGTCATTAGATGGGGTTCTCCAGGCAGCAGATGCTGGGACAGCGATTAGAGTGCAGGAAGACAGAAGAACTGATGCATTCTGTTCTTTTGCATTTGGAGTTGGCAAAGGATACAGAATAAATATATTGTGGACTGCCAAAACAATGAACACATCCATCTTAGAAGAAGTACAATCAGAATGCTCTTTAGAAGAGACTTTGACTCACTCACTTCAAACGTATCATCAGGAAAGACCAATCACTAGAAAAGGACATCACATTTTGTCAAGTAGAGGGTCAGAGGAAATGAGGGGAAACCCTCAACGAGATGAGTTCCATAGTAGTCACAGCAGTGCACTCAAACGTACTGAAGATCACAGAGGCAGTGCAGGACCAGGCAGCGTGTCACTCTGTTATATAGATGGTGGCTGTGAGTGAGAACCCACTCAATGGCAACTGATAAATGTAAAAATATAAGTCTCCTAGGGATGCTGAGGATCAACACCTGTGGTGGAAGGGAAGCTGTTGAGAATGAGCAGAGTGAGGGGTTAGACTGCAATTCATTTCAACAGAGGCCTCAGTCCCTTGGCGATGCTTAGAAGCTAGGATGACCCTTTCAACTTGTCCAGAGTGTGGGCCGGGACTTGGTTTCTCTGTCCCTCTACTGACCAGTTACTGGATGCAGCCTGCCACTGGGAAGGAGCAGTGATCTTGAGTGAGGTGGCTTTCTTCAGGAAAAAACCAACGATTCCTGGAGGGGGCTCATTGTCAGAGGTTGTCAACCGACAAAACTCCCAGCAGCTGAGGGAATTAAAAAAGAGAAAGAAAGAAGGAAAAAAAGGCCACAATTTTCCATCCATTAAGCAGAGGAGTCTATTTTTTCTACCCCTTGAATCTGAGCTTGACTACATAACTCACTTTGGCCAATGGACAGGAGCAAAGGTGATGCAAGGAGAGTTTTGAAAAGTGCTTGTGCGTTGAGGCTTGCTCTCTTCTGCCACTGAGAATACTTCCCCTACCAGGTGAAGAAGCTCAGAGTGGTCTCCTGGAGGAGCAGAGAGGCCTCAGCCATGTGAATGTGGTACCCTAGACCACCCAGAAGGCTGGTGGTTCAAACTCACCAGCCACTCCTCGGAAGGAAGGTTGGGCAATCTACTTCCGTAGTGATACTGCCTCAGAAACCCAAGGAGGGGTCTCTGTGAGTCAGGTCCGACTCGATGGCACATAACAACAAAAACAACAGACCATCTAGGTCCAGCCAAAGAGGGCAGACTACAAGAACCACCCAGCTGCCCTACAGGATCATGGGAAACAATGCATGCTTGTTATCACTAAGTTTTGTTGCCGGTTACTGTTGAATCCCCCTCGACTCATGGCGACCCCATGTGTGTCAGAGTTAAGCTGTGCTCCATAGGGTTTTCAATGGCTGATTTTTCAGAAGTAGATCAGCAGACCTTGCTTCTGAGGTGCCTCTGGGTGAACGTGCATCTCCAACCTTCTAGGTAGTAGCTGGTGTGTTAACTGTTTTCACCACCCAGGGACTCCCACTAAGTTTTAGGGATTGTCTATCACACAGAAACTGCCTATTGAGAGAGTAGGTCAGCATGAGCCTGGCGTTTTTGGTCTGACCAGATGGGGAGAGTGTTTTGAGATTTGGCAAATGTACATGATTTTCTTCCTCCTCCCCAGGTTTGTAGGTTTTTTAATAAACTCTAGCTAATGCCAGGGAGATCTGGTAGCATAGTGGCTAAGGCACTTGACTGCTAACCAGAAGGCTGGTGGTTCAAACCCACCAGCCACTCCTCGGAAGGAAGGTTGGGCAATCCTACTTCCGTAGTGATACTGCCTCGGAAACCCAAGGAGGGGTCGCTATGAGTCGGGGCCGACTCGACGGCAAATAACAACAACAACAACAACAGCTAATGCCAAATTTGTTCCCCTCTCCCCAAGCCTTCTACAAAGCACTCTTTCATTTACCCTCTTCAGTTCAGAAAAGGGCACATAAGGGGCCATTTGTATTTACTAAAGAACATCATGATTTTGGCACTTCCACTGTCACTGAACAGACCCGAACAGAAAACAAAATGACTACCAGCACAGAGCAAGGGCTGTTATTTGATGGTAAATGTTCTAAAGATAGCAGTGTGCTGCTGATTAGCTGAACTGGATTTTCGGAGGAGTGTTTGAGGACCTGAGCACTTACTTTGGATATGTGATCAGGAAAGACCAGTCCATGGAGAAGGATATTATGCTTGGTAAAGTAGAGGGTTAGTGAAAAAGAGAAGACCCTTAATGAGATGGATTGACACAGTGACTGCAACAATGGGTTCAAGCATAGTAACTGATTGTGAGGATGGTTCAGGACCAGGCAGTGTTTTGTTCTGTCATACATAGGGTCGCTATGACTCCAAACTGACCTAACAACAATAACATGCTAAAAATGAAAAAGCAGAATAAAAGAAAATACAAATCAAATATCTTCCAGTTGCATATTGAAAAAATATTTCCATAACACATAGTTCTTGGCACAGGGTAAAGACTCATTGTTGAATGAATGAATAAATACACAAATGGTACAGAGCTGCTGTGCTTGGAAAACTCTATCACCCAAGCTTCAGGATGATGGAAAGATCAAACTGGTGTCAACACAGAAGAGCTGGGGTCAGTAATTTTAAAGATTACCCTTCCTAGTCCCCATAGACCTCCACTCAAATTTTAGGACCACCATTTATGTCAGCACGTTTCTCCTCTCTCTGTGCCTCGGTTTTCTCTTCTGAAAATGAGTTGTTTGGACTATCACGAAAGCCCAGGTTTGGGGATTTATTATGGGGCAATGGAAAGTCCAGGATTGCTGGAGACAGAGTGATCTGGGATGCTATCCTCGCTTGACCTCTCACTAGGTCTGTGTATTTGTTGTGTATGTATTCCTGGGCAAGACACTTAAACTCTGTGCTTCAGTTTCCAAATGGACAACCATACTACTTGTAGAGTTGTCGGGGGAATTAAACGTAATATATGTAAAGTGTCTGGGATATAGATACTAAATAGCTGGTGTATACTACAGATACTCATGGTGCCGTTATGTGTTCCAGAGTAGAGCTGCTCCTCATTATGGAAGCAAATTGTCAGGCCTTTCTTCTACAGCACTGCTGTGTAGGTTAGTGTTCAAGCATAAACCATTCATCTCCATGAGTTGGAATTGACTAGTTGGCCAACAGGTTTGCCAACTCGGTATATACACCCATTGCTGTTGAGTCAATTCCAACACATGGCGGCCCTATGTGTTTCAGAGCAAAACTACCTTCCATGAGGCTCTCAGTGGCTATGATTTTTCAGAAGTAGATCACCAGGCCTTTCTTCCATGGTACCTCTTGGTGGGTTTGAACCACCAGCCTTTTGGTTAGTACCTGAGTGTTTCACTGTTGTCACTGCCTTGCTCTGGTGAAATTACTATTAATTTATAATGGGTGAATTATCTATTGGCCTTGAGTGTGAACAATAAAAGTTGTACCATCCTAATGGACCTTGTGAAATCCAGTATTTTTTATTTTATTCATAATTGTCAAATATTAGGAAATCTCTCTCTGTGCCCATTCAGTTCGACATCTTCATTTCGAATTCTGAACTATTTCCTTTGGATTATTCTGTCCCCCAAGTCCCCTAGGGATAAGTCACGTTTCTCATGCCATTAAAGCAAATGGCAGCTGCCTCTTACTCCATATGTTTCTCATTCCAAAATGTTGTTTTGAATATTTTCAGCTACTAAGCACACACTCTAGTCTGCAGGAGTTTGCTTTTTTTTTTTTTTTTTGCACATTTCAATGCCTGCTTTTGCGTTTTGCATAGTTCTGTACCTTCCCACCCATTTATTCCGTCCTTTAATTGCCCCACCAGCACTTGGTTTCTGCTGCCTGCCAAGGCTGACTCCTCCTTTCCCTAATATCCCGGGCTTTCCCCAAGGGCCGTCCTTAATCCAAGGAGCCCTCAAATACTTTGCTAAATTGAAACTCCTCTGTTTATCTTGCCCCCTCCCCTCGATGTTCCAGGCATTTCTCTCACTCCGGCTCCCATTTCCTGCTCTTATTCTTGGCTCCCTGCCAGTCATCACACGCTCGTATGAAATCGTGCCTCTCCTCAGAGAAGGGAAAGGCTGTTTCCATTCATGGAAAGCTCATTTGCCACCAAGACGCTACACCCTAGCCACAGGCAGGGTGTTCTCTGGTTTCCTCAGGCCCAGGGTGAGGTTGGAGGGCTCAGAGGCCAACAGGTATCTGCCATGAAGGCAAATCAGGCCAGAGAACTGCGTACACTTGGTGGTGAAGGGACAGGAATATCAGTTCTCGATTCTGACTGACCTGGATTCTGAGCCATATGCCATTTCTGAGCATCAGTTTGTTTTTCTGTGCGATGGGAATAATTTCAATCTCACTGTGTTACTGTGAGGATCATGGATGCAAAGGGCTTAGCATAGGGCCTGGCAAAAAGTTATTTGCTCTGTAAGTATTTTATTTTTTCCCTTTCTTATTAGTTGCCAAACCCTCTAGGCCAGTGTCCCAGCAAAGAAGAGAACAGCATCTTAGAGGGTCTAACTGAACAGCAGATGATGAAAAGATAATTTACAGAAGGATGAGCAGGAGCTAGGAGTGCCTAGGTGGTTCGTATGATTAAATACTTGGCTACTAACCAAAAGGTTGGTGGTTCAAGTCCACTCAGACACACCTCAGAAGTGATCTACTTTAGAAAGATCACAGCCATTGAAAACACTACGGAGCACAGTTCTATTCTGAAACACATGGGGTTACCATGAGTCAGAATTGACTACAGTGCAACTGGTAGGGTTTTTGTGTTTTGGGGGGCAGAGGATAGGACTCACCTTGGAACCAGCAGCAGCAGGATGGGAAGGGGTAAAGCAAGAGAGTGCTCCTACCAGCACCTGGCAGAGTTGTGACCATGAAACAGTTGTCAGGGCCGACTGGCACTTGGTTTGACCAAATAGAAAATATATTTTGGGATCTTGGCAAACTTGGCTCATTTCCTGCTCTCTTATGAATTCTAGATTTCTGTGTTGAATATATCATGGACTGCCAGAAGAATGAACAAATTTGTCTTAGAAGAAGTATAGCCAGAATGCTCCTTAGAAGAAAGGATAGTGAGACTTTGTCTTACATATTTTTGTCATGTTATGAAGAGGGACTGTCCCTGGGGAAGGACATCATGCTTGGTAAAGTAGAAAGTCAGCAAAAAAGAGGTCAATGAGATGTGTTGACACAGTGGCTGTAACGGTGGTGCCTTGGTTATCCAGTGCTGCTACAACAGAAATACCGCAAGTAGATAGCTTTAACAAGCAGACATTTATTCTCTCACAGTTTAGATGGTTGGAAGTCTGAATCCCGGCTGCCAGTTCTGGGGGAAGGCTCTCTCTCTCTCTCTCTCTCTCTCTCTCTCTGTTGGCTCTGAGGGAAGACCCACATCTCCTTTCAACATCTAGGGCCTGATGACCCTTGGTGATCTCCGTGTGTCTTGGCATCAGTATTTCCATGGGTCTAGGAGGTTCTCATTGCAGGGACCCTAGGTCCAAAGGACGTGCTCCAATCCTGGCTTTTCTGTTTTGGTGGTAGTCAGATTCCCCCTTCTCTGCTCACTTCTTTCTCCTTTTGTCTCTTGTATGATAAATGATGATGTGGATTTCACCCCAGGGAAACTCCACTTACATCAGATCAGGGCTGTGACTTGAGTAAGGGTGTAGCATCCCACCCTAATCCCCTTACAACTGATTGGGTAATCACATCAGATCGTATCATGGGGGATGATTCCATCATGACATAACTGCTAAATTAAATCATTACATACATAACTGCCAAACCACTGAGAATCGTGGCTCAGCCAAGATGACATGCATTTTTGGGGGGACAGAATTCAATTCATGATGAATGGGCTCAAACGTAGCAATGATTGTGAGGGTTGTGCAGGACCAGGCAGTGCTTCCTTCTGTTGTACATAGGGTCGCTGTGAGTTGGAAGGAACTTGAAGGCATCTAACAACAACAACAACAACAACAACAACAACAACAATAACAATAAGATATAGCTGAATCCAAATTTTTTCTCTCTCTTTTTTTCTGAGTGGTTGGTTGGACAGGAGCTGTGGCCTCAGGTAAGGAATGAAGCTACTGCCAAAATCACAAGCTCAGAGAGGGAGTGGGGGCTTTAGCGCCCCTTTTTTCTCTTTCTGCCTGTGCCTTCTATTGACTGACACCAAATGAAGCCAGAGGATGAACTCCAGTGGTGTCAGACTTCTGGGCACAGAGCTGGCAGAGAAAGATGGAGCATGGACTGGGAGGGGGAAAACAATCCCCTTACCATTTGTCACATGTTAGCTGGACACTTTGGGCAACGCTCTGAGCTTTAGTTTCCTACAAAGAGGGTGTGAACTAACCTGCTTGTCTAGGTCACAGAGTTTACAATGGAGATCAAAGAAAAACAGTATAGTCATTTCCTTTACAGTACAAAAGTCTTCATCACCTGCATGATCTCCCTTCCTACAAACAGATAGGATCCAAGTCAGAGAGGCAAGGGGACAAGGGGCCAAGAACAGGCAATTTGGAATCAGAAGGAACAGCTTGCCAGTCCTGGCTTGGCCAAGCTTCCTAACTGTGGGATCATGGGCAAGTAACTTAAGCTCTCTGAGCTTCAGCTGCTGTCTGTCTTTGGGTTCTCCCAAACCAAATCCTTTTGAGACAAGTGTTTAGGTGCAAGCAGTTTATTTGGGAAGGAGCCCTGGTGATGTAGTAATTAAAGCACTTGGCAGCTAATCAAAAAAGATTAGTGATTCTAACCCACCAGCTCCTCTGAGGGAGACAGTCGTGGCAGTCTGCTCCTGTAAAGATTTACAGCCTTGGAAAACCCAAGAAAGTTCTACTCTGTTCTATAGGGCTGCTATGAGTCAGAGGCGACTTGATGGTGGGTTTAATTTATTTGGCAAGGAGCCCTAGGGTACAATAGTTCAGTGCTCAGCTGCTAACCAAAAGGTTAGTTGTTCAAACCCACCATTCAGCTTTTCAGGAGAAGGACCTGGTGATTTGCTTCCATAAAGATTACAGCCTAGGAAACCCTATGGGGCAGTTCCACTCTGCCTCATGGGCTCACTGTGAGACAGAATTGATTTGATGACACACAACAACAGCAACAAGAGTCTATTTGGAAGCTGGTCTCAGGAAGCATAGAGAGGGAGTGGGGAGTAAAGTAAGGAAGGGAGGAAAGGCAAAGGAGGGTGCATGAATGTGTGGGCAGCTAGGTATCAGTCCAATGGGGGCCTCTGAGAGACTGTGTGGGATGTGTCCCAGGGTAGTTTCAGTGCAGGGCGAGGAGGCTGGTGTATATCTACCAGCTCCCTCCCTCCTTGGCTGAGGGTTGTTCCAGGGGCTTTAACCCCCTGCCCTACCAGCCCACCTGTATGTAGATAGAGCATCCTGCAGTGGCTAAAATGCCAGCAGGCAGAGACACAGAAAGACACACAGGTGACCCCTGAGGTGGGCCAGGATGAAATGCTTGGGAGTGGGGTAGGGGTGGGCAATGGCATCTGCTTTGGTTTCTTCATTTGTACAATTGGGATGATGCCTGTCTCACAGGACAGTGGTGAAGATGAAACGAGATCATGTTTGCCAAGTCCCTGGTCCCTAGTACATATCCAATAAATAGGGGGATTCCTAACAAAACCAACTATCTGCCAATTTGTTGTATTATAGTGGTTTGCATGTTGCTATGATCCTGGAAGCTAGGCCACCGATATTTCAGATACCAACAGTGTCACTCCTGGTGGAAAGGTGTCAGTACAGCTTCCAGATTATGATAGATTAGGAAGAAAGGTATGGTGGTCTACTTCTAAGAATCAGCCAATGAAAACCCCATGGATCACAGAATATTGTCCAATATAGTGCTAGAAGATGGGCCACCTAGGTTGGAAGGCACTATGCAAGGGCTACAATAGTGCACTCAAAATGCCAACACTCAGGAAAATGGCATAGGACTAGGCACATTCATTGTTACACGTGGGGTCACGATGAATTGGAGCTAATTCGCTGGCAACTAACAACAACAACAACATCCATAATAAGGTGGCTATATATTATTCATATCTTAGAGATTGAGGAAAATGGGACTTAAAGGAGGGCAGGCATTTGCCCTAAATCCACAGGGAGCTCTTTGTGGCCCAGTCAGATATGACTCCAAGCTTGTTTCCCTTCTATTCTGCTGTCGCTGCCTCCTGCTCACGGACCATAGGTGCAGAGTGCTTCTGCATTGTAAGCTGTTAGAAGCTCCATCAATAGTGTTTGCAGAGCCAGACTTGCTAACTCAGATCCATGGTACATTGACTCTTGGAGAGCTCTTCCCACAGCCCTGATTCTCATAAGCACAAATATATATTTTCTTAGTCCCCTGGGGTCTTCCGTTCTGTGCCCCAAAGACCCTTGACCCTTCATTAGTAGGGTCTCCACACATTTCAAGGGGTGCCAGAAAGTCTCCAGACAAAATAAAATATGCTGTAAAACTCCAAGGGCATAAAACTCTAGACACGTTGCTCCCCATGTAATGTTTCCTTTTTAAAACAATTATTTTGAAATGCCCTCTTTACTATCCTGCTGATACACACATAAAATCCAATAAATGCATACTTGTTTTACAAAAGAGAACATAGAAAAAGAATTCACAATGGAATAATACGTTGTTGTTGTTAGTTGCTGTCGAGTTGGCTCTGACTCGTGATGACCAGATGTCCATTGCTTGGTCTGGCACCATGTTTGAGCCCATTGTTGCAGCCACTGTGTCAGTCCATCTTACAGAAGGTTTCCCTCGTTTTCACTGACCCTCTGCTTTGCCAAACACGATGTCCTTTTCCTTCAGTTAGTCTTTTCTGATGATGTGTCCAAACTAAATGAGCTAACGTCTTACCACCCTTGCTTCTAAAGACCACCTGGCTGTACTTCCTTCAGGACGGATTTGTTCTTTCTTCTGACAGTGCACAGTGCGTGTAATGTTTCAGAATGTAACCGCTGGGGCTGGACTGCAATGGTTGTGTGTCTGCACCTGATGCCGCCAAGACAGACCAATGCTTGTGTTCAATGCAGCAGACACCATCACCTGAGTGTGGTGCCGTCAGTGATTTTTGCAAAATGATGAATGACCCTTGGTAAAGTTCAGAATTCAACACAGTGTTGTCTGCCTTTAACATCCTACATTCCTAGAAACTTGAGTGTATGTTAAAAAACATGTAAAAGATACTTAGGATTTATATGTGAAATAGAAGATTATAATCAGAAACTTATAAACAGATTTTTCATCTCCATACACATGTGGCAGGATGTTTGGAAGTTGTGTGGGACCAGGGTAACTTTTTATTGCTCAGGACCAGCGTGTGCCCACCTTACACATTTCCACTATACTTCCCAACATTGTGACAAAGAAAATGGTGGCGAAAAGGATCACAAGAATGGTAGCACAGCTTGAGAACGTAACCAATGTCTCTGAATTGTACACATAGCTATTAGTGAAATGGCGTATCTTTGGCTTTGTATACTTTCTCCCCAAAAAACAAAACAGCCCCTATGGATTCCCAAAATGTCTCCTAGAGGGTGAGATGTGGCCCCCATTTAGAAGTGGGGCTCCAGCAACCCCACCTAGTACCTTAAACATGGCAGATGAGTGATTTTTGTTACTTGACAGTAAGAATTGTATTGTTGGCACAAAGGATATGTGCATTTTAAAATGCCCAAGGTGTCCAAGGTCTTGGTCTCAAAAATCAGCACATGGTGTTTTTTCCATTCATTTTTTACGTCCCAGAGGAGCTCAACTGCTTACAGGGACTGCCTCATCCTTGGATCTACAGTCTGCAGAAGAAAGACTGGGGCATGAGCGTGGTGGCCTCAGGGGGAAAGGACAAAAAAGAGAATAGGTGTGTGAGACATTTCTGAGACTGACTCTCTAAAACTTAAGTGACTAGATGTGAGGAGTGGGGAGAAGATGAAAAGAAAAGTGGTTTATAGTGTTTGAGATTGGGTTCTGGCGCCTTCACATGGCATGAACAGAGATGGTGGGGTAGCAGGGAACGTGCTGTAGAACAGCCGGCACCAGTGTTCTGCACAGGGAGGACATCGTGCCAAGGTGTTCTGCTGGCAAGTGAAGACCTCAAGGTGAGGCCCCAAGGACAGGCTTTGGACAACCAGTGCAGCTGCTGTTGAGTCAGTAGTGATTCATGGTGACCCCGTGTGTGTCAGAGTTGAACGGTGCTCCATCGGGTTTGCAGTGACTGTTCTTTTTCACCGTCAGGCCTTTCTTCCAAGGTGCCTCTGGGTGGACTCGAACCTCCAGCCTTTCAGTTCGAAGGTGAGTATGTTAACCGTTTGCATCACTCAGGGCCTTCATGCTTTAGAAGGAGAGAGTGAAACAAAGAGGCAGCTGGCTGTTAGTGGTACTGATGTGCAGTGAAAAGAGCAAGGCATTTTGTAGAAGGAGGCCTGGGGTCTATAAGATGTGGGATTTAGGGCAATTGTTTACAAGTGCCAGTTTCCTAATCCCAGCCCCAGTTGACCCCCTCAGGGCACTGTGTGGGTGCAGGTTTCCCAGTTTCCCCACCGTATCTAGGGCCTCCTGTTCTTCCCACCTCGTATCTGAAATACTAATGATTACCTTGGAAGTGTGCAAAGTCAGACATGAGATGGGTCCAATTCATGAGCAGGAATTGGGAACTTGGAGTCTGCTCCACTTGTCATATGACCAAGAACACATCCCTGGCTTACTTTGGGTCTCACATCCTTCCTTAGTAAACCAGCTATCAGAACACAGTCTTTCTAAGGCCCTGGGGATAGATTTTCCCTGTTACAGTGCCCCTGCCAGGAGGAGTGCTTGTCAGAGTTCTACTCTGATACAATGGGGTTGCCATGCATCGCTGCTGACTCCACAGCAACTGGACTGATTTTCTAAAGTGTGTCCTTGGGGTCTTGCCTTGCTCTGCCTCGTCACTTCTCTCTGGCTCAGTATGGGCCCTGCACCCTCTTTCTAGGAGCTCTGGTGGCGCAATGCTTAAGGCATTTGACTGCTAACCAGGAGGCTGGTGGTTCAAACCCACCAGCCACTCCTCAGAAGGAAGATTGGGCAATCTACTTCCATAGCCCTGTCTCTAGTACCATTGACCACCTAGGCTTGAGGATGTTAGTGGCAGAGGGGCTACAAGGCGGTGACCATCCTTGTTTCCAGACTCTCTGTGTTTTCATTGGGGTCCTTGCAAGTCCCCTGCTGTACTAGAGCTAAAAGGCCCCCAGTGTTTACCTGCCATTTCTCCAGAGGGCAAGGCCTCTCTTCCCCATGCCTGCTGCTGAGTCCATGGGAGAGGGGTTTGCCAGTTGCCTGGACTGAGGCTCCAGGGCAGTTCTTTCCCTCCCAAGGCTTTGGGATTCAAGATCATTTGGATTGGCTTTTCTGGGTCAGCCTTGAGGAATCTAAGGGGTCAGTGGGGATATGGCTTTCCTGAAAGCTGTGTGCCACATAGCTTGGGGCCCATTGTCTTTCAGAGACTGAAATTTAATTGGTCACCCCAACCCCCACCCTTATTCTCAATATATTAAAGTAGGAAGCTGTTACTAAGATTTTTTGACAGTTTTGGCAACATAAGTTCTTGTGGTTTGTATCCAAATTTGCTGTCTCTGTTTCACCTCTTGTCATCTCTAGGAAGCTAAAAACAGGCCCCTCACTGCTTTTCACAAGAAATCCACTCACACAAAACATTTTGTGAATTTCAAAATTTCCTCAAGACTTGATGTGGGGGAAGGATTAAAGCTTTATATACATTATCTAATTTAATCTTCAAGTCAGCCTTGGGAGGTAGACATTTTTAGCTGTGCTTGGCTAAATATCATGGGAGCTCTTGTGGCGTAGTGCTTAGGGCATTTGACTGCTAACCAGAAGGCTGGTGGTTCAAACCCACCAGCCACTCCTTGGAAGGAAGATGGGGCAATCTACTTCCATAGAGATACTGCCTCAGAAACCCAAGGAGGGGTCACTATGAGTCAGGACCAACTTGATAGCAGTGAGTTTGGTTTGTTTTTTTTGGAGGCTAAATATCTTGACCATGGTCACATAGCTAATAAGAGTGGCTTTTTTTTTTTTGAGTCCCTGGATAATGCAAATGGTTAACATGCTCAGCTGCTAACTGAGAATGGAGGTTTGAGTAAATATCAGCCCTTCATCCTGTCCCCACCTTCCATCCTCTGTCTCATCTTCACCCTCTATCTTGTATCCAGCCTCTATGTTTTCTCCATCCCCACCCTCCATCTTGTGTCTATCCTACATCTTATCTTTAGCCTCAATATTGTGTCCTTCCTCCTTCGTCTTGTCTCCACCCTCCATCTTGTACCCACCCTCATCTTGTCTCCAGTCCCACCCTCCATCTTGGCTCCACCCTCCATCTCACGGGGATGGAGGGATTCTATCCCACTAAAGAATAATGAAGGAGCCCTGCTGGCCCAATGGTTAAACACTCAGTTGGCAGTTCAAATCCACCAGAGAAAAGGACTGGCAATCTTGTCCCATAAAGATTTCAAACTAGGAAACTCTGTGGGGCATTTCTACTCTGTCCTGTAAGGTTGCTGAGTTGGAATTGGCTTGACAGCATACAACAACCACGAGAATAATGGGTCTCCCTGGGTGGTGAAAATGGTTAACACACTGGCTACTGACTGAACAATTAGAGGTTTGAGTCCAACCAGAGATGCCTTGGAAGAAAATCCTGGAGTCGTCATGCATCAGGATTGACTTTGTGGCAACTTAAAAAAATTTTTTTTTTTTTTTTTTAACCATTTACTTTGTATTATGTCCTTCTTAGGAAACCAGTGTGCAGGAGCACAGGGCTTGCCTGTAAAGTAATGTAACCCATTTAAGCCACTGGAAGTCATGGTGCTTTACATTCCTTCCTGGTTTATTTATTTATTTATCCCACACATGAATAGCTCCCAAGTGTAAAGCTTGCTTTAAGGAGCGTACAATCTAGGGAAAGAGCCAGACATGTTCACCAAAGAGGTAGAGCAGTGATTGAGTGTGTGTGTGTGTGTATTTGTGCACACAAGCAGTCAGGAATGCTGAGAGGGGGAAGCCAAAAAAAAAACCAACCTCACTGCCATTGAGTCAATATCAACTCACAGTGACCCCTACTTGGGTTTCCCAGGTGGTATCACTAGGGTAGTAGATTGCCCAACCTTCCTTCTGAGGAGTGGCTGATGGGTTTGAACCACCAGCCTTCTGGTTAGCAGTCACGTGCCTTAGACACTACGCCACCAGAGCTTCCGTTGAGAGGGGGAGTTGTTGTTGTTGTAATATGCCGTTGAGTCGATTTTGACTAATAGCGACCCCTCCTTGGGTTTCCGAGGCAGTATCACTACGGTAGTAGATTGCCCCATCTTCCTTCTGAGGAGTGTCTGGTGGGTTTGAAGCGCCACTCTTCTGGTTAGCAGTGAAATGCCTTAGGCACTAGACCAACAGAACTCCTTGAGAGGGGGAGGGAGGTGAAAAAAAATGCTGAATGTGGGCTCAGCATGAAGCTTCCCCTCCCGAGGGCTCCCAGATGGGAACTCTGTGTCAGAGAATGTGTTACTCTTAAATTCCATCTGCAACACAATCATTATCAGTGCCACCCAGGCTGGTGGAAAGGGCCGGGTGAGGGAGGGCCTGCTAAAGGGTGGCCATCAGTCTAGTCCTACCTCAGGGATAGGGCAGTCAGGCAAATATATATGAAGGGTCTCTGAAGAGCATGATACAAATTAATATAAAGTCCTGTTGGTTGGGACTCTGCCCACCTCCCTGTCTTAAGCTTTGTTTTGCCTGGGTCACCTCCCTTTTCCCTCTTGCCTAACAGGATCTGCTCCTCATTCCCCCATCCCTGGGCAAGTGCTCTTGGAGCTCCGGCAGCCACACTCCCATTGGCACCCCCTTGCCATAGGGGCAATCTACTTCCGTAGTGATATTGCCTCGGAAACCCAAGGAGGGGTCGCTATGAGTTGGGTCCGACTTGATGGCACATAACAACAACAACAACAACAACCAGTGTGTCTTGTCTCCCAATGGGATTATAAACTCCTTGTTAAGACCTGACTCCCTCCTCCTCCACACGTTCCTCTCATGAACAATTTATCCTGAGTTCCAGGATCAGATCCTGTGTCCTCACTCAGTGGCACCAGAGGGAAGACCCCTTCCCAAACAGACCCTGGACTTCCTTGCCCTAGTTCATCCCCACCCCAGAATGGCCCTCATCCCCCTTCTCCCTGTCCAAGCCTGACCCCTTCTCCCTGGTTCAGATCAACTCCACTCTCCTTTGAACTCCAGACCCTTGATTCCATTCTCTCTTCTGGCATTTATTTGTTGTTGTTAGGTGCTGTCGAGTCACCTCCGACTCATAAGGACCTTATGTGCAACAGAACTAAACATTGCTCAGTCCTGCACCAGCCTCACGATGCCTGCTATACTGGAGCCCATTGTTGCAGCTGCTGTGTCAATACAGCTTGTTGAGGGCTTTCCCCTCCTTTGTTGACCCTTCACTTTACCAAGCATGACATCCTTCTCTAGAGAATGGCCCCTTCTCACAACATGACCAAAGTAGGTGAGATGAAGTCTAGCCATTCTTGCTGCCAAGGAGGATTCTGGCTGCACTTCCTCCAGGACAGATCTGTTAGTTCTTTTAGCAGTCTATGGTACTTTCAGCATTCTCCGCCAGCACCACAACTCAAAAGCATCAAGTCTTCTTCAGTCTTCCTTACTCCTTGTCCAGCTCTCACATGAATATGAGGCAATTGAAAATACCATGGACTTGTGTCAGATGCATCTTAGTCTTCAAGGAAACAACTTTGCTTTTCAGCACTTGAAAGAGGTCTTTTGCATTTGTCCAATGCAATACATCTTTTGATGTCTTGACTGCTGCTTCCTTTGGCGTCAATTGTAGAACCAAGCAATATGAAGTCTTCGACAACTTCAATATTTTCTCCATTTATTGTGATGCTGCTCATAGGTCCAGTTGTGAGAATTTTTGTTTTCTTTATGTTAAGGTGTAATCCATACTGCAGACTGCAGTCTTCAATCTTCATCAGTAAGTGCTTTAAGTCATCTTCACTTTCAGCAAGCAAAGCTGTGTCATCAGCATATTGCAGGTTGTTAATGATTCTTCCTCTAATCCTGATGACATGTTCTTCTTCATACAGTCCAGCTTCTCGGATTATTTGCTCGGCATACTGATTGAATAAGTTATGGTGAAAGAATACAACCCTGATGCACTCCCTTCTTGACTTTAAACCATGTAGTGTTTCCTTTTTCTGTTTGAATGACAGGCTCTTGGTCTATGTACAGGTTCCTCATGAGTACAATTAAGTGTTCTAGAATGCCCATTCTTCTCAATGTTATACATAATTTATTATGATCCACACAATTGAATGCTTTTGCATAGTCAATAAAACACAAGTAGACATTTTTCTGGTATTCTTTGCTTTGAGCCAAGCTCCATCTGACATCAGCAATGATATCCCTCATTCCTTGTCCTCTTCTGAATCCAGCTTGCATGTCTGGAAATTCTCTGTCAATATACTGCTGCAACCATTTTTGAATTATCTTCAGTAAGATTTTACTTGCATGTGATATTAATGATATTGTTTGATAATTTCCACATTCAGTGGGATCACCTTTCTTTGAAATGGGTACAAATATGGATCTCTTCCTGTCAGTTGGCCAGGTAGCTGTCTTCCAAATCTCTTGGCATAACCAAGTGAGTGCCTCCAGTGTGGCATCCATTTGTTGAAACATCTCAATGGGTATTCTGTCCATTCCTGAAGGCTTGTGTTTTGCCTCTTGCTTCAGTACAGCTTTGACTTCTTCCTTCAGTACCACTGGTTCTTGATCATGTGTCACCTCCTGAAATGGATGAACATCGACCAGTTCTTTTTGGTACAGTGACTCTGTGTATTCCTTCCATCGTCTTTTGATGCTTCCTGCATCATTCAATATTTTGTGCTTAGAAACTTTCATTATTGCAACTGAAGGCTTAAATTTTTCTTCAGTTCTTTCAACTTGAGGGATGCTGAGTGTGTTCTTCCCTTGTGATTTTCTAACTCTAGGTCTTTGTATATTTCATTATAATTGACTTTGTCCTCTCCAGATGCTCTTTGAAATCTTCTGTTCAGCTCTTTTATCTTGTCATTTCTTCCATTTGCTTTAGTACTCTTCACTCAAGGGCAAGTTTCAGAGTCTCTTCTGACATCCATTTTGGTCTGCTTTTCCTTTCCTGTCTTTTTAATGACATTTTGCTTTCTTCATGGATGATGTTCTTGATGTCATCCCACAATTCTTCTGGTTTTCGGTCACTGGTGTTCAATGCATGAAGTCTAGTCTTTAGGTGGTCTGCAAATTCAGGAGGAATGTAATCACATTTTGGCTCTTATTGACTTTTTAAAATTGTCCTTAGCTTCAACTTGAACTTTCATGTGAGCAGTTGATGAATCAGCTCCTGGCCTTGTTTTGGCTGAAGATATTGAACTTTCTCATCAACTCTTGCCACACATGTCATCAATCTGATTCCTGTGTACTCCATCTGGTTAAGTCCATGTGTAAAGCTGCTGTTTGTGTTGTTGAAAAAAGGTATTTGCAATGATTAAGTCTTCTCAGTGTTATCTTGCAAAATTCTATCATGTAAACTCCAGAGTTATTTCTATCAACAAGGGCATATTTTCTAACTACCAGTGATTCTTCTTTGTTTCCAACTTTTGCATTCCAATCACCGGTGATAATCAATACATCTTGATTTCATGTTCAGTCAATTTCAGACTGCAAAAGTTGGTAAAAATCTTCAATCTTCTCATCTTTGGCTTTGGTGGTTGGTGCAAAATTTGCAAAATAGTAGTATTGACTGGCCTTCCTTGTAGGCTTATGGATATTATCCTATCACTGTACAGCATTGTACTTCAGGATAGATCTTTGTGATGATGAATGCCATGCCATTCCTCTTCAATTTGTCATTCCCAGCATACTAGATCATATGATTGTCTGATGCAAAATGGCTAAAACCACTCTATTTCAACTCACTAAAGCCTAGGATACTGATCTTTATGCATTCCATTCCATTTTTGACAGCTTCTAATTTTCCTAGATTCATGCTTCATACATTCCATGTTATGATTATTAATGGATGTTTGCAGCTGTTTCTTCTCATTTTGAGTCATGCCACATCAGCAAATGGAGGTCCTGAAAGCTTTACTCTATCCACATCATTAAGATTGGCTCTACTCTGAGTAAGTAGCACTTCCCCAGTCATATTTTGAGTCCCTTCTGACCTAAGGGGAGCTCTGGTAGCCTAGTGCCTAAGGCACTTGACTGCTAACCAGAAGGCTGGCGGTTCAAACCCACCAGCCACTCCTCGGAAGGAAGATGGGGCAATCTATTTCCGTAGTGATACTGCCTTGGAAACCCAAGGAGGGGTCGCTACGAGTCGGGTCCAACTCGACAGCACATAACAACAACACAACATCTGACCTAAGGGGCTCATATTTCAGCAGTATATTGGACAATGTTTCAGGACTATTCACAAAGTTTCACAGTAAGATACCAGACAGTGCTTCACTGCTATTCATAAAGTGTTCATTGGCCAATTCTTTGAGAAATGGATGGCCTCTTCCTTCTTCCAAGTCTGTCTTAGTCTGGAAGTGCTGTTGAAACCTGTCCACCATGGGTAACACTGCTGGCATTTAAAATACTAGCGGCACAGCCCCCAGTCTTACAGCAACACGCAAGCCACCACAGTATGACAAACTGATAGACAAGTTTGTCTCCTTTAGTTCCAAACTGCTGCACTCACTTCCTGGTCTCCCTCAGCCGTTCAGAACCCACCTCATGCCATTCCTCCTGGTTCCCACTTTCTGGGCTGCTCTGCACCTGCTGTGCCATCTCTCCTCCTGGTTTCTGCCTTCTGGGCCACCCTCGCATTTATAATAACAGCATTAACTAACCTCTGTCTGGCTAGTACACCTTACAAAGCACTTCCTCATATTTGATCTTTTCTAGTTTCATCAGAAGAATTTTTGAATAGCTGTTGTGTGGATCACAGTTACTGTGAAAAGATTTTTTACACATTATCACTTTTAACTGTCACAGCAACACCAGGAAATATGCATTAGTATGGCCATTAGAAAACCAAAAAGACCCAATCCCATTGCTGTTGAGTCGATTCTGACTCATGGCAACCTTAAGTGTTTGTTACAGAGTAGAACTGCTCCCTAGGATATTCTTGGCTGTAATCTTTATGAGAGCAGATTGCCAAGCCTTTCTTCTGTGGTGCTGCTCAATGGGTTTAAACCACCAAACTTCAGATTAGTTGTGGAGCGTAAACATTTGGATCACCCAGGTACCTATTTCCATTATACCGATGAAGGAACTGAAGTGGCAGAGAAGCTAAATTCCTTGCTTAATTTTATCCAACAAAGAGTCTAACTCAGGTTTGCCTGACTTCAAAGCCTTCTTAACTTCTACAGCATGTGGCCTGTGGGCAGGCATGGTCTATATTCGACTCTGTTAACAGATGGGGAAACTGAGGCTAGGTGAGGGTAAGTAACTTACCTAAGATGGCGATGCAGGACTTTGGTTCAGATGTTCTGATTACAAATCATAGAATTCTCCAATCTACACTGCTGCTTCTCATGACTCCTCACTCTGCCTTATATTCAAACATCTAATTCACCTGAATGGATCCCCAGATTGCCAAAACAGATGGCTGACTATTGGGGCATCTGATCTGTACTGGATGAGTAGGTAAATGGAAACATAAGGTCTACTGATGGAGAAGAAAGTAGTGAGGGAGGTGGGAATTACTGCACCACATGGACAGATTCACTTGGGATTCCACAACTGGGAACTGTGATATGGAGGTATCAGTGTAAGTGAGGAGATTGTGGAAGCAAACTCTGCTTTCTTCATACTTTTGCTAGGACTTGTCCATCTAAGATAGTAGGATGTGGGGCAAGACCTCAGTGCTTTCTCAGAGTCTGGGCTATAAGCCTGGAACCTCCACAGACAGTGGCCAACCCATTCATGGTCATGGGGTGTTCCATGGACCTCTAAATAGTTCCTGGAATACACACAGAGAGATCCAGAATTCGTGTTGAATTTTGACATTTTCTCTTTTTGACCCTGTGTCTGTTCAGAGCATGTGGGAATTAACAATAACTAGTACTAAAGGCAGGAAGGAGGGGAGGCCAGGGACGACAAAGCAGCAGGATCCATGTAAGGAGAGGGCAGAGAGGTTTCCAACAGCTAAGGGAGACGAACTTGTCTATCAGTTTGTCGTACTCTGGTGGTTTGTGTGTTGCTGTGAGGCTTGAGGTGCGCCACTGGTGTTTCAAATGCCAGCAGGGTTGCACATGGTACACAGGTTTCAGTGCAGCTTACAGACTAGGAAGAAGGAAGAGGCCATCCACTTCTCAAAGAATTGGCCAGGGAAAACTTCATGAATAGCAGAGAAACACTATCTGATACATTACTGGGCATCTTTATGAATAGCCTGAAAACATTGTCTGAAACAGTGCAGGAAGATGAACCCCTTAGGTTGGAAGGCCCTGAAAATATGACTGGGAAAGAGCTGCCTCATCAGAGTAGAACAAACATTAATGATATGGACAAAGTAAAGCTTTTGGAACCTCCATTTGCTGACGTGGCACAACTCAAATTAAGGAGAAACAGCTGCAAACATCCATTAATAATAGGAACATTGAATGTACAAAGTATGAATCTAGGAAAATTGGAAGTTGTCAAAAAGGAAATGGAACACATAAAGATTGATATTATAGGCATTAGTGAGCTGAAATGGATCAGTTTTGGCCATTTTGAATCAGACAACCATATGATCTACTATGCTGGGAATGGCAATTTGAAGAGGAATGGTGTGGCATTCACCGTCACGAAGAATGTTTCAAGATCTGTCCTGAAGTACAAGGCTGTCAGTGATAGGATAATATCCATATGCCTACAAGAAAGGCCAGTTATACTACTATTATTCAAATTTATGCACCAACCACCAAAGCCAAAGATGAGGCAATTGAAGATTTTTATCAACTTCTGCAGTCTGAAATTGACTGAATGTACAGTTAAAATGTGTTAATTATCACTGGTTATTGGAATGCAAAAGTTGGAAACAGAGAAGAATCACCAGTAGTTGGAAAATTTGGCCTTGGTGACAGAAATAATGCTGGAGGTCACATGATAGAATTTTGCAAGACTGGTGACTTATTCATTGCAAATACCTTTTATCAACAGCAGAAACAATGGCTATACATGTGGACTTCGCTGGATGGAATACACAGGAATCAGATTGACTACATCTGTGGCAAGGTGATGGAAAAGCTCAATATCTTCAGCCCAAACCAGGCCAGGAACCGATAGTGGAACAGACCATCAACTACTCATATGCAAGTTCAACTTGAAGTTGAAGACAGTTAAAACAGTCCATAAGAGCCAAAATATGACTGAATATATCCCTCCAGAATTTAGAGATCACCTAAAGAATAGATTTGATGCATTGAACGCCAGTGACTGAAAACCAGAAGAATTGTGGAATGACATCAAGAGCATCATCCATGAAGAAAGCAAGAAGTCATTAAAAAGATGAGAAAGGAAGAAAAGACCAAAATGAATGTCAGAAGAGACTCTGAAATTTGTCCTTGAGTTGAGAGTAGCTAAAGCAAATGGAAGAAATGACAAGATAAAAGAGCTGAACAGATTTCTGTCAAAGGCCAGTAGTTCTAACCTACCAGCTGCTCTTTGGGAGAAAGATGAGGAAGTTTACTTCCATAAAGATTTACAGTCTTGGAAACCCTATAGGGCAGTTCTACTTTGTCATAAAAGGGTTACTATGAGTTGGAATTTACTTGATGGCAGTGGATTTTTTTTCCAGTATATTGATGGCCACGTTGTGGAGGGACAAAAAGTGCCCTTGCATAATCTGAGTTGGAAAATGTGTCAGTTTGGGTCCTCTGAGAAACAGAGGTCCAGATGGGATTAGATGGGCATGAAATTTACTGGGGGCAAGCCTGTGAAGGATAAAGGAAGAGGGAACAGTAGTGGGTAGAAGAGCTCCGACCTTGGTGCAGGTCTGATACCTGTGAAGTGAGGGCAGGAAGGAAGGAGTTCTGGGAAGGAAGGGCTTCAGACTGCAGTGAAGCTCTGGGGAAGCCTCAGCTGGGCTGATGGGGAGTTTCTGAGCAAAGGTTGCCATTGGGCACTGGGCCTTCCAGCTCTAGCCCTCTTCTTGTGGGGTGGGGGGATCATGGTCTCAGTGTGGATGCAGATGCAACTCCAAGGTGCGGCAACTGGAGGCTGTTCTTCAACTGTGCTTTCTGCCAGTGGTCTCCTGACACTGGGCAGTGCATCTGCATGAGTGCCACAGGGACTGAGCAAATGCCTTGGACCCAGACATATCTCACTTACTGGCCATGTGACCACAGGTAAGTACATTAGCCCTTTTGAGATAATGTACTTATCTTTGGTTGATGGATGGATGAAGTGAGGTAATGTGTATAAGATACCTGCCATAATGCAGGTGCTAAAAATTCATTACCTTGTCTTCTGGGAGGCAGGACAATATATTGGTTAGGAGGGCAGATACTGGAGACCAAAGGCCTGCATTCAATTCCTGGCTCTGCTGCTTGTTAGCTGTGTGCTCTGGACAATTACCTCAACTCTCTGGGACGATGTGTTCTCTTCCAAAAAAACAGAGATAATTATAGTTCTTATCTCACTGGGTTGTTATGAGACTTAAGTGAGATAACCCATGTGAAGTAGTCAGAACAGGCAAGCCTTATTATTTGCCTATATTCTGGAGTCAGGCTTGTATTATTATTATTATTTTTAATATTGTATTTTTGGTGGAAGTCTACACAACAAAATGGGTTACTATTCAACAGTTTTTACACATATTCTTCAGTGACATTGCTTAAATTCTCCACACCATACCAGCATTATTACATTCTAGTTGTCCCATTGAGCTAGTCTCACAGCCCTCCAACCTTCTCATCTGGGCTTCCCAGTGTTTGTTGACCATTTGGACAGTGTCAAGGTGATATTCCTTACTTTATGAGCTAACCTGCTATTTAGCTGAAAGGTAATTTGAGGAGATAGTTTCAGTTCATGGCTTAAAGAATATCTCAGGGTAATAATCTCAGGGATTCCTCTTGTCTCAGTGGGTCCAGTAAGTCTGGAAGTTTTGAAAATTTGAAGTTCTGTCCCACATTTCCCCTATTTCTGTCAGGACCCATCTATTGTGGTCCTGATATAAACTTTCAGTAGTAGTAGCTGGGTACCATCTAGTTCTTCTGATTTCAGAGTACAGGATGCATGGCTCATGCAGACAGTTAGTCCTATAGACTGGTTCCTTCTCTGAGTCTTGGTTTTTCTTATTTCTCTTTTGCTGCAGACAAGCAGAGACCAATAGTTTTATCTTAGATGGCCACTTACAAGCTTTTAAGACCCCAGGTGTACTCACCAGTCTAGGATATAGAACAAATTTTATGAACCATATTATATGCCAGTGGACAAAGTTGTCCCATAAGGCTATGACCCTAAGTCTTCAAACCAAGAAAACTAATCTCATGAGGTGATTGGTTATGTCTAAAAAGTATCAGTTTCTAAACAAACAAGAGTTATATACATATATATGTATATAGGCAGTCCTTGGGTTACGAACGATATCTGTTCCTGATTGTGTCTTTAAGAATTTGTAGTTAAGTCAGAACAGGTGCATACAGTTTGTATTGAGCCTTACTTTAGCGCAAGAAAAAAATTCTAAAGCCCTTTCAATGATTTAAAAGCTGCATGTGCAGCAAGTGAAGGTGATTGTGATGAAGAATTTTTTACAAGTAGGAGTTGGTTCAGTCATTTCAAAGTGAGGGCAAATTTACATAACATGAAAGGGTAGGTAGGAGCTGTATGTAAGTCAGACTTTCTAACCCGGGCACTACCTGTATATATAAATACACGTGTATTTTGGTGGTTGTTATTTTTGCAAAATTATATGTAACATAGAATTTACCCACATATCTTTGTGTGCCTGTGTATGTGTGTGTGTGTTTGTGTGTACAACCTAGTGGCATAAGTTATCTTGGTTATGCTGTGCACACTTCTCACATATTTGGGGCTAACTTTTCCATCACCGTAAGTAAAATGTGACTACTGTCTATAGAATAAGAGCTCTGGTGGCTCAATGGTTAAGGCATTCAGCTGCAAACCAAAAGTTGGCAGTTTGAACTCACCAGACTGCAGATGAGGCAGTCTGCTTCTGTAAATATTTACAGCCTTGGAAACTATGGAACAGTTCTACTCTGTCCTACAGGGTCACTATGAGTCAGACTCATCTAGATGGCAGTGTTTTTTTTTTTTTTTGTCTATAAAATGAATCTCTTCTCCATCCAGCCCCACCCTGGGAACCACCAATGAATACTGATCAGTGTATATATAGCTGTTCTTGTTATTTTATAAAAGTGTGACGATAGAGTATTTGTCCTTTTGTAGGCTTGGATCTTAAACGGCCATGCATAGCATTGGCCTGAAGATGGCAGCATGACCCCAGTAATCTTAGTCTCCTCTGGGCTCCTGAGATTGGGCCTTTCAAGTTCACCCATTTTCTATTGCCACCAATTGAGTTCAGGGCAGAATCAAGTAAGGTATGCAAAGCATAGAAGAATGATTGGCTGACAGAATATGTCAGAGGAGACGGGGAAGGAAGGCACACGGAAAGGGGAAGAATTTTTAAAAATAATATTTAGTGGTAGGTGATTGTAGTGAAACAGAGGGAGGAATTTCAAGTAAAAAGCCCATGTGCAACTTAAGGTGAGAATGCCGAACAAAGACTTCGTTTTGAAAATGACACACCTGTTCTCTTGTGTCATGTCTTAGGGTCCCCTGGAATCTGGGCCCTAGTTTGTTTGTACAATTTGTGTCAAAATTGGGGAATTCTTTGAAAACACATGGAATGCAACTTAAACAAATCAACCACCTAGAGTCTAATGAGGTGAGGAGAGAGTGGAGGAGCAGCTTTGGACTCAACAGTGAGGCTATCTGGGTTCTGATGCCAGCTCAGCTCCAAACTAGCTGGGTGACTTTCAGCTATATAGGTCATCCCTCTATGGGATGCAGATACATCAGCTTTTAGTAAGCTGAGGACCTTTGGAAAAGTTGAAGGCCAAGGACCAGGGTTAAGGATTATCATTATTCCGTATTCCGTGCCATGTCACCCAAGTCCTTCTTGACTTGTCCCATGTTACCCTGCAGGCCATTCTTTCAGTATCTCTAGCATCTTGGAAGGAGCCCTGCTGGCACCATGGTTAAGTGCTTGGCTGCTAACCAAAAGGTTGGGAGTTAGAATGCATGCAGCGGCTCTCTGGGAGAAACACCTGGTCTGCTCCCATAAAAATAGTGGCCTATAAAACCCTTTGGAGCAGTTCTACTTAGCCATGTGGGGTCACTTGAGTCAAAATTGACTTGACGACACCTAACAACAATAATAAACATCTTGGGTAAAGGGGAACATTTGCCTATACTCCCAGCATATCTGCCATTCTTTCGGCTCCTGGGTCATTAATTGTAATGTCTACTACCTTGGCTCCTTAGGTGTCTCTTGGACCATCATCAACTGTCATTAAACACATAAATCCCTGCTGCTCCTTGCCGTGGGGCCTGTTTCATATGGTTGATGAGCAACTGGATAGGTGGTGATGCCCTTCATTGAGATAGATACAGGGAGAGGATTGCTTTTGTTTGTTGCAGGCAAGGGTGTTGCCATAGGAGGGAGACTGATTCCAGAAAACCCAAGAGTTGTTTTCATTCTTGTTTAATAACATTAACATTTGAATAGCACTTTGTCTTTTTAAGAAGATATTTCCATGTGTATTATCTCATTGGATCCTTAGTCGGTCTGTGGGGGCACCTCTGATACCCTTGGAAAGACTTTACTGGGCAGAAGGCTCCTATAGTGGTTGGTCAGGTATATAGATACACTAGCCAAGTGTGAGCAAGCTCAGATTTTGCCTTGGGCTCAAGTCACCTTTGGCCATCTGTATCTTTCTTGGATGAGAAAGGGGTGGGAACTATTCAACTTGTATGAGAGTGAAATCAGAGACATTTGGTGTGTGTAATTACAGCAGTATGAAAGCACAGCCTTAACTCCATCTTAAAGTTTTGGCATGAGCCTAGAATCCATTTGGATTTCCAACGTGCCTTTTCTTACAACAGGTCCTCTAACCTTGGTGCTGACCTAACCATATACCCTAAAGGAGATATTCTTTGTCTCTGTGGCCTGGCAGGTGCAGGATATCGCAATCTATTCCCAAAGGGTCTTTCCTCTATGGTCAAACAGATGCAAGATGAAATCATTTGTACCTGAAGGATCTTGATATACAGCATTTATCAATAAATCTTTACAATGGACACCCCCACCCAGGAACAGATATGATTGAGAAAGCAATTACAATAGCAGGTTACCAGAAAAACCTGTCCTGTCATTGTCCTGTCATCCTGTAATAAATTGAGAACAAAGGCTTGCAATTATGTATCCTTCACCAATCATGTAATCCCGCTTAGGTGCTATCTACCTATCCCTGCTAAGTCCCTTGCTCTTACATAGCCTGCCGTTGACTCCCCTGGTTGTCTTTCATCCAGTCATGATTTTGTAACGTTGGTTCCTGCTTCAGTTGTGCAAGAATGCTCTCTTCTCCATTGTCCAGTGGAGTGGCCATCTTCACTCTGTGAAGATGGGTGTTTTCCTGGTCTAGACCGTCTCTGGACTTTCAATAAATTACTTCACTTCACTTTTGTAAAATATGTGTTTTGACTCTAGGACAAAACTCATGTGCCTATGCCCTGGGGCCCAGCCTTGCACTTTCTTTCAGGACTCCAGGACCGCCACATAGCCCTCTGTTCCCAGTTCACTGGGGAACCTCTCTTCTAGGTACTCTCCCTTCCTGACTCTTCTTCCCACACTGCAGGTTCCAAAGTACCTTAAGCCCTTTGATTCCCTGCCTCCTGGGATCCACCTCTTCTCCTCCTCAGGCATAGGCCCAGTGTGCCATCTTTTTAGCTCCATCCACTTGCCCCTGGGTGGGGAGAGGCAGTCTTCCTGCCTTCTGCCGAAGGAGGTGAGGTGTGGCCAAGAAGTGGAAGAAAACCCCAGCTCCCACATCTGGTCTCAGGCTTAAACACATATAAAACAAACTCTTTCTTCCCCCTTTAATACCACCTCTTTCTAACTCCTGGGTTATTGTTAGGGTGATCAGACTTGCTGGCTTTCCCAGACCTGAGGGAATCCAGGGTGCAAGACTTCCAGTGCTAACAGTGGGACAGTCCTGAGCAAACTGGGATGAGTTGGTCTCCTACTTATTGTATTCAAATTATATTTTCCTTTCCCCCCCACTTTGAGGAAAGCAAAGTAAAAACAAATGAAACAAAAGACAAATGACTCAAAATAGAACTTTACAAAGGTTTCTCTAGTTTGAGATGTGACATGATCCCTAACGAAGGGAATTGGGAAAGATGAAAATTGCCAGGTGTATCAGTTAGGGCTGGGTCAGAAAAGCAGGCTTACCTGACTGTTGTAAGCAGAAGTCAAGGTCAGAGACGCCCACAGTGAAGAGCCAGCAGTGTGTGGAGAAACTGGACCTGGCAGAGGACTCCTCCATCCAGCCAGGCCAACTGAGAAGCGAGCGCTCAAGGAAAAGCCAACAATGTCTGACCCCAATGCCCTCACTTCAGAAGAAGGGGTATCCTCTTTCCTTCTACCCTCCTCCAGATCTCAGTGGAGTCCTCTCATTGGTGAAGTCTGACTGGAACCATACAGAGAAGAGCATTCTGGGAAACTTAATTTAGCCTTGGACCAGTGTGGAGGGTGGTACCTGACTGACAACAGACCATGCAGCACACTCTGAAGGTTGCTATGGCATTCTCTGCAATTTATAGGTGGGGCTATTTGGGCTCAGAGATATCTTGTTGTTGTTGTTGTTGTTATGTGCCGTCGAGTCAAACCTGACTCATAGCGACCCCTCCTTGGGTTTCCGAGGCAGTATCACTACGGAAGTAGGATTGCCCAACCTTCCTTCCGAGGAGTGGCTGGTGGGTTTGAACCGCCAGCCCTCTGGTTAGCAGGCAAGTGTCTTATCCACTATGCTACCAGAGCTCCCCAGAGATATCTAAGTCTTTAAAATCAATTTTTTTTAAACCCCTTGAAATTCAAATTAATAACATCAAAATGTAATGACACAACACCCAGATGCATTTTTGTTATAAAATTAAGATAATACAGAAGTATGGATAAAAAGGCATTTGACTCCTAACCAGAAGGCTGGCGGTTCAAACCCTCCAGCCACTCCTCAAAAGGAAAATTAGGGAATCTACTTCTGCAGTGATACCACCTTAGAAACCCAAGGAGGGGTTGCTATGTGTTGGATCCGACTGGACGGCAGTGAGTTTGTTTTTTTGTTCTATGGATAAAAAGGAGCTCTGGTGGCTCTGTGGTTAAAGCATTGTGCTGCTAACCAGAAGGTTGGCAGTTTGAACCCATCTGCTCCACCAGAGAAAGATGAAGCAGTCTGCTTCCAAAATTTACAGCCTTGGAAACTCCATAGTCACTAGGAGTTGGAATTGACTTGATGGCAGTGCTTTTTATTTATTTATTTTTCACGAGTGAAAAGTTACCATTCCTCTTTAACCCCACTGCTCAGACTCTTCAAGCATTTCCTTCCTTCAGAAGTAATCACTGTGAACATTTCAGGATGAATTCTTCCAGACTTTTTCCCCATGCATTTACATTCATGTACCAATAGAGTTTTGTTTTATGTTGTTTTCAACCTTAAACACTTAAGTCTGTGCCCCATTCTGTACATATTGTTCTGCAACTTGCCCTTCTCACTTAACCCTAGACCTTAGAGAATATTCTGTGCCATACATATAGATTGATTTCCTATCTTTAATGGTCTCCTGATAATCCACTGTATGAATGTGCCAGAATTAATTTAAGAATTCTAGTATTGGTGGGCCACTCCTCGGAAGGAAGGTTGGGCAATCTACTTCTGTAATGATACTGCCTTGGAAACCCAAGGAGGAGTCGCTATGAATCGGGCCAGACTCAACGGCAGTGGGTTTTTAGTATTGATGGGGAGTCCCTGGGTGGCATAAATGGTTAAGCACTCAATTAGTTTGGTAGGTTGGAAGTTCAAACCCACCCAGAGGCACTTCAGAAGAAACACCTGGTGATCTGCTTCCCAGAGGGCCCATGTTGGAGAACTCTGTGGAGTACGGTTCTATCCTGACACACATAGGGTGGTCATGAGGAGGAATCTACTTGTTGGCAATCGGTTTTCTTTCTTTTTCTTTTTAAGGCATTGATAAACATTTGGACTTTTTTCCCCCCTTTGCAAAGACAACATTGCAAGAGCATCTTCATGTCCATGTTGGCAAATCTTTCACTAGGATGGATACCTAAAAATAGCATTGCCAGGTTCCAGGGAATGAGCATTTAAAATTTTGGCAAATACTTCCAATTTGACCCCAAAGCTGTTCCTATTTCTGTTTCTGTCTCTTTCTACTATGCCCTTTTCTGCAGTTTTCAGATGACAGGTAGGGTTCCATGTCAAAGCCTAACTGATGGACTTGATAGGCAATATAGCCTCATGGTGAAGAACCAGACAATGAGTTCCAAACCTAACTCCAGCACTCACAATTTAGTGACCTTGGGCAAGTCACTTAATCTTTTGTGACTTCTTTTTCTCAATGAATCAATACTTAATCCACAGGTGGGTTTTACGATGAAATGAGTTAATTTAAAGCACTGTAACAGGTGCCTGGCAATTCACAAGCAATAATAGGTATTTGTCACATTATTAAGGAGTTCTGGTGGTGCAGTGGTTAAGGCATTCAGTTATTAACTAAAAGGGCAGTGGTTCAAACTTCCCAGCTGCTCCATGGGAGAAAGATGTGATAATATACTTCCATAAAGATTTACAGCCCTGGAAACCCTGTGGGGGTAGTTCTACTCTGCCCTTTGGGATTGCTATGAGTCAGAATTGACTCAATGGCAGTGGGTTTGGTTTGGTTTTGGTGGCATTAGTATACCAGCTTCTCTGATCTATAATGCCAAATGGGCATTTGGTGGTGAGCTAAATGAGCAAGAAATTGCAAGATACATGTGCTACCTCAAACCAGGGAATTAATTTTATGAGTAAGTTTTGTAGAAAAAGGCTATGTGATTTAACTGGTAAATATCTAACAGCGTTGTTACATGCAAACAAATTATTATGGAGAAGAATGCAAAATTGACATGACGCTGAAAACATAGAACTTCAAAAATTGAATACCTGCAGAGGACTCCGTAGACCAGGTGCTCTGAACCTTTGGGAGTGGGCTTACTTTGAATTCGTCTAAGGGGAAAAGTTTCCAACAGCTAAGGGAGACAAACTTGTCTGTCAATTTGTCATCCCGTGGAGCTTGTACGTTGTTGTGAGGCTTGAGGCTGTGCCACTGGTGTTTCAGACGCCAGCAGAGTTGCACATGGTGCACAGGTTTCAATGCAGTTTACAGACTAAGACAGACTAGGAAAAAGGAGGAGGCCATTCACTTCTCAAAAATTGGCCAGAGAAAACCTTATGAAAAGCAGAGAAACATCGTCTGATACATTACTGGGCAACTTTATGAATAGCTTGGAAACATTGTCTGACACAGCACAGGAAGACAAGCCCCTTGGGTTGGAAGGCACTCAAAATAGGACTGGGGAAGGGCTACCTCATCAGAGTGGAACCAATCTTAATGATATGAGTAAAGTAAGCCTTTCAGGACCTCCATGTGCTGATGTGGCATGACGCAAATTGAGGAGAAACAGCTGCAAACATCCATTAATAACTGAAACATGGAATGTATGAAGTATGAATCTAGGAAAATTAGAAGTTGTTCAAAATGAAATGGAATGCATAAATATTGTTATCTAGGCATTAGTGAGCTGAAATTGATGGGTTTTGGGCATTTTGAATCAGCAACCATATCATCTGCTATGCTGGGAATGACAGATTGAAGAGGAATGGCCTGACATTCATCATTACAAAGGATGTTTCAATATCTGCCCTGAAGTACAATGCTGTCAGTAATAGGATAATATCTATATGCCTACAAGGAAGACCCGTTAATACTACTATTATTCAAATTTATGTACCAACCACCAGAGCCAAAGATGAGGAAATTGAAGATTTTTATCAACTTCTGTGGTCTAAAATTGACCAAATGTGCAATCAAGATGTGTTGCTTATCACTGGTGACTGGAATGCAAAAGCTTTGGAAACAAAGAAGAAACACCGGTAGTTGGAAAATATGGCCTTGGTGACAGAAATAACACTGGAGATCTCATGATAGCATTTTGCAAGACCAATGACTTATTCATTGAAAGTACCTTTTTTCAACTACACAAACGGTGGCTATACATGTGGACTTCACCAGATGGAGTACACAGGAATCAGACTGACTACATCTGTGGCAAGAGGCGATGGAAAAGCTCAATATCTTCAGCTAAAACAAGGCTAGGAGCTGATTATGGAACAGACCATCAACTGTTCATATGCAAGTTCATCTTGAAGTTAAAGACAATTAAAATAAGTCCACAAAAGCCAAAATATGACCTTGTATATATCCCTCCTGAATTTAGAGACCATCTAAAGAATAGATTTGATGCATTGAACACCAATGATGGAAAACCAGAATTGTGAGATGACATCAAAAGCATCATTCATGAAGAAAGCAAGAGGTCATTAAAAATACGAGAAAGAAAGAAAAGACCAAAATGGATGCCAGAGGAGACTCTGAAACTTGCCCTTGAGGGAAGAGTAGCTAAAACAAATGGAGGAAATGACAAGATAAAAGAACTGAACAGAAGATTTCAAAAAGCAGCTTGAGCAGACACAGCCAATTACTATAATGAAATGTGCAAAGACCTGGAGTTAGAAAACCAAAAGGGAAGAACATGCTTGGCATCTCTCAAGCTGAAAGAACTGAGGAAGAAATTTAGGCCTCTAGTTGCAATATTGAAAGATTCATGGGAAAAATATTGAATGATGCAGAAAGCATCAAAAGAAAATGGAAGGAATACACAGAGTCACTGTACCAAAAAGAACTTGTCGATGTTCATCCATTTCAGGAGGTGGCATATGAACCAATGATGTTGAAGGAAGAAGTCAAAGCTGCACTGAAAGAATTGGCAAAGAATAAGGCTCCAGGAACTGACAGAATATCCATTGAGATGTTTCAACAAACAGATTCCCCACTGAAGGCACTTTCTTGGTTATGCCAAGGGATTTGGAAGACGGCTACTTCACCAACTGACTGGAACAGATCCATATTTGTACCCATTCCAAAGAAAGGTGATCCCACAGAATGTGGAAATTATCAAACAATATCATTAATATCACATGCAAGTAAAATCTTACTGAAGATTATTCAAAAAAGGTTGCAGCAGTATATTGACAGAGAACCTCCAGAAATGCAAGCTAGATTCAGAAGAGGACATGGAACGAGGGATATCATTGCTGATGTCAGATGGATCTTGGCTCAAAGCAAAGAATACCAGAAAGATGTTTACTTGTGTTTTATTGACTATGCAAAAGCATTTGATTGTGTGGATCATAACAAATTGTGGATAACATTGAGAAGAATGGGAATTCCAGAACACTTAATTATACTTATGAGGAACCTGTACATAGACCAGAAGCCTGTCACTCGAACAGGAAAAGGGAACACTACATGGTTTAAAGTCAAGAAGAGAGTGCATCAAGGTTGTATCCTTTCACCATAACTTATTCAATCTGTATGCTGAGCAAATAATCCGAGAAGCTGGACTATAAGAAGAACATGGCATCAGGATTGGAGGAAGAATCATTAACAATCTGTGATATGCTGACGACACAACTTTGTTTGCTGAAAGTGAGGATGACTTGAAGCACCTACTGATGAAGATTGAAGACTGCAGTCTGCAGTATGGATTGCACCTTAATATAAAGAAAACAAAAATCCTCACAACAGGACCAATAAGCAGCATCACGATAAATGGAGAAAAGATTGAAGTTGTCAAAGACTTCACATTGCTTGATTCTACAATGGATGCCAATGGAAGCAGCAGTCAGGACATCAGATGACATATACCAATGGGCAAATCAGCTGCAAAAGACCTCTTTCAAGTGCTGAAGAGCAAAGATGCCTCCTTGAGGACTAAGGTGTGCCTGACACAAGCCATGGTATTTTCAATCAACTCATATGCATGTGAGAGGTGGACAATGAATAAGGAAGAGTGAAGAAGAATTGATGCTTTTGAGTTGTGGTGCTGGCGAAGAATGGTCAAAGTACTGTGGACTGCTAAAGAACTAAGAGGTCTGTCCTGGAGGAAGTGCAGCCAGAATGCTCCTTGGAGGTGAGAATGGCCAGACTTCATCTCACATACTTTGGTCATGTTGTCAGAAGGGACCATTCCCTGGAGAAGGATGTCAAGCTTGGCAAGGTGGAGGGTTGATGAAAGAGGGGAAGGCCCTCAACGAGATGGATTGACATGGTGACAGCTGAGATGGCTTCAAGTATAGCAAGAATCATGGAGCTGGGTCAGGACCGGGCAATGTTTTATTCTGCTGTATGTAGGATCACTATGAGTCGGAGAAGACTTGACAGCACCTAACAACAACAACAACAAGGGGAAAAGTTGAAAATCACAGGGTTAGGATAAGTCTGAGGGTCTCTGTGGGTCTAGGATTTTTTTCTCAATGAATCAATACCTAATTCACAGGTGGGTTTTACAATGAAATGAGTTAATTTAAAGCTCTGTTACAGGTGCCTGGCAATTCACAAGCATTAATAGGAAGTTTGCTTTCTTGATACTAATGATCATTTCCAGCAATAGAATGCAAATTGCTCCTATCAATAGTCAATATCAATGTTTTGGCAAATCAATGAATAGACTTTATGCATCAAAACAGTTTCTAAGTTAGTACCCTATAAATAATTGGAGTTTCAAATGGTCAACCAACTAATCAAAATAATCTATGGTGTTTCATTTTTCCAAGCCACAGAGAGAGATGGGGTCACAAGGAGTTCTTTTCAGAGGAGCCTGGTCTTTGGAAACCAGCAACACTTGACCCTTGTGTAGTATTTACATTGGCTTCCACTCTTTGCTCTTTCTTCTCTCCTGCCTTTAGCTGGTGTCTTTATTTTTTCCTCATAAGTTTTTCACATTGAAATATATATATATATATATTTTTAAATGACAATCCTTCATGAGATACAACACACGTGTTGACTATTCAGCATATGTTTTTTGTCTTCTCCTTCACCTATGTTAATATGTGTCTACGCTCTAGTTGGTGATTACTTTCTCTTCCCCACCACCCCTGGTAATCATCAAAGAATATTTTTTTCCTTTCTTTTTTGTGAAACCTATTTCTTGATTTTTTACAATAAAGTCTCATACAATATTTGTTCTTTTGTGATTGACTAATTTCACTCAGCATAATGTCCTCAAGGTTCATCCATGTTATGAGATGTTTTGCAGATTCATCATTGTTCTTTAACATTGCGTACTATCCCATTGTGTGTATGTACCGTAGTTTGTTGATCCATTCCTCCACTGATGGACATTTAGGTTATTTCCATCTTTTTTGCTATTGTGACTAGTGCCATCATGAACATGGGTGTGCGTATATCTGTTCATGTCATGGTTCTTATTTCTCTAAGATATATACCTAGTAGTAGGATTGCTGGATCATATGGTATTTCTATTTCCAACTTTTTAAGGAAGTACCATTCTGTTTTCCACAATGGTTGCAAAATCATTTAAAAATCTTATTGGTCTCCCCACACCAATTCTTTTGGCAAGGTGAAATGAAGAAGTGACTTCAAGTCTTGGCTTGATTACTTAATAAATACATAAACTTGGGCAAGTTAACTCACTTCTGGGATCCTTGTTTTCCAAACTCAGCAGGAAAATGGGGATCATTTCTGCATCAGGCAGGAATCCTTGTGTTGAAAATGCTGGAAAACCCATCCCAAACAGAATTTACTTGTTGTGGGTGAATTTTAATTTCAGTTTATCTTGATGCAGAACTCAAAAGACATTCTAGGACCCAATTCTTCCCCTCCATTTAGATTCTTTGGTTTTGACTCCATGCTCAGATTTCAAGAAATAGTAAGGTTGTTGTAGCTGCTCCATTCCTATACCCCTTGGGTTTGAATCCCAAAGGAAAGTTGCCTCTGTCCCAGCATCCCCAGAAGAAAAAATTAACAATCTCATTAAAACTGATTGGATCGTGTATCTTTTCCTTATCCAATCACCTTAAGCAGGAGAATGGAAGGTGTTGATTGGCTTAGGCTAAGTCGCATGCCTAATCTGTGCATTAGGAGTTGAGCTCCACTGGGTGGGTATAGACTGAAGGTGGGTGGTAGGAAAGTCTTCCCAGGCCAAAACTGTGGATATTGCTAGAAAAAGGGAGCATAAATGTTGTAAGGCAAAAGACAAATGTTTCTTCTCATATCACTTCTCCAGTAAGTTTATGGGTGGATACCAAATTCACTGCCATCAAGTTGATTCCAAGTCAGTGACCACCATTTTACTTCCAAGGCTCTAAATCTTTACTGAAGCAGACTACCTCATCTTTCTTCTGCAGAGCAGCTGTTTGGTTTGAATGACTGACCTTTTGGTTAGAATCTAAATGCCTTAACACTACACCACCAGAGCTCTTTTCATGGGGTGAATAAAAAAGAGAAAATGTTCAAGTCAGTTAGAGACACAGGACCAAAACTCCAGACAGAGATTGGGCTGTGATATGAATTGAGGAATCGTTGCAAACTTGACAAAATTTCAGAAGAGTAAAGTTGTTGTTGTTATGTGCCGTCGAGTCAGACCCGACTCATAGTGACTCTTCCTTGGGTTTCTGAGGTGGTATCACTACGGAAGTAGATTGCCCAACCTTCCTTTCAAGGAGTGGCTGGTGGGTTTGAACTGTCAGTCTTCTGGTTAGCAGTCAAGTGCCTTAGACACTATGCTACCAGACCTCCCAGAGGAGTAAAAAGAAAGCAGAAATAGCCAAAGCATTGACAGAGAGAAGACACTGGCAAGAAGCTCATGTTAATTGGCTAGCATGTGTTACTAATGAAGTAAAGTAATGAATTTACAACTACGTAGCAAGAATTCCTCAATTTCTATCACCAGTACAACCTCTTGCTGGAGTTTTGGTCCTGTGTCTCCAACTGACTTTTGAACACTTTTTTTTCTCTCTCTCTTCTTATTTTTCTTTCTTTCTTTCTTTCTTTTTTTTTTTTTTATCTCACTGCAACCTACTAAACTCAACAGTTCTTCTTTATTCCTACACCAAATCCCATTCCTGGATCCCTCACTTCTGCTGTTGGCTTCCATACATCCCATAAGGTACTAAAATTGCATTGTTTCTCTATTATCCATCCATTCTCTTTGATACTTGAAATGACCTCTTCAATTGTCTTTAGCCTCTTCCTCTCATCATGAATCCCCAATCACTGAGAATGGGCCTCTAGGGCACCACTGCTCGAGTTTCTTAGCTTGGTTACAAATCTTAGAAGCTGCATGAACTTGAGTAAACCACTTAACCTGTCTTATCCTCCATTGCTACATATCTAAAATCTGTTTTATGGAGCTCTGGTGGCGTAGTGCCTAAGGCATTTGACTGCTAACCAGAAGGTTGTCAGTTCAAACCTACCAGGCACTCCATGGAAGGAAGACTGGGTAATCTACTTCAGTAAAGATTTACTGCCTCAGAAACGCAAAGAGGGTCACTATGAGTCAGAATTGATTCAATGGCAGTGAATTTGGTTTGAATTTTTGGTTTATTAATAATTTGGAGTTCCTGGGTAGTGCCAATGGTTATGCACTTGTTTACCAACTGGAAGTTAGTTTAAATCCACTCACAGGTGCTTCTATTTCCAAAAAAAAAAAACAGCATTGAAAACGCTGTGAAGCACAGTTCTATTCTGACACACATGGTGTCGCCATGAGTCAGAACTGACTCAACTGCAACAGTTCTTTTTTTTAAATTATCAATTCAAATCACAAGTTCCTTTGATAGAGGATCTAATCTTTAGATCAGTGTGTGGGCAATCAGGTTCACAGGTAGGATCTGCCGGACCACGCACTCTGTATGGCTTCTCCTATCCCATTTTACACCACTTTATGCTTTATTTCATTCTCTTTAAAAAATTTTTTTCCAGCAGCAGATATTTTTGATTTAGAGAGTGTTGGCCAGTCCTATAGAAATGCTACTTTCACACCTGTGCAATATCATGTTGCCTGACATTCACTTCTGAAGCACTTCTAATCCTCTCTGGCTTGGGGAGCTGTAATTATATCCACCCTTTCTTAGCTCTGGCTGGTGCAGCCCCACTGCTGGATTGCTTGTGTGCTTTCCCCTCACCTTCCAGTGACCCGAAAAGCATTGATACCTAGAGGTGGATTTCTCAGTGCAGAGAAAAATGCAGTGGACACAATCACAGTCTCCTGTATAGGAGCCATGGGTGTGTGGTGAGTTACTTGTGGGCTGGACCTCACTGTGAGTGGCTAAGCAATGCCATGTAGGGTGGAGTAATGGATCGCAGCAGAGAGACAGGAAGACCCCCTGGTTACAGCATACTCTACACTTGGACTGTCCAATCTGATACCATTAACAGCAGTACATGTGACTGTTCAAATCAAAATTAATTAACACTACAATTTCAGTCTTCCTAGTCACATTTCAGGTGTCCAGTAGTTCACGTAACTCATGGCTTCCATAATGGGCAGCTCAAATATAGAACATTTCCATCATCCCAGAGGTTTCTCATCAACAGTGAAGCCTCACACCGTATACAACAAATTCAAAATGGATTAAGGACCTAAATGTGGAAACTAAACCACTAAATTCTTAGAAGAAAATGCAGGGGCAAGATTCTTGGGCCTAACTTTTAAAAATGGATTATCCAATATAATAACAAAGGCACAAACTGCAAAAGAAAAAATAAGAAAGTAGGACCTCATAAAAATTAAAAAAAAACCTTTTGTTTTTCAAATGTCTTTACAAAAAAGAAAAGAAAAGACAAGCTACAAACTGTGAGAATATCTTTGGAAACCATATATTCAATAAGAATTTAATAACCATAATATATATAAAACTTCAACAACTTAACAACAAAAAAATAGGCAAAGGAACTGAATAGACATTTCACCAAAAAGGACAGTCAGATGACCATCAAACAAAGAAAAGATACTCAGTGTCATTACTCATCAGCGATGCAAATCATCACCACAATGAGATAACATTTCACTTCCACTAGATGGCTCATGTTCAAGGGGAAGCTGAAGAAAATGAAAACAAGTCCACGAGAGCTAAAATACAACCTTGATTATATCCCACCTGAATTTAGAGACCACCTAAAGAATAAATTTGATGCATTGAAAACCAGTGACTGCAGCCCAGACAAGTTGTGAGATGACATCAAGAACATCATGCATAAAGAAAGCAAAAGATCATTAAAAAGACAGTAAAGGAAGAAAAGACAAAAAATGGATGTCAGAAGAGACTCTGAAACTTTCCCTTGATTGGAGAGTAGCTAAAGCAAATGGAACAAATGACAAGATAAAAGAGCTGAACAGAAGATTTCAAAGAGCAGCTCAAGAAGACAATTATTATAATGAAATGTGCAAAGACCTGGAGTTAGAAAACCAAAAGAGAAGGACACATTTATCATTTCTCAAACTGAAAGAACTGAAGGAAAAATTCAAGCCTTGGGTTGCAATACTGAAGGATTCTGTGGACAAAATATTGAACAATGCAGGAAGCATCCAAAGAAGATGGAAGGAATACACAGAGTCACTGTACCAAAAGAAATGGTTAATGTTCAATCATTTCAGGAGGTAGCGTATGATCAAGAACCAATGGTATTGAAGGATGAAGTCCAAGCTACACTGAAGGAATTGGTGAAAAATAAGGCTCAAGGAACTGATAGAATACTCACTGAAGTGTTTCAACAAATGGATGCAGCACTAGAGGCATTTACTCATTTTTGCCAAGAAATTTGGAAGGCCAGCTATGGAAGAGATCAATATTTGTGGCCATGCCAAAGAAAGGTGAACCAATAGACTATAGAAATTATCGAACAATATCTTTAATGTCACATGAAAGTAAAATTGTACTGAAGATAATTAAAAGATGGTTGCAGCAGTATATTGAGAGGGAACTGCCAGAAATTCAAGCTGCATTCAGAAGAGGATGTGGATTGAGGCATATCATTGCTGATGTCAGATGGATCTTGGCTGAAAGCAAAGAATACTAGAAAGATGTTTACCTGTGTTTTATTGACTATGCAGCAGCATTCCACTGTGTGGATCATAACAAATTATGAATAACATTGCAAAGAATGGGGATTCCAAAACACTTAACTGTGCTCATGAGGAACCTGTATGTTGACCAAGAGGCTGTTGTTCAGACAGAACAAGGAGATACTGCATGGTTTAAAATCAGGAAAGGTGTGCATCAGTGTTGTATTCTTGCAACTTATTCAATCTCTATAATAAGCAAATAATCAGAGAAACTGGAGTATATGAAGAAGAATATGGCATTGGATTTGGAGGGAAAATCATTAACAATCTGCAATATGCAGATGACACAACCTTGCTTGCTGAAAGTGAAGATGACTTGAAGAACTTACTGATGAAGATCAAAGACTACAGTCTTCAGTGTGGGTTACACCTCAACATAAAGAACACAAAAATCCTCACAACTGGACCAATAAGCAATATGACAATAAATGGATAAAAGATTGAAGTTGTCAGGGATTTCATTTTACTTGGAGCTACAATCAACACTCATGGAAGCAATAGTCAAGAAATCAGACATCTATAAGGGACAAGTACTGATTTGGGTGAAGGGAAAGAAAAAAAAAAAAAAAACAAACAACAAACCCAAACCAGGCATCTTATTGCATTGGACAAATGTGCTGCAAAAGACCTCTCTGAAGTGTTAAGGATCAAAGATGTTACTATGAAGACTAAGATGTGCCCATCCCAAGCCATGGTATTTTAAATTCCTTCATATGCATGTGAAACTGGACATTGAGTAAGGAAGACTGAAGAAGAGTTAATGCTTTTGAATTGTGGTGTTGGTGAAGAATACTGAAAATACCTGGAACTGCTAGAAGAATGAACACATCTGTCCTGGAGGAAGTGCAGCCAGAATGCTCCTTGGAAGCAAGAATGGCCAGACTTTGTCTCACTTACTTTGGTCAAGTTGTCAGAAAGGGCCATTCTCTGGAGAAAGATATCATGTTTGGTAAAGTAGAATCCACTGTCATCAAGTTGATTCTGACTTATAGCAATGCTCATTGGGTTTCTGAGGTGGTAAATGTTTATGGAAGTAGATGTCCCAGTCTTCCTTCCATGGAGTGGCTGGTGGGTTTGAACCACCAACCTTCTGGCTAGCAGTCAGATGCCTTAGGCACTGTGCTACCAGAGCTCCTTTGGTAAAGTAGAGGTCAATAAAAAAGGGTAAGATCCTCAATGAGATGGGTTGACACAGTGACAGCAATGATGGGGAGCAAGCATTGTAAGGACCAGACGGTGTTTCATTCTGTTGTACACAGGGTTGCTATGAGTCAGAGCTGACTCAGTGGCATCTAAGAGCAACAACAACAACAACAACATAGGAGTATCACAATTACTAATATGGCAAAATTGCTTTATAAACCAAACAATGCTAAAACAAACCAACCCCTCCAATTACATTCTATAATGCTCTGGGAGCAGCAGAAGGTGGGAGTTTGTGTGTGTGGAGGCAGACCACAGTAAGCCAGCCCCAGGAACAGTGGAAGATGGGTGTTTGCACCCTAGGGGCAGTTTGGGTAAGCGAGCAGGTGGGGGAGACCAGGAAATGAGCAGAGCAGTTTGGAATAGCTAAGGGAGAGAAACTTGTCTGTCAGTTTGTTGTACTGTGGTGGTTTGCATGTTGCTGTGAGGCTGGAGGCTATGCCACTGGTGTTTCAAATGCCAGCAGGGTTACCCATGGTGGACAGGTTTCAGCAGAGCTTCCAGACAAGGATAGACTTGGAAGAAGGAAGAGGCCATCCACTTCTCAGAGAATTGACCAGTGAAAAGCTTATGAATAGCAGAGATTCATATAACACTGTCTGATATATTACTGGAAAACTTTATGAATAGCCCTGAAACACTGTTCAATATAGTGCTGGAAGTTGAGACCTTCAGATTAGAAGGCACTGAAAATATGACTGGAGAAGAGCTGCCTCCTCAGAGTAGAGCCAACGTTAATGATGTGGACAGAGTAAAGCTTTCGGGACCCCCATTTGCTGATGTGGCATGACTCAAGATCAGAAAAAACAGCTGCCAGCATCCATTAATAATTGGAACATGGAATATATGAAGTATGAATCTAGGAAAATTGGAAGTTGTCAAAAATGAAACGGAATGTATTGTCTCCCTGGATCCTGCGAATTTTATTGTCCCCAGCATTCTCTCCCTTTTCTGCCTCTGGAGTGAGGCCTGTCTCTCTCCATCTTAGGCTTTAGTAAGTTGAAATGGACTGGTTTTGGCCATTTTAAATCAGATGATCATATGATCTTCTATGCTGCAGATGAAAATTGAAGAAGAATGGTGTGGCATTCATCATCACAAAGAATGTATCAGCATCTATCTTGAAGTATAATGCTGTCAGTGATAAGATAATATCCATACATTTATGAAGAAGATCAGTTAATGCTACTATTATTCATATTTACTTACCAACCACCAAAACCAAAGATGCAGAAATTGAAGATTTTTACCAACTTCTGCAGTCTGAAATTGACCAAACATGCAATCAAGATGTGTTAATTATCACTGGTGATTGGAATGCAAAAGTTGGAAACAAAGAAGAATCACAGGTAGTTGGAAAATATGTCCTTGGTGATAGAAATGATGCTGGAGATTGCATGATAGAATTTTGCAAGACCAATGACTTATTTTGGGAGCTCTGGTAGCATAGTGGCTAAGACACTTGCCTGCTAACCAGACGGCTGGTGGTTCAAACCCACCAGCCACTCCTCGGAAGGAAGGTTGGGCAATCCTACTTCCGTAGTGATACTGCCTCGGAAACCCAAGGAGGGGTCGCTATGAGTCGGGGCCGACTCAACGGCACATAACAACAACAACAACAATGACTTATTCATTAAATACTGTTTTTGAACAACACAAACAATGGTTGTACAAATGGACTTCACCAAATGGCATACACAGGAATCAGATTGACTATATCTGTGGTATGAGGTGATGGAAAAGCTCACTGTCTCCAGCCAAAACAAGTCCAGGAGCTGATTGTGGAACAGACCATAAACTGCTCATAAGCAGGTTCAAGATGAAGATGAAGACAATTAAAAAAAGTACATGAGAGTCAAAATATGACCTTGATTATATCCCTTCTGAATTTAGAGGCCATTTAAAGAATAAATTTGATGCATTGAACACCACTGACTGAAAACCAGAGGAATTGTGGTATGATATCAAGAGCATCATCCATGAAGAAAGGAAAAGGTGATTAAAAAGGCAGGAAAGAAAGACCAAAATGGATGTCAGAAGAGACTCTGGAACTTTCTCTCGAATGGAGAGTAGCTAAAGCAAATGGAAGAAATGACAAGATAAAAGAGCCAAACAGAAGATTTCAAAGAGCAGCTCAGCAAGCCAAAGTCAATCATTATAATGAAATGTGCAAAGACCTGGAGTCAGAAAACCAGAAAGGAAAACACACTTGGTATTTCTCAAGTTGAAAGAATCGAAGAAAAAAATTTAAGCCTTGAATTGCACTATTGAAAGATTCCATGGATAATATGTTGAATGATGCACAAAACATCAAAAGAAGATGGATAGAATTCAGAGTCACTATGAATTGGTAGATGATCATCCATTTCAGGATGTGGCATATGATCAAGAACCAATGGTAATGAAGGAAGAAGTCAAAGTGGCAATGAAAGAACTGGCGAAGAACAAGGCTCCGGGAATTGATGGCATACCGATTGAGATATTTCAACAAACAGATGCCCCATTGGAGGCACTCACTCAGTTATGCCAAGAGATTTGGA
>NW_006921796.1:4399821-4400745 GCF_000298275.1 Orycteropus afer afer | reverse complement strand
GAGTTTTGTTCCACATTGTTCTCCCTCTCTATCCAGGATCTCCTACATAGATCCCCTTCCAAGTGGTTGACAGTGGTAGCCAGGCACCATCTAGTGCTTCTGGTCTCATAGTCATATAGGCTGCAGATTGGATGGTGTACCAGTTGCTAGGACCAACTGTTGCCATGAATCTCCAGTTTTCTTCATTCCTCTTTGCTCTGGATGAGGAAAGACCCATAGTTGCATTTAGGTAGCAGCTTGCAAGCTTTTAAGATCCCAGTCGCTACTTGCCAAAGTAGGGGGTGGAACAATGTTTTGTGTAGTATGTTATGCCAATTGAGCTTGATGTCCCCTGCAACTATGGTTCCAAGCCCACAGGTTCAACTACTCGGTCCCTCTGGTTAGCTGGCTCTGACCAAGAAGTGACTACAGCCTTGCCCCTTGTCAGCTCTCCTATACACCTGGGAATTCAGATTGTACAAATAAGGTTATAGGACCATTGTCTGCCAACCCTATACATGGTCTTGGGTACACTCCCTGCTTCATAGGCATACCTACTAGTTCAGCCTATCCACCCATCTATCCACCCATATACCCATGTTTGCCTTCACTGACCATGCAGTACTGTATGTGCAAAAGGGTTCATCTTTGTTGTCTGTACCTCTCTATGTCTTTCTCATCCTCAATGCCACCATATTGATCACTCACATTTGGTACACTGCACTTCTCTTCACCCAAATCAATACTTATCTCTACCTATCTAATAGCACTCCCTCCCCTCTCCTCTCACCCCTGGTAACCAACAAAGAAAATTTCCTTCCATAGATAAACCTTTCCTTGACTTTTAAAGTAACAGACTAATACAATATTTGTCCTTTTGTGATTGACTTATTTCACTCAGCATAATGTCCTTCAAGTTCATCCATGTTATGTGGTGTTTTGCAG
>NW_006921796.1:4392423-4399721 GCF_000298275.1 Orycteropus afer afer | reverse complement strand
GATGCCCCATTGGAGGCACTCACTCAGTTATGCCAAGAGATTTGGAAGACAGCTACCTGGCCAACTGACTGGAAGAGATCCATATTTTTACCCATTCCAAAGAAAGGTGATCTCACAGAACATGGGAATTATCGAACAATATCATTGATGTCATGCTTATGTGAAATCTTACTGAAGATAATTCAAAACTGGTTGCAGCAGTACATTGGCAGAGAATTTCCAGAAAAGCAAGTTGGATTCAGAAGAGGACATGGAGCAAGGTATTGAAAGAGTGTGTGTATTTTGTGTGCATGAGTGTTTGCATGTGTTCCATTGACCAACTGTCTTGGTTTTCTGGAACCTAGGACTTTTAGTGTTATAACAAGTAAAGTCCCAGATAAACCTGGACCAGGTGGTTATCTTAACTGGGGGCTTGGGAGTGTTTGTGGTTGCTTGTGTAGAGTGACACTTTAAGATAGTCTGGCTTTGAGATATAGAATGAATTGGAATGAGGAGAGAGACTAATGGCAGTTCACTACACGAATATCTCAATAGTTTAAGTGTGGGGTGATGAAGCCTAAACTGAGGAGAGGTGTAGGTGTGGTAATAAAAAGGAGGTTGATAGCCACCAGTTATGTTATAAAGAAAAAAGACTGAAGGTCTCTAAATGGATCAGATGCATCCCCAAACATTGCTTGTGTTTGCTTACTACATCAAAGTGAGCCATTTATTAGCTACTATAGTGCCTAAAGCTAACCAGAAGGCTGGTGGTTCAAAGTCATATGAGCAGCCACTCCTTGGAAGGAAGGTTGGGCAATCCTACTTCCGTAGTGATACTGCCTTGGAAACTCAAGGAGGGGTCACTATGAGTCGGGGCCGACTCGATAGCAAATAACAACAACAACAACAAACAGAGTTGAATTTATACATGGTCTCAGAAGTTCCTAAAGATTTTAAATAGTTTGTAAACCAAACCCCAGTTTTCCCTTTCCCTTAAAGGTTAACTTATTCGAGAGCTTTTAGGAAAGACCATGGAGTGATTGGTTGAGGATAGCCTGTCTCTTATGTGCTCTGGAGTTGTCAGCTGGCTACCTGTGTCCCTCTGCCAATCCCAGCCTTGCTCACAAGCTGGTCCGGCCTGGAACAACAGGACACAAAGCCCTTGCTAGAATGTTGCATTGGTCTTGCTACTGGCAGCAGAGAATTTGATAGGGGCAAGCCATGCATCCTGTCCCTGCCCTCCTCTTAAGTCTGCAAAACCTGACCATTCATCAGAAGGGTTAGAGTAAATAAGAGGGAGATGTTTTAAAATTTCGAGCTAATTATTATTCTCATCCTAAGCAAAGTCCAGGAAGTTAACGCTGTCCACATGATGTTGACCCTCTTGTGGGTGTCCCCTTTTCCTACTGTCAGTCATTTGCCCCACGTCAAGGTCTTTGTGAGTCCTTCCTCTATTGTGGACTCTATGTCCAAATTTCAGAAGATCCCTTCTTGATCACAGGATCTATCCTTCCTCTGCAGTGAGTAGGTTCTTAAGTCTGAGTAATTGAGTTAGACCCCCTTGGAGCATTGTTGCAGAGGCCAGTCTACAGTTACTCCTTAGCAGTGTGTTTTTAGTATATCCTGAAAGAGAGGAGAACCTGGATGGTACAAATGGTTAATGAAGTTGGCTGCTTACTGAAAGATTGGAGGTTCAGGTTGTGGTAGTTCAGTTTGTGTGTCAACTTGGCTAGGCCTGGTTGAATGGCTGGGCAGCTGGATGTAGTATTCTTCATGATGAGACAGGTAATCAACTCCATGGTGGAATCTACTGTGAGCAGCTGAGTAGCTGCCTTAGGGAATGCAGTCTACTTCCTGTATTTAAGCAGAAGCCTTGGGGAATGAGCTCTAGCTTATGGCACACTTGGACCCTGCATGTAGCCGTGTTGTTGTTCTGCAGCCTGCCATGCTCTGCCGACTTGGGACTTACAATGAACTTAAATTAATGGTCTGCTGCGTGGTTTGGTAACATTGGGACTATGCCATTTTATTTGTCGACCTTGGGCTTGTTAGCCTCAGCAGCCAGTAGCTAACTGAGTGAAGGGATGCCTTTAGCTCCAGTGGGCCAGGAGCAAGAGGCAGAGCTGAAGCCCAAGGTCGAGGGGCTTTCACAGAACCCCTAGAGCCTGGCACTTTGAACTTGGACTTAAAGCCTCCAAATTGTAAGAATAAACTCCTGTTTGTTAAGGCCATCCCATGTGTGGTATATTCTTGTCAGAGTGGTGCTAAGGTAACCAAAACACGAGTCCACTAGTAGGTGCCTGGGAAGAAAGGTCTGGTGATCATCTTCCAAAAAAAAAAAAAAAATAGCCATTGAAACCCTGTGGGGCACAGTTCTCCTCTGACACACATGGTGTGACCATGAGTTGGAATCAACTTGATAGCAACTAGTTAGCTTTTGTTTTAAAGAAGGATGGGGTGTGGTAGGGAAGGCTAAGCCTTGATACTGTAGTCCCCATGAAAAAGTCAATTATGGGCAGCCAAGTGAGGCTGCTGGAAATCTCTACACTAGTGTGAATTGCAGCTTTGCTTCTTTCATTCTTCTAATTGCATAGCTGGTAGTTGTTGGAAAACTCACCACAACTGCTCCCACCCCTTCCGTATACCAGTGTGAGTTCTCAATGATAATATAGCCAAAGCCCTTGTGATTGCAAAGTACCTGTCGTGATGGAGCTCCTGTCCTGTCCACCTCCCTTGACTTGCTTTCAGATCACGCCTCCTCCAGAATACTGGGAGTAAGAAAGAGGCCCATCCCTGAGCTTTACAAAGACCCAGGGGGAAGCTTCGGAATTACCATCAACAAGGTCCTGATGACATTTTTAGGGGCCACTTCCCTCCCCATTTCCTCCTGCTCTCTCTCTAGAAAAGGACTGGGTTCATTTCTCCAGCTACATAATTATGTCCATTCACCTCTGTTACTCTGTTCCAATCAGATTTGAAAGAACCACATACTACTCTTATTAGGTGGTTAGGGCTCATGTTCAACCATTATTAACTTAATTCCCCAAAGCTATTACAATGGTCACTTACATTTATGGTTTTACGTTTACCAATAAAATAGTTCATCTCAGTCTAACAGCAACAACAGCATGGTCCCATACATTATTATCTCATTTGGTCTTTACAACAGTCCTGGGACCATGTCCTTTTATTCTCATTTCATAGAAGAAGAAACTGATGTTCAGAGAAATGGACTTATAATGTCTCTCAGCTAGTAAATGATTATTTTACTGCAATTTACTGATCACTTTTACAACTCTCCTGAGAAGCCTTCCCTGGTTAACCTAGAGCAAAGACCTCTCATTTCTTCATAGAGTGAATAGAAATTATTTTACAAACAAACTGAAGGAAAGTTTAAAAATGGGGTTGTGTTGGCATTTGGTTTTTATTTTCTGCTGTGTGAGACCCCCCACTTTCCAAAGTGTAAGTAAAAAAGATAATTTAGCTTGCTGATCTGTAAGCTATTGAAGTTTTGGCTTAGAGAGGAAATCTGATCTCTGTCCAAGTGGCACTAATGTGTGGGCTGAGAGCTGCTACTGTAAATTCAGCAAGGGATTCATTAACGCAGAGAACCTCCGGAGTGCATGAATGGTGACCTCTGAAATCAAAGCATAACCAGGAAAAGGTAAGACTTCATGCATGATCTGCAAGACTGTTTCTGGTGATCTTCAAGATATCTAAGTCAAGAGTACTTAGGGCTAGAAAGCCAGGGGTTGGATGGGGTGGGGTGGGGGTGGTGGGGACCACCCAGAGTTTGAATGATACCACACAATAGATTCTTGACTTTTCAAAATTCTTGGGCAAATCTCTAGGTATTTGCACTATTCTCTTTGCTGAGAAAAGCAGGCTGCTGCTTTTGGAATGATTATGATGTGGTCAACATGGTTCATGAACTGCTGATGGGAAGACAGAGCTGGGATGTATCAGTCAGAATCTTGCTGGGAGCCTCAGTTGTTGAGGTGTCAAGCAGCTTTGTAAAATCTGGTTTTGAAAGTACTGTATGAGCCCATTACTATAAAAAGACAGAGAAGGGTTTGCTTGGGAAAGGGAACTCACCTAGTAGGTTACTGGGATGGGGAGGGAAGGGGAGGGATTAACTTAGGGTTAGTCGGGGCTTACACGCTGACATGGGTAGGGGAGGGATATATGGGAAGGATATATGACCACCATAATAACATTGGGAAATGAGAGGACACTGAACTGTGCACATAAGAGATAGATGACGGATGCTAATACAAACCAATGTGTCCACAATACCACATTGCCATTAACACCAAACACTAGGCTATACAGATAAACACATAAACACCAGAGATGATTAGACAGGGGTCAGTGAACAGAGGTATACTCTAGACCAAGGATAGATTCAGCTGAGGCAAATCTTGTACAGACACCAGTGATACAAAATACCTGCAGTCCTTACGGAAACATTAGAAGACAGACACAGAGTATCCCTCACAGACATCCCAACACTATGGGAGAGAGATCCAATAAAGCTACTACTTCAGGACCATAGTACTGGGGGACACCAGACTCAATTGGCACAACAAAATACATAAAAGCATTGCTCCACATACTACATTGGTGAGTAGCGACTGGGGTCTTAAAAGCTTTCAAGCAGCCACCTAAGATGCAGCTAATGGTCTCCTAGCATCGGAAGTGAAGAAGAATGCAAAAATAAATAGATAGATAGATAGATAAATAAATAAAACAAGAGCATTTATACACAATCAGCCCTAGGACACAATGGCCCTTGAGACCAGAAGAACTGGATGGTGCCCAGCTACTAATGCCAACCACTCAGGAAAGGATCAAATCTGGAGATCTTGCATAGAGTGGGAGAGAAAACGTGGAACAAAATCCAAAAACTCAACAATGACCAAATTACTGGTCAGATGAAGTCTGGCGAGACTCCCAATACTATGGCCCTGGAATACATTCGGCGCCTGGAATAAAACACACCCCCAGGGGTGGGCTCTCAGTCCAATAGTTAACAAGATGTACACACAGACCACTCAACCCAGGATGCCGCACCCACACACTCTATGGTAATACATCCCTTAGAGCAATAGACCATGGGACACCAGAGGACCAACATTCAAACTGAGGAAATGCAGGACAAACAGGAGTGCATAAATATGAGGGGCACAGGGGGAGGGTTGCCAGGTAGGGAGGGGAGGAGACTGGGTTAATGTTGGACATGGCGAATGGGGAATGAAACTAAATGTATGCATTACATTGAATGTAAAACAAGCTCTTAATAATAATAATAATAATAATAAACTGGGTTTGACATAGGTAATGGGGCTATGAGTCGGGGCTGACTCAATGGCACATAGCAAAAACAACAACAATGGGGCTAGGACTGTTGGGAGGCAATGACTGCTAGGCTAGGCTTATGGAAGCCACTTCTTAAGATACTAGAGTTAGCCTGGCCACAAAGCATAATCATTTTAATTGCAAATTGATACTCTGGATTGGATTTTAAATAGACTTTCTTTAAAAATCAGGTATTTTTAAACTACCAAGAATACACCTGTGAAATGTTAAATACTACTGAACTAATAAGAAAATATGAATTGTCCTCTCCCTCTTCTTTCTATTTGGCCTGGTGACTAGTTGGTGTGTATTTCTCTTTCCTTGCCTCATATAAACAGATAAAACATTTTGGTTTCATTGTTTTTTATTTTGTTTTTATAGCAGTGAGATCACATTGTATGCATTACTCTGAAACGTGCTTTTAAATTGTTGTTGTTAGGTGCCTTCGCGTTGTCTCCGACTCATAGTGACCTCATGTACAGCAGAATAAAGCACTGCCCGGTCCTATGCCATCCCCACTATCTTCAGTATACCTGATCCCATTGTTGCAGCCACTGTGTCAATCCATCTTGTTGAGGGCCTTCCCCTTTTTTGCTGTCCCTCCTTTTTGCCAAGTGTGATATCCTTCTCCAGGGAGTGGTTCCATCTTACCACATGACCAAAGTAGGTGAGACAAAATCTGGCCATTCTCGCTTCCAAGAAGCATTCCAGCTGCACTTCTTCCACGACATATTTGTCAGTTCTTTTAGCAGTCCATGGTACTTTCAGCATTCTTCTCCAACACCACAACTCAAAACCATCAACTCTTCTTTGGTCTTCTTTTTTCATTGTCCAGCTCTCACATGTATATGAGGTGATTGAGAATACCATGGCTTGTGTCAAGCACATATTAGTCTTCAAGGAAACATCTTTGCTCTTCAACATTTGAAAGAGGTCCTTTGCAGTAGATTTGCCCAATGCTATATGATGTCTGATATCTTGGCTGCTGCTTCCATTGGTGTTGATTGTAGAACCAAGTCATATAAAGTCTTTGACAACTTCAAGCTTTTCTCCATTTATCATGATGCTGCTTATTGGTCCTGTTGTGAGGATTTTTGTTTTCTTTATATTGAGGTGTAATCCATACTGCAGACTTGTCTTCAATCTTCAGTATGTGTTTCAAGTCATCCTCATTTTCAGCAAGCAAAGTGTGTCGTTTGCATAATGTAGGTTGTTATTGAGTCTTTCTCCAATCCTGATGCTACGTTCCTCTTCATATGGTCCAGCTTCTTGGATTATTTGTTCAGCATACAGATTGTTGAACAAATAATGGTGAAAAGATACAACCCTGACACACTCCCTTCTTGATTTTAAACCATACAATGTCCCCTTGTTCTGTTCAAGTGACAGCCTTCTGCTCTAAGTACAAGTTCCTCATGAGCACAATTAAGGGTTCTGGAATTCCCATTCTTTTCAATGTTATCCATAATTTGTTATGATCCACACAATTGAATGCTTTTGCATAGTCAGTAAAACACAAGTAAACATCTTTCTAGCATTATTTGCTTTGGCCAAGAGCCATCTGACGTCAGCAATGATATCCCTCATTCCACATCCTCTTCTGAATTCAGTTTGTATTTTGGAAAGTTCTCTGTGACTTTACTGGTATGATTATTTTTGAATTATCTTCAGTAAGATTTTACTTGTGTGCAATATTAATGATATTGTTCAGTAATTTCCACATACTGTGGGATCACCTTTCTTTGGAATGGGTACAAATATGGATCTTTTCCAGTCAGTTGGCCAGGTAGCTGTCTTCCAAATCTCCTGGCATAGCCAAGTGAATGCCTCTATTGTAGCATCTGTTTGTTGAAACATCTCATTGGGTATTCCATCAATTCCTGGGACCTTGTTCTTCGCCAATTCCTTCAGTGCAGCTTCGACTTCTTCCTTCAGTACCAATGGTTCTTCTTCTTCTTCTT
>NW_006921796.1:4381026-4390997 GCF_000298275.1 Orycteropus afer afer | reverse complement strand
GTTGTTTCCATCTTTTGGCTATTGTAAATAGTGCTGCAATGAACATGGGTGTGCGTATGTCTGTTCTTGTCATGGCTCTCACTTCTTTAGGATATATACCTAGTAATGGAATGGCTGGGTCAAATGGTATATCTAATTACAACTTTTGAAGGAATCGCCATACTGCTTTCCACAGTACCATTGGTTCTTGATCATTTGCTGAAGTGTCATGACTCAATATGAGAAGAAACAGCTGCAAACATCCATTGATAACTGGAACATGGAATGTATGAATTATGAATCTAGGGAAATTGGAAGTTGTCAAAAATGGAATGGAACTCATAAAAATTGATATCCTAGACATTAGTGAGCTGAAATGGACTGTTTTTTGGCCTTTTTAAATCAGATAACCATACGATCTACTATGTCGGAAATGACAAATTGAAGAGGCATGGCATGGCATTCATCACCACCAAGAATGTTTTAAGATCTATCCTGAAATACAATGCTATCAGTGATAGGATAATATCCATACACCTATAAGGAAAGCTAGTTAATACTACCATTATTCAAATTTATGCACCAACCACCAAAGATGAGGAAATTGAAGACTTTTACCAACTTCTGCAGTTTGAAATTGACCAAACATGCAATTAAGACGTGCTGATTTTCACTGGTGACTGGAATGCAAAAATTGGAAACAAAGAAGAATCATCAGTAGTTGGAAAATTTGGCCTTGGAGATAAAAATAATGCTGGAGATCATATGATAGAATTTTGCAAGACCAATGACTTAATTCATTGCAAATACCTATTTTCAACAACACAAATGGTGGAAATACATGTGGACTTCACCTGATGGAGTACACAGGAATCAGATTGACTACATCTGTGGAAAGAGGTGATGGAGAAGCTCAATATCTTCAGCCAAAACAAGCCCAGGAGCTGATTGTGGAACAGACCATCAACTTCTCATTTGCAAGTTGAAGTTGAAGTTGAAGACAATTAAAACAAGTCCATGAGAGCCAAAATCTAACTTTGATTATATCCCTCCTGAATTTAGAGACCATTTAAAGAACAGATTTGACACATGGAACACCAATGACTGAAAACCAGAGGAATTGTGAGATGACATCAAGAACTTCGTCCATGAAGAAAGCAAAATATCATTAAAAAGACAGGAAAGGAAGAAAAGACCAAAATGGATGTCAGAAGAGACTCTGAAACTTGCCCTTGAACAGAGTGTAGCTAAAGCAAATGAAGAAATGGCTAGATAAAAGCTGAACAGAAGATTTCAAAGAGCAGCCCGAGAAGACAAAATCAATTATTATAATGAAATGTGCAAAGACATGGAGTTGGAAAGCCAAAAGGGAAGAAGACACTTGGCATTTCTCAAGCTGAAAGAACTGAAGAGGAAATTTAAGCCTCAAGTTGCAATATTGAAAGATTCTACAGGCAATATATTGAATGATGCAGGAAACATCAAAAGAAGATGGAAGGAATACATAGAGGCACTGTACCAGAAAGAAGTGGTTGATGTTCATCTATTTCAGGAGGTAGTATACGATCAAGATTAAGTAAAAAACCTTTTTTTTTTTTTTTTTGCTGAAATTTCCTATTAATGTCCCTTACCCACCAGCCATTTCTTGAAAGGAGGTTGGGCAATCCACATCTGTAGTGATACTGTCTTGACAACCCAAGAGGGGTCGCTATGAGTCAGGGCTGACTCGATGGCACATAACAACAACAACAACAACAACAACTAAAGCGTGGATGTTTTTAGCCTGGCATCGGTAGACCTCCTAAGAGTTTGTGGATAGTATTCAGGAAGCCCATGAACTTGGTTGGGAATAATTGTATATTGATTATCACTCACCTCTCACTGAAATTTAGTGTGTTCTTTATTTAAGAATATAGGCAACAATCCACAGCAGTATTAGCAAAAACTAGCAAGAATTTGCATGACTTTGACCCCAACCAAATCACAGGATATAAAATTTCATATCATATTGCAATTTTTCACTTATACCAAAATATCCTTTGTGCTCATCAGCACTTTGAAATTACAATAGTTATCATATCTGCTACTAGAACTTGCTACTTAATGTGTCTGGAAAGAAGCATATATATTACTATTTTGTAAGTTTGCTTTTATAGAATACTTTTGATATGATAACTATTTCAATATAATTGGATTTCTTTGTAATTCTATGCATTTTCTTTCTACTACTGAAGACTGTTATTTTGAGAGGGAATCCATAGTCCTTATCAGACTGTCCAAGGTGGCAACCATGGCACAAAAAAGATTGAGAACCCCTGTTGCAGAGGTATGACTTAGACTAAAGGTCTAACAGGGGGTTTGGGAGTTGAAAAGAATGTGGAATGTGAAACAATATAAAGTTTTTAATGCTCAATCAATTGAGACGTTTATAAAGAGTAAGAACACATCCCATATGTGAACATCTATTGGACTCGTACGTGCAGAATGGGAAAGTGATTTGTATTCACTTGTTTCTCTAAGCTTCACAGAAAATGTCATTGAGAATTCCAGCTGCCTTTAACCAAAAACCAAACCAAACACACTGCCACTGAGTTGATTCTGACTCATAGCAATATGAGTCCTCTGTCCTTTAGGACAGAGTATAACTGCCCTTAGAGTTTCTAAGGCTGTAAATCTTTACAGAAGCAAACTGACTGCCTCATTGTTCTTCCATGGTGCAGCTGGTGGGTTTGAACCACCAATCTTTTGGTTAGCGTCCAAATGCTTTAACCACTGTGCCATTAGATCTCTTTAGTACTCATTTATTGTTAAAGGTAATTTTCAAGAAAGATCAATTTATGGCTTGCATGCAGATATAAACATGTGAAAAAGATTTTATTGAACTCATTAATGAAATGATAGGAGAACCAAAGCCCCACCTTACTGTCTACAATGAACATGACTTTGTACTATTCTTCTGTCTTTCTTAGCAATTTGAATCTGTTGTTGTTGTTATATGCCGTTGAGTCACACCCAACTCATAGCGACCCCTTCTTGGGTTTTCGAGGTGGTATCACTACGGAAGTAGATTGCCCAACCTTCCTTCTGAGGAGTGGCTGGTGGGTTTGAATCGCCAACTTTCTGGTTAGCAGTCAGGTACCTTTGGCACTATGCTACCAGAGCTCCTATAATTTGAATCTCGTGATAGGCTTTATCCTGCTCTCCTTCTCTCGTCTTCTGCTCTTCCATTTCCTTTTGCCTCTACCTCTACCTCTGACTTGTTCCTCTTCTCTCTGGACAATTAGAATCCCTTTAAACTCAATTGTTTCTTAAAGTTAAACTTCCTTCAGAACAGACAAAAACTGCTTTCTGTTGATTTCAAGCCCAATCTCACTCTTTTGTTTTTTTGCTGACAGCATGTTTTATTTTATTTGAGAGAAAATTGACATGTATTGAAATATACAGATCATAAGTGTGCATGTGTTGGTGGGAGCCTCTGATGCTAAGAATCGGATGGACAAAGCAGCATGGGAATTCCTCAGGATTATTTAAAGGACCCTGAATTTCATAGGAAGCCAGAGGGGTTTAGAAAAGCTATAAATGTTGGAAAAGATGTTTGGGACACTTTCCCCAAAATCTCCCTATGAAAACAGACTCTCATTCAGTCCTGCAAGCAAAGGAAGAATTAAGTCACAGAGATAGGCTTTTTATACTTCAGACAGTATTATGGGTTGATTTGTGTCCCTCCAAAAGACATTTTCAAGTCCTAACCCCTGTACCTCTGAATGGGAATTTATATGGAAATAGAATCTTCACAGACATAATTAGTTAACATAAGGTCATGCTGGAGTAGGCTGGGCCCTGTTCTGATGTGATGGTGTCCTCATAAAAAGAGAAGAGACACAGACAGTTACGGAGGGAAATGGACCCATGAAGATGGAGGCAGAGATTAGAGTGATGTTATTTTTGCCAAGGGAAAAAAAAAAGAATGTTTTGCACTAAACTGAAATGACTGGTGGTTCCAGAATGAGGAGGAGGACAGTAAAGGGTAAGACCCAAACCGAAGTAGACGGTTCATGGAGAGGGGATTTTATTTGCCTTGGATTATTGTTGTTGGTGTTCAGTGCTGTCGAGTTGGTTCTGACTCATGGTGACCCTGTGTACAACAGAATACAACACTGCCCGGTCCTCGGTCATCCTCACAATCATTGCTGTTTGAGCCCATAGTTGCAGCCACTCTGTCAATCCATCTTGTTGAGGGTCTTCCTCTTTTTCACTGATACTCTACTTTACCAACAAAAGAGTTCTGGTGGTGCACTGCTTAGGGCATTTGGCTGCTAAGTAGAAGGCTGGCAGTTCAACACCCACCAGCTGCTCTGAGGAGGATGAGGCAATGTACTTCGGTAAATGTTCACAGCCTTGCAAACCCAATGTGTTGTTATGAGTTGGAACTGATTTGATGGCAGGAGATTTGGTTTTTGTTTCTACTTTACCAAGCATGATGCCCTTCTCCAGAGAGACTGGTCCCTCCTGATAACATGTCCAAAGTAAGTGAGATGAAGTCTCATAATCCTAGCTTCTAAGGAGCACTCTAGCTGTACTTCATCCAAGACAGATTGGTTAGTATTTTTTTTCTGACAGTTCATGGTATAGTCAATATTCTTCACAACACCATAGTTCAAATGTATCAATTCTTCTTTGGTCTTCCTTATTCATTGTCCAGATTTCACATGCATGTTCAGTGATTGAAAAAACCATGGCTTGGGTCAGGCACACTTAGTCCTCAAGATGACATCTTTGCTTTTTAATGCTTTAAAGAAGTCTTTTGCAGCAGATTTGCCTGATGCAATATATCATTTGATTTCTTTCTTTCGGAACATTTTATTGTGCTTTAGGTAGAAGTTTACACAGCAATTTGTTTTCCATTCAGTAATTTATACATAAATTGTTCCATGGCATTGGTTTCAGTCTCTGCAGTATGTCAGTGCTCTCCCCGTTTCCACCCTGGGTTCTCCATTTCTGTTCATCTGGCTTCCCTGCGCCTTCCTGCTTTCTCCTCTGTTTATGGACAAATGTTGCCCTTTTGGTCTTGTATAGTTGACTGTTCTTTGGAGCACATTCCTCATGGGTGTCATTGTTTATTTTATAGGCTAGTCTATTATTTGGTTGAGAGGTGGCCTCTGGCAGTGGCATCAGTTCCACATTAGAAGGGTGACTTAGGGCAATAGTATCACTTCTATTGTGTCCCTGGTTAGAACCATTGGTAGTGGTAGCCAAGCACCATCCAGTTCTTCTCAGGCTATCAGTGAGCCTTTAGTTCTTTGAACTAATTGCTTCCTGGGTCTTTGGTTTTCTTCAGTCTCCTTTGCTCCATGGAAGAAGAAACCAATAGCTGTATCTTAGATGGCCATTGGCCAGCCTTTAAGACTCCAGCCATTACTTACTACATTAGAATGTGAAACATGGTCTTTATGTACTGTGTATGCCAATTGAGTTAGATGTCCCCCAAAACTATGATCTTTAACCTTTAAGTCCAGTAGCACAGTCCCATGAGGTGTTTGGTTATGTCTAAGAAGGTTCTATGGCTGTGCCTCTTATATGCCCTATTATATATATGAATATGCATGCAGTACATATAAATATGCATGTAGACAAATCTACAACCACACCTATATATTCACACTAGTGTAATCCTGTGAAACCTCCTGCAGCTATTTAGCATACATCTCTACTTATATATCCACTCACAAATTATTGTTTGTTATTACTGTTGTGGCAGGATTGTATATGTTACAGTATTTACTGTAGTTACCCTTTACCCTTGTGTACCTCTCAGTGTCTTCCTTTGCCTTGGTCACATTGTGCTGACTTTCCCCGTTACCTTTCCCTTCACCATAATTACCATGTGTCTATAATCTACTAGTTCTTTCTCAAGCTGAAGCAACTGAAGAAAAAATTTAAGCCTCAAGTTATAATATTGAAGGAGTCTAAGAGCAAAATACTGAAAAACGCAGGAAACATTGAAAGAAGATGGAAAAAACACAAAGTGACTGTACTATTTTTACCAGGGTGAGATGGTTTCTTATTGCAGTTTTGATTTTCATCTGTAATGGCTAATGAGCATGAGCATATCATCATGTGTTTGTTAGCCACCTGAATGTCTTCTTTGATGAAATGTCTGTTCATGTCCTTTGCCCATCTTTTAATTGGATTGTGTCTTAGTTCTCTAGTACGCTATACAAGAAATACCCCAAGTGGATGGCTTTACCAAACAGAAATTTATTCTCTTATAGTTTAGGAGGCTAGGAGTCCAAATTCAGAGTGCTGGCTCTAGGGGAAGATGAAGCCAGAAGTCTGAGTTCAGAGTGCCTGCCAGCCGAGGGGAAGGCTTTCTCTCTCTGGATTTTGGGTGAGGACCCTCGACCTTGGGTATCAGCTCTGCCTTCCAGGCCTACTGGAGCAACCTGGAGGCTTCTCTTGACTCATGCAGCCGCTGGCTGCTGAGACTGATGAATCAAAGATCTGAAGGCAAAATGGCATATTGTTGGTTCACAGACTGCAAAGGCAACAGTCCCAAGATTAGCAGGCAACAGAGCAAATCATTGGTTTAAGTCCAAGAACTTGAGATGATGATGGGGTGAATGCAGGCTTCAAAATGAGCAAAAAGCTAGATACCTTTCCCAAAGCTGCTTCATATATACTGGAAGCAGGCTACACCCAAAAGACAAGTCTCCTTCAACTGATTAGCTCACAGCAGGTTCCACGGTGGAGGTGGTTATACTATATCCAGTGTCATCATGAGGGATTCCCCTTCCACTGATTAGCTGCTCACAGCAGATTCCACTATAGAGGTGATTACACCACGTCCAGTCTCATCAGGGGATATCACAACAGCCAAGTTGACACACAACCTTAACTACCACATATTGTTTGTTGTTTTGTTGCGGTGTTGGAATTTTCTATAAATTTTAGAGATAAGACTTGTCAGATATGTTGTTGTCAACATTTTTTCCCCACTGTAGATTCTCTTTTTATTCTTTTGGTTAAGTCTTTTGATGAGCAGAAATGCTTAATTTTTTAGGAAGGCTCAGTTATCTAGTTTATCTATTGCATTTTTAGTTATGTTTAACATTCTATTTACAGCATAGATTAAGGGCCCTAGCTTTGCTCCTATGTTTTCTCCAATGAAATGTATAGTTCCAAGTTTAAGATTTAGGTCTCTGATCTATTTTGAGATAGTTTTTATCATCTTTAGATTTCTTGACTGCTGTTTCCTGTTGATTGCTGATCCACCACTTATCTGCCACTTTGTCTTGTAATCTGCCTTGATACAGAAAGTTCTACATGTTGCCCAAATAGTATTCTATGCATTTTTTGAGCTTTATTATATCCTTGACTATTTAAAACCAAGCTTACTCATATAGATTCCTGTTAATCAGTCACATTACCTGTTATGTTATGTTAAAAATGTTTTATTGTCACTTTCAAATGAGTAGTCAAATATTGTTTCTCAGGCATCCACAATCCTATCTTAAGTATTTGCTGTTGTTGTTATGTGTTGTCGAGTTGGAGCCGACTCATAGCAACCCCACCTTGAGTTTCCGAGGCGGTATCATTACGGAAGTAGATTGCCCAACCTTCCTTCTGAGGAGTGGCTGGTGGATTTGAACTGCCAGCCTTCTGGTTAGCAGTCACATGCCTTAGGCACTATGCTACCAGAACTCCTCTTAAGTATTTAAATATCCCCAAAATTTTAGATTATTTTTTTCCTTCCTAAGATTGAATTCTACATTATTAAAATGAAGTAAAATAATTTTCAGGGTATCTTTTGTATCTTAAACTCTTTTTGGGGTTTCCCAGAATCTCAAAGTTTCTTGACAGGGAGTTAGAACTTTGTATACAAGGTAATGAGATATGTTTTTGTTAAGGGAAAAAGAGTCCCTGGAAAAATTACAAAAATTTGTTATTTTACATTCAAAAGGAGTGCCAGAAAGTAGCAGTATTGTTTGATATTACTATTGATGAGTTCAGAGGAAAAGTTGCCAAATCAGAACAATATGCCAAGCCTTCTCTAGTGTATATTTGGAAAGGGAAAATGTTGAAATATTTCAGAAATTGTATACTGTATGGGGAAGTTCTTAGAGGTTTGTCAATGTCCTCACTGTCCATGAAGTGTTTCTGTTCATCATTGTCCTAGTGGTGCTTTGCATTACATTAGGCAATGACAGTAGTTATCAGTCACCATTTCAGTTATCAGTTATCATTTTAAATTTTTAATTGGTCATAATCTTCTTTAATTTGAATCTAATACCTTCTATGTCAATGTTTTCCAGTTTAGGATGCACATCAGAGTTACCTATGGAATTTTATTAAAATATAGATGTTTAGCATACTCCCAACTCACTGAATCTCTTTAGTTGATAATCTTGGTTTTTTATTACATGTTTGGTATATCCTTGGGATGTTATGTATGTTATGCATCTGGATAATTATATGTTACCTCTCAAGACTTTTTCCTCTGTAAAAATCATGTTTGTTGTTGTTACAGATGTCATCGATTTGGCTCTGACTCTTGTTGTTGTTATGTGCTGTTGAGTTGGACTGGACCCATAGTAACCCCTCCTTGGGTTTCCAAGGTGTTATCACTGCGGAAGTAGATTGCCCAACCTTCCTCCTGAGGAGTGGCTGGTGGGTTTGAACTGCCAGGCTTCTGGTTAGCAGTCAAGTGCCTTAGGCACTATGCTACCAGAGCTCCCTCATAGTGATCTTATATATAACATCCTCACAAATCATTGCTATATTTGAGTCCATTGCTGTAGCCACTGTGTCAGTTCATTTCATTGAGGATCTGTCTCTTTTTCACTGACCATCTACTTTACCAAGCATGATGTCCTTCTTCAATGATTGGTCCCTCCTGACTACATGTCCCAAGTAAGAGAGATGAAGGCTGTTTATCCTTGCTTCTAAGGAGCATGCTGGCTATACTTCCCCCAAGGATTTATCTGTTCTTCTGGCAGTCCACAGTATATTCAATATTCTTCACCAACACCGCTGTTCAAATGCATCAATTCTTCTTTGGCCTTCCTTTTTCATTACCCAGCTTTCATGTGCATATGTTGTTGTTGTTATGTGCCGTCGAGTTGGACCTGACTCATAGCAACCCCTCCTTGGGTTTCTGAGGTGGTATCACTAAGGAAGTAGATTGCCAACCTTCCTTCCGAGGAGTAGATGGTGGATTTGAACTGCCAGGCTTCTGGTTAGTAGTCAAGTGCCTTAGGCACTATGCTACCAGAGCTCCCTTCACATGCATATGAGGCAATTGAAAATACAGTGGGTTCTCTTGGACACTTACAAATCAGACGTAATGTTCATTGTCTATGCAAACATGCCTAATAATTACAGAAATTTTGTCCACAACTATTAAATTGCTTTTTATATTTATTTTGGATGCCACAGAAATAACCAGTTGAATTATTGTAAACTTTCATCAAGGCTTTCATTCTTAGAAATGATCAGTAAGCCAACCACAGCCATTTTAAGTCTATCATCTACAAGTACAGTTTTACTCTGATGCGTCCCTAAAACGTCAATCAGAATTTTTGTCTTCAAAAAGGACTGTCTCAGAACCCTAATTAAAAGGACGCTATCAAATATTATTAACTGTCAGGTGCTATTAGCAACTAACAGAGTAGTCAAACTCTTAAGGGCTTGGTCGTTGGAGGCATGTCCCTCAACTAAAGAGACAAACTACCTTTGAATCACTGAAAAATCATCTTTATTGGAGATCTCAGGCTGAGGTTCTCTGGAACCTGCTCAAAGCAGAAAGACTTAGATGTAGCTTGCTTCCCATGAAGACCCACAGAAGAAAGACTACAGACTGTCTCTCCTTAACCTGCATTTTTGTTCCCTATGTTATCTATAGGAGCTCTGGTAGCATAGTGCCTAAGGCACTTGACTGCTAACCAGAAGGCTGGCGGTTCAAATCCACCAGCCACTCCTCGGAAGGAAGGTTG
>NW_006921796.1:4374406-4376491 GCF_000298275.1 Orycteropus afer afer | reverse complement strand
TTTAAAGTGTTGATTTTGGCTCTTTCTTCTCTTTTGATGTGTGCACTTATTGCTATAAAAACATTTCTTTTAACATTTGTCTTGCTGTGTTTAGATGTATAATCTCCAGAGTCATAAATGCAGTTGAAAAACTGATATCCCATCAAATGATCCAACAAAGCGTCATCAAGCCAAAACTAGAAAATCTAACACATACAGTGACTGAGAAAACTACCACAGAAAACTAGGAAAGAACCATTGATAGAAATTTATTTTTCTAAATTTCATTATTGTTGTTGAGAATATACACAGCAAAATGTATTTTCAATTCAACAGTTTCTACATGTCCAATTTAGTGGCATTGATTGCATTCTTTCAGTTGTGCAACCATTCTCACCCTCCTTTTCTGAGTTGTTCCTCCCTCATTAACATAAACTCACTGCCCCCTAAGGTTCCTATCTGATTATCTGAGTTTCTCAGTTGCAGTTGTCAATTTGATCGCATACAGATAATTCATAAAACAGCATAATGCTCAAGGCAGCCCTTCTTTACTAGGTAAGCTAAACTATTATTTGGTTTTTAGAAGATTTCAGGGAATATTTTTGTTTTAAGGTTTAAAGAGTATCACAGGGCAATAGCTTCAGGGGTTAATCCATCCTCCATAGCTCTGTAAAGTCTAGAGTCCATAAGAATTTGAAGTAACGTTCTACAATTTCCTCCTTTTGATCTTTGATCAAAATGTTCAGTAATGGTAACAGGCACCACTCATTTCTTCTGATCCTACAACAATAGAGGCAATTGTTCCTGGAGGCAATTAGCCACACATTCCATATCCTCCTCCAACTCCTGACTTTCCTTCTTCCTCTGTTGGTCCAGGTGAATAAAGACCAATTGCTGTGCCTTGGATGGCTGCTTTCAAGCATTTAATACCCCAGGCACTATGCGATGGGCTGGGAGATAGAACAGAAGCACTAAATGTGTTATTAGGCCGACTGATCAAATATGCAGTCAACATGCATTGATCATTACTGGTGATTGGAATGTGAAAGTTGGAAACAAACAAGAAGGATGAGTAGTTGGAAAATATGGCCTTGGTGATAGAAACCAGCCAGAGATCACATGATAGAATTTTGCAAGACCAATGGCCTATACATTGGAAATACGTTTTTTTCTTTTTTTCAACAGTGTATGTGGACCTCACCAGATGGAATGCATAGAATTCAAAGAAGAAATGATGCATTTGAATGATGGTGTTGGCCAAGAATATTGAATATATTATGGACTGCCAGAAGAATGAAAAAATCTGGCTTGAAAGAAGCACAGTTGGAACCTCCTTGGAAGTGAGGATGGTGAGACTTCATTTCACATTCTTTGGCCATGTTATCAGGAGGAACTCCCTGAAGAAGGACTTTATGATTGGTAGAGGGTCAGTGGAAAAGAGGGAGACTTTCACCAAGATGGATTGACACAGTGGCTGCAACAAGGGGTTCAAACATGGCAATGATTATGAGGATGGTACGCGTTTCTAACAACAATGACAAAAACTTATTAACAACAATTACAATAACTGACTATGCAACCCTACCCTTCATCAGTGCAATTTTCCATCACTCTTAAGGCCCTCTTTCCACCTTCTTCTTGCCACTGGTAACCACTAGTAAGTTTTGGTCACTGTATATTTGCCTTTTCTTATCTTTTTATATAAGTAAGGTCATACAATAATTTTCCTTTTTTGATTGGCTAATTTCACTCAGTGTAATGTCTTCAAGCTCTATCAATATTATTGCGTGCATCAAAACTTTATTTCTCCTACTTGCTGAGTAATATTCCACTGTATGTATGTACCACATTTTGTTTATCCATTCATCTGTTAATGGGCATTTAGGTTGTTTCCTCCATTTGACTACTGTGAATAGTGCTGCATTCAACATAGTGTACAAGTCTGTTTAAGTCTCTACTTTTGGCGTAGTGCCTAAGGCATTGACTGCTAACCAGAAGGCTGGCAGTTCAAACCCACTAGCCACTCCTTGGAAGGAAGGTTGGGCAATCTACTTCTGTAGTGATACTGCCTCAGAAACCCAAGGAGGTGTTGCTATGAGTTTGATA
>NW_006921796.1:4372041-4374072 GCF_000298275.1 Orycteropus afer afer | reverse complement strand
AAAACAAAACTCACTGCCGTTGAGTCAAACTCACTGCCATTGAGTCGGATCCTACTCATACCAACCCCTCCTTGGGCTTCTGAGATGGTATCTCTATGGAAGTAGATTGCCCAATCTTCCTTCCAAGGAATGGCTGTGGGTTGGAACCACCAGCCTTCTGGTTAGCAGTCAGATGCCTTAGGCAATTTCCCCACATCCTTTTCAACACTTGCTATTTTCTTTTTATTTATTTATTTTTATCTTAGCTATCCACTTGCTGTTGTTGTTGTAGGTGCCATCGAGTTGTCTCTGACTCATAGCAACCCCATGCACAGCAGAACAAAACACCGCCCAGTCCTGTGCCAGCTCTGCCATCCCTGCTCTACTTGAGCCCATGGCCACAGCCACTGTGTCAATCCATCTTGTTGAGGGCCTTCCCCTCTTTCCTTGACCCTCCACCTTACAAGCATGACACCCTTCTCCAGGGAATGGTCCCTTCTGACAACATGACCAAAGTAGGTGAGACGAAGTCTGGCCGTTCTCACTTCCAAGGAGAATTATAGCTGCACTTCCTCCAGGACAGATTTGCTAGTTCTTTTAGCAGTCCATGATACTTTCAGCATTCTTTATCAGCACCACAACTCAAAAGCATCAATTCTTCTTTGGCTTTCCTTATTCATTTTCCAGCTCTCACATGCATATGAGGTGATTGAAGATATCATGGCTTGTATCAGGTGCACCTTAGTCCTCAAGGAGACATCTTTGCTCTTCAGCACTTGGAAGAGGTCCTTTGCAGCTGACTTGCCCAGTGCTATATGTCGTCTGAGGAGCTCTGGTAGCATAGTGCCTAAGGCACTTGACTACTAACCAGAAGGCTGACGGTTCAAACCCACCAGCCACTCCTTGGAAGAAAGGTTGGGCAATCTACTTCTGTAGTGATACTGCCTCAGAAACCCAAGGAGGGGTTGCTATGAGTCGGGTCCAACTCGACAGCACATAACAACAACAACAACAACAGCAGCAGCAACATATGTCATCTGATGTCCTGACTGCTGATTCCATTGGTGTTGATGGTAGAACCAAGCAATATGAAGTCTTTGACAACCTCAATCTTTTCTCCATTTATCGTGATGCTGCTTATAGGTCCGAGTGCAAGGATTTTTATGTTCTTTACATTGAGATGTATTCCATACTACGGACTCTATTCTTCAATCCTCATCAGTAAGTGCTTCAAGTCATCCTCACTTCCAGCAAATAAAGTTGTATCGTCAGCATATTGCTGCTCGTTAAGGACTCTTCCTCCAATCTTGATGCCATGTTCTCCTTCATATAGTTCAGCTTCTCGGATTATTTGCTCAGCATATAGATTGAATAAGTATGGTGAAAAGATACAACCCTAACACATTCCCTTCTTGATTTTAAACCATGCAGTGTTCCCTCGTTCTGTTCGAATGATAGCCTCCTGGTCTATGCACAGGTTCCTCATGAGTACAATTAGTGTTCTGGAATTCCTATTCTTCTCAATGTTATCCACAATTTGTTATGATCCACACAATCAAGTGCTTTTGCATAGTCAATAAAACACAAGTAAACATCTCTCTGGTACTCGTTGCTTTCAGTCAAGATCCATCTGACATCAGCAATGATATCCCTTGTTCTACATCCTCTTCTGAATCCAGCTTGCACCTCTGGAAGTCTCTGCCAATATACTGCTGCAACCATTTTTGAATTATCTTCAGTAAGTTTTACTTGCATGCTATATTAATGATATTGTTTGATAGTGTCCACATTTTGTGGGATCACCTTTCTTTGGAATGGGTACAAATATGAATCTCTTCCAGTCAGTTGGCCAGGTAGCTGTCTTCCAAATCTCTTGACATAACTAAGTGAATACTTCCAGTGGGGCACCCATTTGTTGAAACATCTTAGTTGGTGTTCTGTCAATTCCTGGAGCCTTGTTCTTTGCCAATTCCTTCAGTGCAGCTTTGACATCTTCCTACAATACCATTGGTTCTTGAACATATGCCACCTCCTGAAATGGATGAACATCTA
>NW_006921796.1:4370591-4371941 GCF_000298275.1 Orycteropus afer afer | reverse complement strand
CGTAGTGATACTGCCTCGGAAACCCAAGGAGGGGTCGCTATGAGTCGGGGCCGACGGCATATAACAACAACAACAACAACAACAACATGTTATCTATCTCCTATTCTCTTGTTGATTTAGGTTTCTTTTAACTATCTTACTTATAAATTCTCTATTTCTAATATTGTTTTTGCATCCTTAGTCATTCCTTAATATGAACTCAATACTTACTTATAATTTACTCACTAACTGATTAAAGTATACAACCAAATTGTATACATTTATACTGGATTTGTATACATTTTCTTTCGGGAGCCACCCAATTTCCTTTGGTTCCAGTTCTTAGTTCTGGATAACTGAATTCAACTCTTGGGTGAATTTTTAGAGGGAAAACATTAGGCAGCCAGAAATCTAAAGCCCCCTACCACACTGTACTTAGGAAAGGAAGTTCTTGCCTAAATTGAAACAATACTGGGGATCCTTTTGTGGGATTTAGTCTTTGTAGCCACACTTTCACCAAAATAGAACTTGGAAGGGGAATGGGCACAGGTGAGGTACATTTGGAGACTCTATTTTCACAAATCTTACAGGTAAGAAATATTACCTTTGTTTTAGGCCTAGTTAATGATCTTGATACTACAAAATTCACTGCCTAAAACCAAACTGTTCTTGACTGTAGCACCAAAATAATACAGTGTGATTTGACAATCCCATATGAATAGTCTGGCCAAAAACAGATCACTGGGTGGTCCCCAATGACTGTTTTTTTTTTTTTAAATTTTATTTTTGGCACAAAATCCTATTAAACTATTACCTGGAAACTGGATAATGACTTCTCTGACACACTCAAGGTCCATTTTGGCCCATCAGTTTGTCCCCTAGGAACAAGAGATCAGTAGATGTCTAATGACTCTAGGGGAATTCTGAATTCCTTCCCTTTCTCTTTAGGCCTCTTCATTTCATGTTTTACAACAGCTCCAGAAGTTGAATGAATCCTCCCTGTGTGGTTGAGAGTATAGCAGGTGATCTGGCCAATGGCACTAAGGCCACAGAACTCCTCACTCAAGGGGATCATGAAATTGGACAGGTGGTTCTGGACAAAGCTGATTTAGATAGAATATTGGTCTCTTTAGGACAATTTTGTGCTATTTTAGTAGAAGAATGTTGCACTTACATCCCTGTAGACATCTCTGAGATTGTAATATTAACAAAAATATCTGGGCAGTAAATAAAGAAATCAGAAAATTAGTTAACCTGGTCAGTGACTCCATACCTAGTTCTGTGGACTCTTCAGGTTGGGGAATGGGATCTGTTCTTTTGGTTTATTTTGGGCACTATTGGCTCCTGACTAAGAAATAGACCATACATTCT
>NW_006921796.1:4344990-4361533 GCF_000298275.1 Orycteropus afer afer | reverse complement strand
CCTCTTGCTACAGATATAGTCAATCTGATTCCTGTGTATTTCATCTGGTGAAGTCCACGTGTACAAGTGCCGTTTGTGTTGTTGAAAAAAGGTATTTGCAATGAATAAGTCATTGGTCTTTCAAAATTCTATTATGAGCTCTCCAGCATTATTTCTGTCACCAAGGCCCAATTTTCCAACTACCGGTGATTCTTCTTTGTTTCCAGCTTTTGCGTTCTAGTCACCAGTGATAATTAACACATCTTGATCGCATGTTTGGTGAATTTCAACCTGCAGAAGTTAATAAAAATCTTCAATTTCCTCACATTTGGCTCTGGTGGTTCATGCATAAATTTGAATAATAGTTGTATTAACTGGTTTTCCTTGTAGGCGTATGGATATTATCCTATCACTGACAGCCTTGTACTTCAGGACAGATCTTGAGACATCCTTTGTGATGATGAATGCCATGCCATTCCTCTTCTAATTGTCATTCCCGGCATAGTAGATCACAAGGTTGTCTGATTCAAAATGCCCAAAACCAGTCCATTTCAGCTCATTAATGCCTAGGATACCAATCTTTATGTGTTCCATTTCATTTTTGACAACTTCCAATTTTCCTAGATTCATACTTCGTACATTCCATGTTTTGTTTATTAATGGATGTTTGCAGCTGTTTCTCCTCAATTTGAGTCATGCTGTGTCAGCAAATAGAGGTCTTGAAAGCTTTACTTTATCCATATCAGTAAGGTTGGTTCTATTCTGATGATGCAGCTCTTTCCCAGTTGTATTTTGAGAGGCTTCTGACCTAAGGGTTCCATCCTCCTGCACTCTATCAGATAATTTTTCTGGGCCATTCATAAAGTTGCGCAGTAATGTATCAGATAGTGTTTCTTTGCTATTCATAAGGTTTTCCCTGGTCAATTCTTTGAGAAATGGATGGCCTCTTCCTTCTTCCTAGTCTGTCTCAGTCTGTAAGCTGCATTGAAACCTGTGCACCATGTGCAACCCTGCTGGCACGTGAAACACTGGTGGCACAGCCTTAAGCCTCACAGCAACATGCAAACCACCACAGTACGACAAACTCACTGACAAGTTCATCTCCCTTAGCTGTTTGAAACCTCCTGGCCCTCCCCTTACCTGGATCCATGTTGCTTGCTATCCTAGTGAGAGTGAAATGATATATTACTGTGGTTTTGATTTTCATCTCTCTGATGGCTAGTGAGGGAGCTCTGGTGGGTAATGGTTAAAGTGTTGGGCAGGTAGCCTAGAGGTCGGTGATTTTAACCCACCAGCCAGTTTGTGGGACAAAGATAAAGCAAACTGCTACCATAAAGATTTGTTGCTGTTGTTGTTATGTGCCTTTGAGTCAGACCTGACTCATAGAGACTCCTTCTTGGGTTTCTGAGGCAGGATCACTACGGAAGTAGATTACCCCATCTTCCTTCTGAGGAGTGGCTGGTGGGTTTGAACCACCAGCCTTCTGGTTAGCAGTCAAGTGCCTAGTCACTAAGCTACCAGAGCTCCCTCATAAAGATTTACAGCCTTGGAAATCCTGTGAAGCCATTCTACACTGTCCTAAAGGATCACAAATTATGCTATGTATCTTTTCATGTCTCTCACTCACTGCTGACTAGTCAGATCCAACTCATAGTGACCCCTCCTTGGGTTTTTGAGGTGGTGTCACTATGGAAGTAGATTGGCCATTCTTACTTCCTAGGAGTGGCTGGTGGATTTGAACTGCCAGCTTTCTGGTAAGCAGTCAAATGCCTTAGGGACTATGCCATCATGTCTCTGGTGGTCATTTAAATGTCTATTCAAGTCACCCATTTTGTGATTAGGTTATTTTGTTGTTGTTAAGTTTTCAAAATTTGATATATATTTTGGTTATTAGATTCTTATTGGATGTATGGTTTCCAAAGATAGTCTCCCAGTTGGTAGCTTTTCTTTTCATTGCTGTTTGTACTTTTGTTATTATAACAGATTATCCATTGTAAAAAGCTAGGCCTGATGGTGCTGCCCTTGCATTTCCTTCTAAACATTTTATGGTTTTAGTTTGTACATTTAGATCCTTAATCCATTTTGAATTTGTTTTAGTGCATGGTGTGAGATGTGGATCCTGTTTCATTTTTCTGCATGTGGAAATTCAATTTTCCCAACACCATTTATTGAAGATACTCTTGTTTCCTCACTGAATGGACTTAACACTCCTGTCAAAAATCAATTGACCATAGATGTTTATAGACTCTCAATTCTATTCCATTAGTCTGTGCATCTATTGTTATAACAGTAGCAGGCTGTTTTAATTACTGTAGCTACATTTTATGTTTTAAAATCAGGAAATGTAAGTTCTCTGATTTTGTTTTCTTTTTCAACATTGCTTTCACTCCATTGATGGAAACATGATGTCAGATTATTGTATCTCAAACAGTGGTGAAGATCTGGATTGACTGCATAGATATTAATGGTTTATCCTCCAGCTCAGGCTGAAGAATAACCACAAGGGGGACTGAGAATGGCAAGTGTCTACCCTCACATTCAGCATGGACACTGAGAATCAAAACCACAGCTTACACTCTATCTTAACATGATTTTGTGATATTCCTGTTTTCATTAGTATGATTTTACTGTTCCTCTGTCTTGAGGATGACTTTTTCTGCCACAAGTCTTTTGCCCAGCAAATATTCATTATAGGAACTTCCTGAAGATTCATTGAATCCCTCTATCTTGAAAACCTCACTGTTACTACCAATCCTGGATTATTGTATGGTGATCCTTGTTTTTAATAGATGCCATTGAATCGGCTCCAACTCACGGCAGCCTTATATACAATAGAACAAATGTTCCTGGTCTTGTGCTATCTTCACAATTGTTGGTGTGCTCGAGTCTGTTGTGTGGTCACTATGTATTTTTGAGTGCCTTCCAACTTGGGGCTCATCTTCTGGCCGATCTCAGACAATATTCTGTTGTCATCCATAGGGTTTTCACTGGCTAATTTTCAGAAGTAGATCTCTAGGGTTTTCTTCTACCCTGTCTTAGTCTGGGAACTCTGCTGAAATCTATCCACTCTGCGTGATCCCTCTGCTGTTTGAAATACTGGTGGTGTGTAGCTTCCAGTATCACAGCAACACACACGACACTACAGAATGACAGACAGACGAGTGGTGGACTGGGATCCTTACCCAATCCTAATCAAGCCCCTGCTTTGAAAGACCTGCATTAAATCAAACTTGAAATTCTCAATAAATTCTGACTACCATCTCTCCTAAGACACTGCTAAAGCTTTGCAAGGTGGTGTTCTTCCTTATTGCAGCACGCAAGAAACTCAGCTTTGTTTTATCAAGATGTTGTGCTGGTGACATTTGAGAAGCCAGCTTTTGACAGTTGATAAAACTGGTTTATAAAAGCGGAGATTTTATAGATCATAAATAATGAAATGAATTTGCAGATGACTGCAAAAAACCGGCATTTTGGGGAGAGGAGAAGTTATCCCTCTGCCAGGCAGAATTTATTTGCATGTACGAACACAAAAATTACTTGCATTGCTATCAGATATGTACAATGTACAGAGCTGTAAAATAGCTCAAAGGCAATGAAAGTTTCAAAGCCCTCAAAGATCCAGAAGGATGTGCTCTAGACAATACATCATTGCCCAGTTGAGGCACAATTTTCCCTTCAACTAGTAGGTGTAGGGTGTCTACTGCAGTTATTGCGTTTCATCTTTACCACATCGTGCAAAGTGAATATCACAATTTCCTTTTGTCCAAATAAGGAAACTGAGGTTCAGTGAGGTTTTTCAAAAATCACATAAATGTGTAAGTAGCATGTGTAATATATATTTGGTTATTGAAAATGTCATCTACTGAGAAGAAAACTATGAAAATCTTTGAAATGGCAAAGGGAAAAAGATAGGGTTACCATCTTAAATACTTTGTGTTATCCAGTGCACCCTTTTGAGTTCTTTCCTTTTATACTAGTCTGTGCCTTTCATCGTTTCAGAGTTAGTTTCCAACTCCACAAGTTGGAGGCAACTGGTAGTGATGCGAAGGATTCTTGCCCACAGTCATGCAAATGAATGACGTTTGGTGGAGGAAGCCAGGTTTCCATCTATTCAAAAATCCATTTTAGCGTGCTGAGTGTTTGATTGTCTGTGTATGTGACTGCTCTTTGAATTCTCCTTCGAACCAGTTTAACATTTTAGAGTTCTTTCCTTAATTGATGAATTAAATAAAATCTTTGACATGCGTTCATTTTATGTTTATATGAAAGTCATAATTTTACTCCTTAAAATATATCTTTTAACAGAATAAATGGTTTAGTCTTTCATTAGTTACTCTGAGGGGGGCACTTAATGTTTTGGCCACAGAGGAGAAGATTAGGGGCTCATTTAAAACTCTCTCTGCTCTGAAATTATTAGATTTTATGACTACATACCTGACATTCCTAGAGTTGCATGCTAAGCCTTCTATTGTTTGCTCTCTGGACCTATCTGATAGCACAGGCTGTCTGTTAAATACAGTCTGAGTAATTAGGCTTAGCAAACGTCTTCCTGACTAAGATGCCAGCACAAATATCTAACAGCAACAAATGATTGAAAATAAATAGAGGCCAATCAATGGGAACTAAATAAGTGTTACAATGGAAACAGGGTAAGCTGCATGCATTTTAACTCCAGTTAAATGTAACTTATCTCCAGAGATATTTGCATTTCAGATATAATTAACTTTAACCATTTAAATCCTTGGATGTTTCCCGTATATTATTATACTTGTGTTGCATTGTAAAGCTGTCTGGATCCTCACATATCTCCCCTGAGGCCTTTGTGAGCTTTTAACCTTTACTTCAGTGTCCCAAGGCTAGCACCATTAGTTACTCCATAGAATATATTAAAGTTGGAATCACCAGGGTTAAAGCATCAAATAGTTCAGATGAATAGAGTATTAGTAAAATATAGAGTATTAGTCAGGCCCCTCTTTGCTGCAGGTGATAGAAAACACAACTCAAACTAATTAAAGGAATAATGGACTTTATTAATTACTTCACCTGACAAAAGTCTAGCGGCAGGTGGTGTTTGGTTATAACCAGATCCATGGACTCCTAAGAAGTATCATCAAGTCCTGATCTTTCTCCTTCTTCTGGTCCTGCTTCCTCTGTGTTCATTCCATTCTAAGAGAGCCTCCCCACCTTGAGTCTCAGGCCACTCCCACTCACAACCTTTCTTCCCCTAGACCACTAGAAAAGAGAGTGTATGTTTTTGCTTGTTCAAAGTCTCAGGACCACCTCCCATTGGATGTAATAGGCTCATCTCTGAAGTAATCACCATGTCCAGGAGGATGTGATGTTTTGATTGGCCAGGTGTAGGTCACATGTCCAGTGTTGTAGTTAGAGGCGGTTACCTATCTCTGTGTCCCAGGAACACCAGGAGATTGTGGTTAGTGGAAGCCCTTGAAGAGTACAATTCAAGATGGAGGGAGCACTGTCTACAAATCACCAAAGAAATGTGAGACTTAATGTAATATTGATTATTGACCTTTAATGTTGCTGTTGTTGTTATGTGCAATTGAGTCAGACCTGACTCATAGCGACCCCTCCTTGGGTTTCAAAGGCAGTATCACTACGGAAGTAGATTGCTCAACCTTCCTTTCCAGGAGTGGCTGGTGGGTGTTGCTAGTTCAATGCTAATATAAATTTATTTTAGTTTTCCTCAACTGAATTTGAATCAGAACTCCAGGCTGAATGCTAACTTTATAGAAAGCCCAGTAAGACAAATACGTATTTAGTTGGCAGAGCAATTGATTGGACTCCTTATTTTCCTTTTTGATTAAGAGAATCCAAATAGCTTAATCATCTGAATATTCCCATCTAACATCTAATTTTCATGTAGTAAATCAATTTATCCTCTAACCCTGGAGTGAACAACATATAACTCTCAATCTTGACTTCACAGCTACATTTTAGGAACAACCGTTTTCTTTTGGTATCTTTGTGGCAGAATGATATTATGCACAAGAAGATAAGTTTAAAATACATAAAAATAAAAACAGACCACAATTCTCTACCAGTATCAGTGGACTCAGAAAAAGACTTAACTGTATATTCCTTTTGAGTTAGCATATAGGGGGAAAGTTGTTTGGAAAAATGTTATCTCACTGTATTTACCAAATGAAATTCCTGGTTACCTTTGTTGTTGTTGTTGTTATATGCCATTGAGTCGGACCTGACTCATAGCGACACCTCCTTGGGTTTCCAAGGCAGTATCACTACAGAAGTAGATTGCCCCATCTTCCTTCTGAGGAGTGACTGGTGGGTTTGAACCGCCAGCCTTCTGGTTAGCAGTCAAGTGTCTTGAAAATGCTTTCTAGCTTAGCCAAAGGACTCTCCCTCTTCAGAGGTACATTTGGTACTTCCTACTGGTAGCATAGTGGCTAAGGCACTTGACTGCTAACCAGAAGGCTGGTGGTTCAAACCCACCAGCCACTCCTCGGAAGGAAGGTTGGGCAATCCTACTTCCGTAGTGATACTGCCTCGGAAACCCAAGGAGGGGTCGCTATGAGTCGGGGCCGACTCGACGGCAAACAACAACAACAACAACAACAACAACAACAACAACAACAACAACTTTTTGCTGTAGTGTTTTCCTGGATGTGGAGGGATGAGAGAAGGGTGAAGAACATTCTGGCTGGGGCAATTCTGAGAGCCGAAGTAGAAATGGCATACACAAAGCACAGGGGTAGGTATCCGCCTCTAACTACAACACTGGACATGTGACCTCCACCTGGCCAATCAAAAATCACATCCTCTTGGACATGGTGATTAGTTCAGAGATGAGGCTATTACATCCAATATGAGGTAGTCCTGAGACTTTGAACAAGCAGAAACAAATTATAGATCTGTCTTACAGGATCAGAGTAATCATGCAAGGAATGGCAGGGAAGAAAGTTTGAGTTGAATTCTGGAGAAGATCTGGAATATCAAGTTCAAAATCTGCCAGTGGAGAGAATGGTATCTGTCCCCCAACAAAAACTCCATTCTCTACTTCTGTAGTTGTGATTCACCTTTGCTTTCCAATCTAAGTACAGCAACCTAGGCTGTAGTTATTTGTATTCTATTGTATTGTACAATACAAAGCTAGACAGCATTTCCAGCCCACCAGGTAACCAGGAATTTCATTTGGTAAATACAGTGGGGTAACATTTTTCCAAACAACTTTCCCCCTATACGCTAACTCAAAGGAATATACAGTTAAGTCTTTGTATTGTAGAATACAATTGTATTGTATTTGTATTCTCTGTGGACTAGTTTGGAAGGAAGATTGGGCAATCTATTTCTGATACCACCTCGGAAACCCAAGGAGGGGTCGCTATGAGTCGGATCCGACTTGACAGCAATGAGTTTGGTTTTTGGCTTTGGGGGGCTAATAGGGAGTTTCTCTGGATTGAGGTCAGATTTTCATAAATGAACCTGGAATCTCTGGCTAGGAACTGAGAAAAGTAGCTTAGGTAAAGATCAGCTTGATCCGGAGTCTTCTACTGGTGCAAGTACTTTGGGGTCTACCCCCAACCTCTGCAGCCTTCACATCACACAGTGTGACCCGGATTGAATGGGCCACAATGGCAGACTCTCCTGTATCCTGTGTGTGTTTTTGTCCTCCCCTCACCCCCACTTCTTTCAGCTCAACGAAGCTCTGGAGAGCTGCGTTCCTTCTGTTTTCATTAAGTTCCTCTGGCTTGGGGAGTGAAAGCGAAGGGGAACAAGGAGGGGGTTGCAGAGGAGATGGGCTCCAAGGCTGGGATTTATAAGAACATCCTTCCAGTGGGTGATGTCTGCATGAGGTAGAGGTATGTTTTCAATTCCACTCTGGCAAGGCAGGCCAGCCCATGTTGCCAGCACATAGTTCTCTTTCAAGTCTCACACTGATTCGAAAGTTTGTAGACAACTTTGTTCTCTGGGTCTCTGCCAGGTGTCCTGAAGAAACAACTCCCCTTGGCTTCACGTTTTCTCTCTCACCCTCTTCACTCCCAACCAAAGTTAGGGAATAATAACTGCTTTCTTAGAAGATATCACTCTTAAGTAGATACAAGGAGGACCTGAGCAACTGTGCATTTTGGGACTGTTGGAGTCTTTGTAAATTCTCATGATTACCCTTCTGTTGATCACATAAGAACAACATCTTCCATTTTGTGCTACCCCATAGACCTTCTATTGGGAGAAGGTCACGGAACACACAGATGTCAGGTCTGGAAGGGTGGTTTTGTTTTTCAATGTTTGTCTTTTAACTACTGATGTATTAATTGCCACCGTTTTGTCTGATAGATCAAAGAAAAGAAAGCAAGAAAAGGCATGTTTGCATTTCAAATTTGTTCATTAATTAAAAAATGTAAACAGTCCCTGTAGGATCCAATTTACCTGTTCTTTAGCTCCAGTGTTGTGGAAAGGAGGGGAAAAGAGGCAATGGATCTTGTCTCTAGATCAACACGTTCTTCTACAAGCAGCCAGAGGCTATGTAGAACACAAGTCTGATCATGTAACCCATTAGCTTAAAACAGAGGTTGGCAACTTTTTCTGTAAAAGGTCAGATGGTCAATATTTTAGACATTTAAGGTCATTCAGTCTCTGTCACAACTACTCAACTCTGCCTTTGTAGCATGAAAGAAGCCATAGATAATACATAAATGGTACTGTGTTCTAGTAAAACTTTATTTACAAATAAAAGCAGAAGGCTGGATTTTGCTTGAGGGCCATATTTTGTCAACCCCTGGCTTAAAATGCTTAGTGTTTTTTAGTGTGCCCTTGGATTAAAATCCAAACTCTGAGCAAGATGTGAAAAACCCAGCAGGCTTTGGCCCACCACATTGGGTGCCAGCTGTGGTAGTTAAGGCTGTCAACTTGGCTGGGCCTTGTTGAGTGACTGGGTAGCTGGATATAGTTGTTCCTCATGGTGAGATTGGCAATCAGTTCCATGGTGGAATCTATTGGAGCAGCTGATTAGCTGTTTTAGGGATGTGGTCTGCTTCCAGTATATAAGAAACAGCTTCGAGGAAGGTCTCTAGCTTTTTGGCATGCTTGGACCCTACATGTAGCCAAGTCATTGTTCAGCAGCCTGCCATGCCCAGCTGATCTCGGGAATTCTTCTGGACTTGAATTAGTGGTCTGCTATGTTGTTTGGTAACACTGAGACTGTGCCTTTTTTACTTGTCAACCTTGGGTTTGTCAACCTCAGCAACCAGCAGGTGAGTGAAGAAAAGCCTCCAGCTTCAGTGGGCCGGGAGCAGGAGGCAGAGCTGAAGCCCAAGGTTGAGGGGCTTTCACTCAGCCCCTAGAGCCTGGCACTTTGAACTCAGACTTTTAGCCTCCCAAACTGTAAAAGAATAAACTCCTTTTTGTTAAAGCCATCCTATTTGTGATATATTCTTGTCAGTGCAGCACTGGGTAACCAAAACACCACCCAACACTGACTGCTTCTGTTCCTCAAGCTTGCCTTTTCCATCCCACCTCGAGATGCTCACACACTTGTTCCTTCTGCCTCAAACCATTGTCCAATTCCTTCTCTTCACCTACACACATTTTACATCCAACTTTTCCTTCAAATCTTAGCTTAATCTTCTCTTTCTCTCTTCCTATACAGTCCTAACTCCTGAATAGGTTATTACTCTTGATAGGAAGATAATGTTCCCAGGTGATTCTAAGGTGCAGTTGAGATTGAAATCTCAAATTTCAGTGTGCACACCAATCATCTGGGCTAAACTCCTGGTTCTGGTGAAAATACTGATTCTGACTCAGTGAGTCTGGGGTGGGACCTGAGTTCTGCATTTCTAACAGGTTCCCAGGTGATGCTGATGCTCCTTGCTCCTAAAGAAACAAGATCTGGGCTGAGAGTTGGACATGGTTTTTCCACTTGTGAGTCTTCCCTGACTTGGTGATAGACTGGACCAAGTTCTTGATCCTTCTTTCTGCCTTTTTAAATAATCATATATTCATTTGTTCATATATGCATCCATTCATTCAGAATGAAATAGCTGATCATCCAATAACAGCATATACTAATTTAAACCCTTTGTTTTATACCGGTTATGAAAGTAATAACTATCCTTGCCTTTCTGTTTTGATTTAGATGTCACTTCCTATGGAAAACCTTCCATTACTCCCAGAGACTGCCCTGAGATGTGCACATATTACACCTTGTGTTTCCTCATTAACACCCTCATCACCTAGCATGGTAATTGTTCAAGGCTACTGCTATCTCATTTGATGGGTTTGTGTAAATTTAAAAAAAGGTATCCCCCTTTCTTAAGACACTGTGCTTCCATCTGCAGGAAAACTTTCAGATGAAATATGCAAGTTTGTGGTGCACATGTTATGGATGACGACATTGAGACTATGCAGGGCACTTTGCCTCTATACTTGTACCATTGTATGTTGTGAACAAGAAAAAAACATGTGTTGAATGAGTGAATGTTCAATGTATAAAATGCAGAAAATATTGAAAAACAAATAAATAAAAATATTGAAAGTGAAAAAGAAAGATCATACGCAGTTCCATTATACAGAGAAAATCATTGCTAATATTTTCATCTAATTCTTTTAGTGTTTCCATTCATAAATATCTGTGTTATTCTTATGTACCTTTGCATCCATATCTATAACTTTTTCTCTGAGGGAAAATAGAGGCTTTTACTGACTCTGTGCTAAGTGCTTGGAAAGATCCAGTATAAGAAGCCCACTTCTTACCACTATAAGCTCCTGGGAGTCTAGTGAGAGAAATGGAGTCATGGCTAGCAAGGTATAGATTCATGAGGCTCAAAATTTTGGGATTTAACCTGGCATCTTTGGTATAAAGTGGGGAGAACTTAATTGTGCCTGTAGGGGTGGGACAGACCATAGTGGACCTGACCTGGTGTTTTCCTTACTGAAACCTTCTAGCAGGCCATACAGTTCTCCGCTGTGATAGTTGGAGCTGTGTGTCAACTTGACCGGACCTCAGTTCTGTGTGGTTGTTCCCATGATGGGATCGGATGACTATGTTCTGAGTGGCCAATCTATTCAAGAGGAGTTTCCCTAGGGGTGTGGCCTGCTTCCAGGGTATCCAAGGACATTCTGGGAAGAGAGACATTCTTCCGTGGATCGGGATTCTGTTGTGCTGCCTATAACTGTCCGTGAGTGAGCAGTCCACCATTCGGCCTGGAGATCTTGGATTTGTCATTTGTTGGAGTCAACAGCTGGTGTACTGCCTGCCAGCCTTGAGCTTCTCAGCCCCTATGGGGAAAAGCCTCCAGCCTGACGTTTGCTCCAGGGACTTTGGACTTGCCGGCTTCTATACATTTGTGAGCCATTTTCCTAAGATACATTTCTCTCTCTCTTTATATATATATATAAGCTTTGCTGGTTTTTGTTTCTCTAGAGAACCCAGTCTAACACATTCACCTTTTAAGGGTTATACTTTCCTGAAAATCCCTTGTTATTGTTGTTGGGTACTGTTGAGTCAATTCTGACTCATAGTGACCCCATGTGACAGGGTATAATGCCCCATAGGGGTTCCTAGGCTGTAATCTTCATGGAAGAGGATTGCCAGGTTTTTCTCCCACAGAGTGACTGGGTGGGTTTGAACCACCAATCTTTTGGTTAGTAGCCGAGTTTTTAACTGTCTTGCTATCAGACTTCCTTGAAAATCCCTTACAACAGGGCAAATTATCCTAAATTGAAAGATACTATGGATTTCAAGAGAAATTTTTTTTTTTTTGTATCTTAGGCTTTCAAATTAACCCCCATTCTGCACAGCAACAATGACTGCCCCCCAAAAATTCTCATTAAAATGGATACTATTACTTTAATTGTAAACTTAGGCTTCTCATTAACATACAAAGCACAAATAAGACTCTGCTCTCTAATGAAATATTATGAAACATTTTGAAATAATTCAATCTTTAGTGCAAACAGATAAAGTAATCCAAACAATACAGTCAAGGCAGCAGCAACCAATTAAAGCAAAGTAAATTATGTTATACTCTCTGAAGAGGCTGATATTAATGGGTATAATGTTCAAGATGGTGGTTTTTTTTTTTCTTTTTTTGTAAGTGAGGAAACCACCACCCTGAGAGAAAAAACATGGTGAAACATGGGCTAATGGTACAACTGCAGAAATGACCCATGATAACTCTTGACTGTGGCACTCAGTAGCATGTGATGTGCACAAAAGACAAATGGAACCTCAATAAATATGTTGAGTGAATGAATTTCTTTATTAAGGCTAAGGTAAGATGACCCTTTTGTCTTCTAGGTTGACCAAACATTTTCCCTTTTAGTCAGGAAGGCATCTGAGGATAGGGTGGAAGCAAGAGGGGAAGTAGGCAACCCTGGTTAGAAGTGGATTGAGTGCTGGGCCCCCTAGAATCATTACCACTTGGTGGGATTAGGTGCCATTGAGTAGATTTTGACTCAGAGTGACTCACATGACAGGGTAGAACTGCATCACAGGGTTTTTTAAGGAAGATTGAAGAAGAATTGATGCTTTGAATTATGGTGTTAGCAAAGAATACCTAACATACCATGGACTGCCAGAAGAACAAACTAATCCATCTTGGAGGAAGGTCAGCCAGAATGCTCCTTAGAAGCAAAGATGGTGAGACTTTATCTTACTTACATTGGACATGTTATCAGGAGGGACCCATCCCTGCAGAAGGACATCATGCTTGGTGAAGTACAGGGTCAGTGAAAAGGAGGAAGTCCCCCAACAAGATGGACTGACACAGTGGCTGCAACAGTGGGCTCAACCATAGCAACACTTATGAGGATGGCACAGGACCAGGCAGTGTTTTATTTTGTTGTACATGGGATCTCTAGGAGTTGGAATTGACTCCATGGCATCTCACAGCAACAGCAATGATCTTTAGAGAAGCAGATTACCAACCAAGCTCTTCATTGTTGCACCACCAGGCCTCCCACCATGGATGCTACAACCGTTGTACTCAAAGTTACTGGACTCTCTGTTGGGAGCACTGAGATTTTATTCTGATCCCAGTAGGAGGGTATTTCCACTGGGATTCTGAAGGAGGGAGAAGACTTTCTAATTGTGGCTTTTGTCAGAAAGGAGCGGAATGAGAAAGTGAACATCACATTTATTTTGAGTAGCCAGGAGTTGGGGGATGGGAAGGACTAGGCTTTGTGTGTGGGGAGAGGTGGCACCCCAGGAACTCTGTTCTTTTCCCATATCTTATCTCTAGAATATCCCATCTGGGAGCATTTGGAGCCCGTAAAACAATGTGAGGAAATATGTGCAGAATGTTATCTCTGCACTTTGCCAGATAATTGGTAAACCCCAAGAGCCTGGCCCAAACTCAGTTTTGACCTAGACCCTCATTTGTAGGCAGAGAAATAAAACTCCTCAGTGGGTCTACATGCCTGTGGTGGTTAAGTGTGTGTGTCAACTTGCTGGGCCTGGTTGAGTGGCTGGGCAGCTGGTGGTAGTTATTCCCCATGATGAGACTGGCAATCAGCTCCATGGATGGACCTACCACAAGCAGCTGAGTAACTGCTTTAGGGACGTGGTCTGCTTCCCGTGTATAAGAAATAACTTTGGGAATTGTCTCTAGCTTATGGCACACTTGAAGCCTGCATGTAGCCATGTTGTTGTTCAGCAACCTGCCATGCTCTGGAGACCTTGGCACTTTCAATGCACTTGAATTATTGGCCTGCCATGTAGTTTGGTAACATTGGGACTGTGCCATTTGATTTGTTGACATTGGGCTTGTTAGCCTCAGCAGCCAGTAGCTGCCTGAGTGAAGAGATGCCTTTAGCTTCAGTGGGCTGGGAGTAAAAGGCAGAGCTGAAGCCCAAGGTCGAGGGGTTTGCACGCAGCCCCTAGAGCCTGGCACTTGGAACTTGGACTTCTAGTCTCCTGAACTGTAAGAGAATAAACCTCTGTTTGATAAGACCATGCCATTTTTGGTATATGTCTGTCAGAGCAGCACCAGGTAACCCAAACAATGCCTATCTATGGAGTGAAGTCCCAATGCTCTGAGGCTGGCTGTGTTGGGCCAAGTCCAGGGCTGCTCAGTGGGCAACTCAAGTTTGAAAGGTATTGTTGGGATGTGTTTGTTCAGCCAGGAATCTCTAACATGACTTCCTTACAGGCCTGGTTAGGGCCCCTGGAGAAAGCCTTGTCTCTGGACATGGTGTTAAAGTATAATTTTCAAAAGTTAGAAAAACATACTTCTGAAAAAATGATTCATGAAAATACAAAAAGAATGTGTCAAAGGTTTTATTCATTAATTAACTAGTTGCCATCAAGTCAGTTCAGACTCATGGTGACCCCATGGGCACTCCGTAGATTTTTCAATGGCTGATTTTTCAGAATAGATTGTTAGGCCTTTCTTCTAAGGAGCTTCCGAGTAGACTGGAAACGTCAAACTTTTGTTTAGCAGCTAAATGTGTTAACCATTTGTACTACCCAGGGACTCCCATCAATCACAGAACCAATAATATGTGGAAACCTATACAAAGAAGCTCTATCTCTCTATATGTATGTGTGTGCATATAGATACATATATGTATGTAATGTAGGTATGCATATAGATATGCATATAGATACATATATGTATGTAATATAGGAGTTCTGGTGGTGCACTGGTTAAGGCGTTTGGCTGCTAACAAAAAGGTTTACCAAAGTTAGCAGCTGCTCTGTGGGGGAAAGATGAGACAGTCTGCTTCCATAAAGATTTACAGCCTTGGAAACCTGGTGAGGCAGTTCTACTCTGTCCTATAGGGTTGCTATGAGTCAGAATTGACTTGATGGCACACACCCACACATACGGACATAGAGACAAAGCCATGGTGGCACAATGATTAAGTGCTCAACTACTATCCAAATGGTGGCTTGAATCCACTAGTGGCTCTGCAGGAGAAAGACCTGGTGATTTGTTCCCATAAAGATTACAGCCAAGAAAACTCTACTCTCTCACATGAAGTTACTGTGAGTAGGAATCAACTAGATTGCACCAAACAACAATAACACACACACACACATACTCATACATATACATATATAGATGTGTATACAAGTATATGGGAGGTCTGGTGGCATAGTACCTAAGGCATTTGACTGCTAACCAGAAGGCTGGTGGTTCAAACCCACCAGCCACTCGTTGGAAGGAAGATTGGGCAATCTACTTTCGTAGTGATACTGTCTTGGAAACCCAAGGAAGGGTTGCTATGAGTTGGATCTGACTTGATGGCAGTGAGTTTGGTTTGGTTTTGTTATACACGTATATGTATACACACAAACACGTATATATATATATATATATATATATATATATATATATATATATATATATATATATATATGTAGTCATTGTGTGCCATTGAGTCAATCCCAACTCATAGTGACCCTTTGTACAAAAGAACAGAAACCTGCCTGGTCCTGCACCATCCTCACAATCATTGCTATGTTTGAGCCTATTGTTGCAGCCACTGTGTCAATCCATCTTGTTGACGGTCTTCCTCTTTTCCAATGACCCTCTACTTCACCAAGCAAGATGTCCTCCAATGACTGGTCCCTCCTGATAACATGACCAAAGTACATGATATGAGGTCTTGCTTGTTTCTAAGCAGCATTCTGGCTGTACTTCTTCCAAGACAGATATGTAAAATTTAATAGATTGCTGGGTTAAAGTCCTTTAGGACCATATGTCATAAATGTAATCTTTGGGGTATTTGCTCCCTAGATTGAAATTATTTGCATTACTACCATACACAATTCTGTAAGTTATCCTCTGTACTTATGTTGTTGTTATTAGGTGCCATCAAATTTGTTCCAACTCATAGTGACTCTACGTATAGCAGAATGAAACACTGCCTGGTTCTACACTGTCCTCACAATTCTTGCTAGGTTTTTGCCTTTTCTGTTGACCATCTACTAAGCTCAATGTCCTTTTCCAGGGATTGATCTCTCCTGATAACATGTCCAAAGCAAGTGAGATTAAGTCATGCCATTCTCTCTTCTAAGGAACATTCTGGCTATACTCTTCTTTGTTGTCCCCACCCCCTGCCCCTTCCTCTATGTAAACCTTTTTATTTACTTTTTATAATAGTGGTCTCATACAATGTTTGTCCTTTTGTGATTGACTAAGTTCTCTTAGCATAATGTCCTCCAGGTTCATCCATGTTATGAAATGTCTCACAGATTCATTATTCTTTAACCTTGTGTAGTATTCCATTGTGTGTATGTACCATAGTTTGTTTACCCAGTCCTCTGTTGATGGGCACTTAGGTTGTTACCATCTTTTTGCAATTGTGAATAGTGATACAATGAACATGGACTTGCGTGTATCTGTTCCTGTCACAGCTCTTACATCTCTAGGCTATATACCTAGTATGATTGCCGGATCAAATAGTATTTCTATTTCCAATCTTTTAAAGAGGCACTATGCCATTTTCTGCAGTGATTTTACAATTTTACAGTCCCACCAGCAGAGGCTGAGCCTCTGGTGTTTAAAACCCAGCGACATGCACCTGGTGCATAGGTAACAGCCCAGTTTATAGACTGAGACAGACTAGGAAGAAGGAAGAG
>NW_006921796.1:4328968-4342140 GCF_000298275.1 Orycteropus afer afer | reverse complement strand
CTGCGATGATGGGCTCAAGTATAGCAGGGATTGTGGGGCTGGCGCGGGATCGGGCAGTGTTTTGTTCTGCTGTGCATGGGGTCGCTATGAGTCAGAAACTGACTCGATGAGACTTAACAACAACAATAACAACACCAGCAGTATGAGACAGTTCCAGCCTTCACTAGCATTTGCTGTTTTCTGTTTTTTTGAACTTCGCTGTTACTGCTGGCTTTAATATCACTTTGTTTTGATTGCATCTTTCGAATGGCTAATGATTGGGAGCATTTCTTCATGTGTTTGTTGGTTGCCTGTCTTCTTTGGTGAAATGTCTGTTCATGTCTGCTGCCCATTTTTTCACTTGGATTGTTTATATTTTTGTTATTGAGGTGTTGATATTTTCTATAAATTTTAGAGATTAGTCCCTTGTTGGATATTTCATTGCCAATTTATTTTCCCAAGTTTAGGATCACTCTTTACTCTTTTGGAAAAGTCTTTTGATGTGCATAAGTTTTTAATTTTTAGGAGATCTCAGCCATCTAGTTTATCTTCTGCTGTTTGTGTAATTTTATTTATGTTTGATAGTCTATTTATGCCATAAATTATAGTCCCTACATTTGCTGCTATTTTTCTTTGGTTATCTATAGTTGTAGGTTTTATGCTTACGTGTTTGATCCATCTTGAGTTAGTTTTTTATGTAATATGAAGTATGGATCCTGTTTCATTTTTCTGCAAATGAATATCCAATTTTGCCAGCACCATTTGTTAAAGAGACTGTCCCTTCCCCAATTAATGGACTTTGGCACCTTTTGAAAAGTCAGCTGTCCATAGGTGGATGAATTTACATCTAGATTCTCAATTCTGTCCCATTGGTTTATGTGTCTGTCACATATTGTTTTGCACTAGTACCAGGCTGTTTTGACTACCATGCCTGTATAGTAGGTTTTGAGATCTCAAAGTGTGAGGCCTTCTACTTTGTTCTTCTACTTCAGCAGTGCTTTGCTTTTCTGGGGTCTCTTTCCTTTCCATATAAAGTTGATGGTTAGTTTTTACATCTCTTTAAAGAATGATGGTGAAATCTGGATTGGTAGTGTATTATATTTGTAGATTGCAACAGTAAAAAATGGCATGGGGATGATGTTGTTGGACCTCCTCTAACTTCACAAGAGGGAGAAAGAATCACCATCCGTATTAACAGCCCAAGGCTGATTCCTAGTGATAGAGGTCAGACATTCTGACAGCCTCCACCCTTTTTAACAATTCTCACACCAATTGTCCCTTGCATGGCACTCTCTACTCTTCTGCTGTGTTTGATAATTCATTGCAATTATCAAAGCCATGCAGAACTCAGAAAATACTCACGATTATGGAGTTTATTAAGGAAGTAACAGGCTACAGTTCAAGACCAAAAACAACTCATGATACAATTTTTCAATTAGGGCTTCTTCTCAGCCATGTGCAGGCACACTTCTCTCTGGCCTCAGCCTCTCGATCCTATGGCCCCTTGGCCTCTGCCCTGCTTAGACAAGTGTTGAAAGGATCTTTTAGCTCTGCAGATAGTTGTCCAGAGAGGCACCCCACTTTGCTAGTAAGCCCCCTGCCCAAAGGCACGCAGCTTTCTTGCTCCATGGGCTGGACAGCCTGCTGCTTTGTCTCATGCCCATATCTTGGTTTTGCTGCCTCTGCTGCTGACATTTCTCTGCTGCTACTTCATGTTACCTCTTTGTAGGGATCTTGGGTCCAAGGACACACTCCATTCCCAGCTCTTCTTTCTTGATGGTAGTGAGATCCTCTTTTTTGCCTTTGGGATGGCTCATTTTAAGCCTCCAACCAACCAACCAACCTCACTGCTGTCGAGTTGCATCTGACTCATGGTGACTCCTCCTTGGGCTTCCAAGGCAGTATCACTATGGAAGTAGGTTGCCCAACTTTCCTTCTGATGAGTGGCTGGTGAGTTTGAACCACTAGCCTTCTGGTTAGTAGTCAAATGCTTTAGGCACTATGTCACTGGAGCATCCCCTTTCAAGCATAGTGGATGGCAAAACTGACAAATCCCCATGTTAGGGTTCCATACACCTTATTTCCATGGTTCCACCCCTACAAGGCTGTTATGTACCTTAATTTACATCATTAACAAGCTAGCCAATCCCCTTGGTGGGCCACAAGGCTCTCACATTTACGTAGTTCCATCCAGGCATCCAGTGGGAATAACAAAGACCATGGCTAGAAGGGCCATGTTAAGTAATTTCACTGTACCATAATCACTTTGGGTAGTATTTGATAGTTTCACAACATTAAGTATTTCTATCTATGACCATAGTATGTTTTTCCATTTATGTAGTTCTCTTTTGGTTTGTGTAGAAGTATTTTGTAGTCTTATTTGTTTAAGCCATTTATATCTCTGATTAGGTATATTCCTAAATATTTCATCTTTTGGGTGGCTAGGATTGTAAGTGGTACTGTTTTCCTTTTCAGAGTTTCTTTGTTAATGTAGAGGAATCCAAATTATTCTTGTGTGTTGATCTTGCACACTGCTACTTTGCTGAATTCTTCTATAAATTTCAGTAGCTTTGTTGTTGAGTCTCTGGAATTTTATATGTACAGGATCATATCATCTGCAAGTACAGATAGTTTTACTTCTTCCTTACCAATTTAGTTACACTTTATTACCTTTCTTGCATTATTGCTCTGGCTTGGACCTCTAATAAGGAGCTCTGGTGGCATAGTGCCTAAGGCATGTGACTGCTAACCATAAGATGATGGTTCGAACCCACCAGCCATTCCACAGAAGGAAGACTGGGCAATGTACTTCCATAAAGATTTACCACCTTGGAAACCCAAAGAGGGTTGCTGTGAGTTGGAATCAACTCAATGGCAGTGAGTTTGGTTTTTTTTTTTTTGAGGATCTGTAATAGAATGTTGAAAAGGAGTGATGACAGAGAGCCTCCTTGTCTGGTTGCCATTTGCAGGACGAATGCTTTCAGTCTCTCTGTTGAGAATAATGTTGGCAATTTATTTTGTGTATATGCCCTTAATTTTGTTGAGGAAATCTCCTTCTATTTCTATTTTGCTATTATTATTTTTTTTTAATCAGGAATGGGTTTTGAATTTTTTTAAAATGCCTTTTCTGCATCTATTGAGAAGATCATGTGGTTGTTTTCTTTTGTTTTATTTATATAGTGGATTATGTTGATTGTTTTTCTAATACTGAACCCTCCTTGCATGTTATTGTTGTTGTTAGGTGCCATCGAGTTGGCTCTGACTCATAAGGACCTTGTGTACAACAGAACGAAATACTGCCTGGTCCTGCGTCAGACTCACAATGCTTGTTATACCTGAGCACATTGTTGCAGCCACTGTGTCAATCCATCTCATTGAAGAGGGACTTCCTCTTTTTCACTGATCCTCCACTTTACCAAGCATGCTGTGCTTCTCCAGGGAATGGTTCCTTCTGACAACATGACCAAAGTAGGTGAGATGAAGTCTGGCCATTCTTGCTTCCAAGGAGGATTCTGGCTGTGCTTCTTCCAGGACAGATTTGTTCCTTCTTCTTGCAGTCCATGGTTCTTTCATAATGTTTCACCAGCACCACAACTCAAAAGCATCAACTCTTCTTTGGTCCTACTTATTCATTGTTCAGCTCTCACATGCATCTGAGGTGATTGAAAATACCATGGGGAGCTCTGGTGGTGTAGTGCCTAAGGCATTTGACTGCTAACCAAAGGCTGGAGGTTCAAACCCACCAGCCACTCATCAGAAAGAAGATTGGGCAATCTACTTCTGTAGTGATACCACCTTGGAAACCCGAGGGCTCGCTATGATTTGGATCCAAGTGGTTGGCAGTGAGTTTAGGTTTTTTGGTTTGGTGTCAGGTGCACCTTAGTCTTCAAGGAAGTATCTTTGCTGTTCAGCACTTGAGATATGTCTTTGGCAGCAAATTTTCCCAGAGCAATACATTGTCTGATTTATTGACTGCTGCTTCCATTTGTGTTGATTGTGGATCCAAATAATATGAAATCTTTAACAACTTCAATCTTTTCTCCATTTGTTGTGATGCTGCTTATTGGTCCAGTTGTGAGGATTTTTGTTTTCTTTATGTTGAAGTGCAATCTTTAATCAGACTGTAGTCTTTAATCTTTATCAGTTAGTGCTTTAAGTCACCTTCACTTTCAGCAAGCAAGGTTGTGTTTTCTGCATATCACAGGTTGTTAACAATCTTCAGCCTATCCTGATGCTGAGTTCTTCTCCATATAGTCCAGCTTCTTGGATTGTTTTCTCAGCATACAGATTGAGTAGGTATGGTAAAAGGATCAACCCTGACATCCTCCCTTCCTGATTTTAAACCATCCAGTATCCCTTTGTTCTGCTCCAATGACTGCCTCCTGGTCTATGTGTGAGTTCCTCATGAGCACAATTAAGTGTTCTGGAATTCCCATTCTTCTCAGTGTTACCCATAATTAGTTATGATCCACATAGTCAAAACTGTTTCAAGATCTGTCTTGAAGTTTACCACTGTCAGTGATAGGATAATATCCATACACCTCCAAGGAAGATCAGTTACTACTATTATTATCCAAATTTTCACACCAAACAAAAAAGCCAAAGATGAGGAAATTGAAGATTTCTACAAACTTCTGCAGTCTAAAATTGATCGAACATGAAATCAAGATGTGTTGATTATCACTGGTGACCGGAATGCAAATGTTGGAAACAAAGGAAAGTCACTGGTAGTTGGAAAATATGGCCTTGGAGATAGAAATAACACTGGAGATTGCATCATAGGATTTTGCAAAACCAACAACTTATTAATTGCAAATACCTTTTTTCAACAACACAAATGGTGGTTATACACATGGACTTCACCAGATGGAATATGCAGGAATAAGACTGACTACATCTTTGGCAAGAGGCAATGGAGAAGTTCAATATCTTTGGCCAGAACAAGGCCAGGAGCTGCCTGTGGAACAGACCATCAACTGCTCATATGCAAGTTTAAGTTCAAGTTGAAAACAGTTAAAACAAGTCCACAGGAGCCAAAGTATGACCTTGATAACATCCCTCCTGAATTTAGAGACCATTTAAAGAATAGATTTGATGCATTGAACACCAATAACTGAAAACCAGGGGAATTGTGGGATGACATCAAGAACATCATCCATGAAGAAAACAAGAGGTCATTTAAAAAACAAGAAAGGAAAAAAAAAGACCAAAATGGATGTTAGAAGAGACTCTGAAACTTGCCCTAGAGTGGAGAGTAGCTAAAGCAAATGGAGGAAATGATAAGATAAAAGAGCTGAAGAGATTTCAAACAGCAGCATGGGCAGACAAAGCCAGTTACTAGAATGAAATGTGCAAAAACCTGGAGATAGAGAACCAAAAGGGAAGAACATGCTTGGCACTTCTCAAGGTGAAAGAACTGAGGAAAAAATTGAAGCCTCGAGTTGCAATATTGAAAGATTCTATGGCCAAAATATTGAATGATGCAGGAAACATCAAAAGAAGATGGAAGGAATACACAGAGCCACTGTACCAAAATGAATTGATTGATGTTTGTCCATTTCAGGAGGTGGCATATGGTCAAGAACCAGTGGTGCAGGAAGAAGTCAAAGCTGCACTGAAGGAATTGTGAAGAACAAGTCTCCAGGAATTGACGAATACCCATTGAGATGTTTCAACAAACGGATTCCCCACTGGAGGCACTCACTCAGTTATGCCAAGAGATTTGGAAGACAGCTACCTGGCCAACTGACTGGAAGAGATCCATATTTGTACCCATTCCAAAGAAAGCTGATCATAAAGAATGTGGAAATTATTGAACAATATCATTAAAATCATATGCAAGTAAAACCTTACTGAAGGTAATTAAAAATGGCTGCAGCTGTATATTGACAGCTTCCAGAGGTGCAAGCTGTATTCAGAAGAGGATGTAGAACAAGGGATATCATTGCTGATGTCAGATGGATTTTAGCTTAAAGCAAAGAATACCAGAAGGATGTTTACTTATGTTTTATTGACTATGCCAAAACATTCGATTGTGTGGATGATGACTTGTGGATAACATTGATAAGAATTGGAATTCCAGAACACTTAATTGTACTCATGAGGAACCTGTACATAGATCAGGAGGTTGTTGTTTGAACAGAACAAGGAGTTACTTCATGGTTCAAAATCAAGAAGGGAGTCGTCAAGGTTGTATCCTTTCACCATACTTATTCAATCTGTTTGCTGAGCAAATAATCTGAGAAGCTGGATTATATGAAGAAGAATGTGGCATCAGGATTGGAAGAAGACTCATTAACAACTTGCGATACACAGATAAGACAACTTTGCTTGCTGAAAGTGAGGATGACTCGAAGCACTTACTGATGAAGATTAAAGGTTACAGTCTACAGCATGGATTACCCTTCAATATAAAGAAAACAAAAATCCTCACAACTGGTCCAATAAGCAGCTTCATGGTGGATAGTGAAAAGATTGAAATTGTCAAGGACTTCATATTACTTGGCTCTACAGTCAACACCAATGGAAACAGCAGTCAAGACATCAGATGACATAGTGCATTGGGCAAATCTGCTGCAAAGGATCTCTTTCAAGTGATGAGGAGCAAGGTTGTCTCCTTGAAGGCTAAGGTTTGCCTAACCCAAGCCATGGTATTTTCAATTGCCTTTTATGCATGGGAGAGCTGGACAATGAATAAGGAAGACTGAAGAAGAGTTGATGCTTTGAAGTTGTGGTGTTGGAGAAGAATGCTAAGAGTACCATGTTCTGCTAAAAGGACTAACAAATCTGTCCTGGAGGAAGTGCAACCAGAATGCTCCTTGGAAGCGAGAATGGGCAGACTTCATCTCACCTACTTTGGTCATGTTGTCAGAAGGAACCATTTCCTGGAGAAGGATATCATGCTTGGTAAAGTAGGGGGTCAACAAAGAAGGGGAAGGCCCTCAGTGAGATGGATAGACACAGTGGCTGCAATTATGGGCTCAGGTACAGCAAAGATCATGAGGCTGGCACAGGACTGGGCAATATTTCATTCTGCTGTGCATAGGGTCACTATGAGTTGGAGATGACTCGATGGCACCTAACAACAACAACAACAACACAGTTGAATGCTTTTGCATAGTCAATAAAACACAAGTAAACACCCTTATGGTATTCTTTGCTTTCAGCCAAGACCCATCTGACATCAGCAATGATATCCCTCATTCCATGTCCTCTTCTGAATTCAGCTTGCATTTCTGGAAGTTTTCTGCCAATATACTGCTGCACCCATTTTAAAATTATCTTCAGCAAGATTTTACTTGCATGTGATATTAAGGATATTTTTAGATAATTTTGACATTCGGTGGAATCACCTTTATTTGGCATGGGTACAAATATGGATCTCTTCCAGTCAGTTGGTCAGGTAGCTCTATTCCAAATTTCTTGGCATAGATGAATGAGTGCTTCCTGCATTTTTGTTGAAACATATCAATGTGTATTCAGTCAATTTTTGGAACCTTGTTTTTTCCAATGCTCAGTGCAGCTTGGACTTCTTCCTTCAATACCAGGTTCTTGATCATATGCTACCTCTTGAAATGTTTGAACATTGTCCAATTCTTTTTGATACAGTGACTCTGTGTATTTCTTCTATCTTTTGATGCTTCTTGTGTCATTTCATATTTTGCCCATAGAATCTTTCAATACTGCAACTCGAGGCTTGATTTTTTTCTTTAGTTCTCTCAGCTTGAGAAATGCCAAATGTATTCTTTCTTTTTCTAACTCCAAGTTTTTGCACATTTTATTATAATGCTTTCCTTTGTCTTCTCAGGTACCCTTTGAAATCTTTTGTGTCACTTTTTTAGTTCCATCATTTCTTCCATTTGTTTTAGCTACTCTGTGTTCAACCGCAAGTTTCAAAGTCTCTTCTGACATCCATTTTGGCCCCCCTTTTTTTTTCTTCTCTGTCTTTTTAATAACTTTTTGTTTCTTCATATATGATGTCCTCCCACGATTGTTCTAGTCTTTGCTCATTAGTCTTCATTCAATGTATCAAATCTTTTCTTCACATGGTGTCTAAATTCAGGTGGAGTATACTCAAGGTTGTACTGTGGTTCTCGTGGACTTGTGTTAACTTTCTTCAGCTTCAACTTGAACTTGCATGCAAGCAACTGATGCTCTTTTCCATAGTCAAGCCCAGAACTGCATTGAAAGAACATTCAGCTTTCTGTTTTTGCCTTCTCCTAGGTTTCAGATCGTTTTTCTCATAAAACATTCTATTGAAAAGTCTCTTCTAAGGGTGGTTTGATGGCAGCTGAAAGATACTCCATGATCCTTGTTTAACAGCCTGCTATGGTATCTTACTGTTCTCCATGAATATTTTCAATCTTGGTCTATGTGTAATAATAATGATTAACATTTATTAAGTATGTAACACTATGCCAAACACACTAGTAAGTGCTTTACATGTGTGTTGTTGTGTGCTGTTGAGTTGACTTAATCTGGTGCTCCTATGTGACCAAGTAAAACTGCTCCACAGGATTTCCTAGGCTTTTCATTCTTTACAGGAGCAGATTTCCTGGTCTTTCTCCCACAGGGCTATTGTGTAAGTCCAAATTGTGAAGCTTTTGGTCAGCCGCTGAGTTCTTAAATGTTGCTACACTGGGGCTCCTTTCTATTTTTATTTATTTATTTATATTGTGCTTTAGGTGCAAATTTACAGAGCAGAATTTGTTTTATATTCAACATTTCGTGTACATTTGGTTTCACTCTCCAATTATCATCCCCAAACCCAACCCACCCTCCTCCCCTCCCTTCCCAGTAAACGCCGCCCCCCCCCTCCCATAATTATGCACTCCTGTGTGTCCTGCATTTTCTCCATGTGAATGTTGCCCCTCTGGTGCCCTGTGGTCGATTGGTCCAAGGGATGCATCTCCATGGAGTACGTGGGTGTGTCACCCTGGGTTGCGTGGTCTGCGTGTACACCTATTTACTACTATTACTATTATTATTTGCTATTGAGCTTAGAGCCAGCCCCTGGGAGTGAGTTTTATTCCAGGTCTGAGGTGTATCCCAAGGCCATAGTATTGGAGGTCCCACCAGACTCCATCCAATCAGTAATTCTGGTCATTATTGTGTTTTTGGATTTTGTTCCACGTTTTTCCTCTCTTTCCAGGATCTCCAGCTTTGATCGGGGCTCCTTTTTACGTGGACAACCTTGCTTAATTCTCTCAGCAAACTAATGACTCATCAGTATTTTCAGATGGGAAAAAAAAGGCTTAGAGAAGTTAAATAATTTTCCCAAGGTCACACAGCCAGCTAGACATGACAGATCCAGTATTCAAGGGCATGCAGTTTGGCTCTTGAGCAGCAAGAAGTTGTGTCATAGAGATTAATTATACAGGCTGCCTGCTCAAAATCATTTGGGAAAGTCACTTTCCTACGAAGGCAAAGCCTTATATTTTCAACTGCAAAATGAGGACACTAGTCATGTTTTGCACACAAGCTTACTGTGAGGATAAATGAGAGTATGTAACAGCACCTTATTAACTCTAAGCACCTTATTGACAGGACAGGGCAATGTTATTATTAAGGGGCTTGAAATTCTCATTATGAGAATCATCCTTTGGGCTCTTGGTGGGATAGATGTTTCCATAAGGAAGATGAGAATTTGAGGTTTTTGACAAGCCAAATTGAACAAAGAGCAATTAGCAGGGCCTAGACTAGGGTGAAGCCAAATTTGAGGGGGTACCATAAAGCTCAGTGATCAAGATAAATAATATTTGGATGTAATATATATATATTTAAATCATGCAAAAAGAACCACAGTGAAAAACATGAACTTTTTAAACAAAGACAGAATCGATATTACTAACTTTTCCTTTTGCTGTTGGCTCCAGTATGTCTCAGTGTGGCACTGGCTACTATCCCATTCCCTGAAGGAATTCTCCAAAAGATGATATTGTGGCATGTATTCCCCACCTGTTCTGGAGTATTTGCTGCTCTCAACTTCCATAGCAAATTGGGATCTTAAGAACACACAGAGCATTAAACATATGAATGTTTTTCCTATTTTTTTTTTTAAAAGAATATATATAGAAAGATACAATAATACGAAAAGAGCATAACCAGTTGTGGAATCAACCCCGACTCATGGCAACCTCAGCTCATGGTGATCTTATGTGTGTCACAGAACTGTGTTCTACAGGGTTTGCAATGACAGACTGCTGGTCCTTTCTTCAGAGGTGCCTCTGGGTAGACTTGAACCTCCAACCTTTGGGTTAGCAGTCAAATGTGTTAACTATTTGCAGCCCCTTGGGACTCCATCACAAAAGAGTGTCCCTCACTGAACTATCACAAATTGAACACATCCGAGTAACCAGCACACGGCTAAAGTAAAGGAACATTTTCAGCACTGCAGGGAACTTCCTTCCTGGTATTTCTTCCCTCCATACTTATGTCCTCTTCCCCTCCTCACTCAGAGCAGTATTATTGGTGGAAAATAATTAATCAAGTAAGAATTTTTGCCTTGTGGACATACAAGCCTATTGTCTGCCATGGGGCCCTGCCTTACTTTCCTAGTGCAGCTGTAACAGAAAGACCACAAGTGGGTGGCTTTCTGGAGGTCAGAAGTCTAAGACGGGGTCTTGGCCATGTGGATTCCTTCTTTGTAGGAAGTACTGGGCGTTCCTTGGTTCCTTGGCTTGAAGATGACCCCCACACAGTGTCTATCTTCTCCAAGTGTATGCATGTCTCTGTGACCAATCTGCTCTTTTTATAATTCAGAAGTGATTAGATTCAGAATCCAGCTAAAAGCTTGGTGCCTTGGGATCTAGGCCTGGTGATCTGCTTCCGAAAGCTCACAGCCTTGAAAAACCTGTGGAGCACAGCTCTACCCTGCAACACGTGGGGTTGCCATGAGTTGGAATCTACTGGAAGGTAACTAATAATAGCAACACCACTCAGGTATGATCTAATTAACATAACAAAGAAGCTATTTCCAGACAGGATTGTATCCTCTGTTGTGTGCCCAACTGTCAACCGAAAGGTCATCAGGTTGAACCCACTAGCTGCACTGTGGAAGAATGATGAGGAAGTCTGCTTCTGTAAAGATTTACGTGGTTGTTGTTGTTGTTATGTGCCGTGGAGTTGGACCTGACTCATAGCAACCCCTCCTTGGGTTTCTGAGGCAGTATCACTACGGAAGTAGATTGCCCAAACTTCTTTCTGATTTATAGCCTTGGAAATCTATGGGGGCAGTTCTACTCTGTCCTGCAGGGTTGCTATGAGTCAGAATCAACTCTGTGGCAGTGGGTTTGGGTTTGGTAGGTTACAAGTCTAAAACATACTAGGGGAACATGGTTTAATCCATAACACTCCTACCATCAAAAGTAACTACTTAGGTTGTAGCCCCAGAGTGATTTCTGACATCAGAGCTGTTGCCCTTGTATACTGTCTAACTGTCCCCTCAGGGCCCCTGCCTCTTCAGATGCTCCTCCCCCCTCCACAGGGCCCCACCTTTTCAAGTACAAGCCCTCCCACAGGTCTCGCTTCTCTTCTTTGGTTCCTGGACTCCTTTGTTGTGCTTTGTCCTTGGACAGAAGACACCAAGGAACAGACTAGTCCAGACAGCACTAGGGGCAGCTGAGGTCAGATCAGTCTAGGGTAGGTCTGGCAGCTGATGAGATTCTAGCTTGGTTTCGCGGGATGTGGAGAAGGATTTGTCTAGGGAGCCTGGGGGAGGAGGAAGAAAAGGAACACTGTTGAGTGTCAGGCTGAGGGGCTTCAGCAGCTGGAAGTGGGATCCATATGGCCTGAATTGCAAGGTTGAAGTTTTTTTTCTTTTCCTGCCAGCTGCAAATGCAAGAACAGAAACACCCAGAGGTGTGAGTCAATAAGAAGTAGCTAGGAGAGGTTAGAGGCAGGCCCAGTGCAATATGTAAAAGGCGAATCTGACCACATCACTTCTTTGTTTTAAACCACTTGCATTGTGGTTGAACCAGCACATGATTCCTAGCTCTAATATTTGCATGCTTTTGGACAAGTTACATATATTTTTTTTAAATTGTGATTTGGGTGAAAATTTACAGAGCAAATTCACTTTCCATACAGCAGTTCACATACACTTTGTCTCATGACATTGACCACAATTTACCACAATGCAACAGCTCCCTCCCACTTGCTCCCCATAGTTACCTCTTCCCTGTGTCCATCCCTCCATGCACTTCTGCCCCCTGAGCTGTCTCCCTGTGCATAAACAGCCCTTATTTCTCCCATGATTGTTGTCTCCAAGGAGTGTATCTACCTCAGGTAAACGTTCAACTCGAATGCCTGTCTTTTGTTTGGCTGGAAGCCACAGGTGTAGGTTCAATTCCAGACCTGAAGGGCAGTTAGGGGCCTTAGTCTCAGTGGTTCCACCAGGCTCTATCAGACCCGCAAACCTGATCACCCTGCTCCTCGCTTTTTTTTTCCAAATGATTTTGAGTTTTGTTCCACATCGTTCTCCCTCTCTATCCAGGATCTCCTACATAGATCCCCCTCCGAGTGGTTGACAGTGGTAGCCTGGCACCAACTAGTTCTTCTGGTCTCATAGTCATATAGGCTGTGGATCGCATGGTGTACCAGTCACCAGGACTAATTGTTTCCATGAATCTTTGGTTTTCTTCATTCTTTGCTCTGGATAAGGAGAGACCCATCATTGCATCTAGATGGCTGCTTGCAAGCTTTTAAGATCCCAGTCACTACTCACCAAAGTAGGAGGTAGAAAAATGTTTTGTGTAGTATGTTATGCCAATTGAACTTGATGTCCCCTGCAACTATTGTCCCAAGCCAACAGTCCCAACTACTTTGTCCCTCTGGGTAGCTGGCTGTGACCAATAAGTGACTAAAACCTTGTCCCTTGTCAGCTCTACTATACACCTGGGAATTCTTACAGATCATACAAGTACACTTATAGGACCATTGCCTGCCAACTCTATACATGGTCTTGGGCACACTCCCTGCTTCGTAGATATACCTAATAGTTCAGCCTGTCCACCCATCTATCCACTTGTATACCCATTTTTGCCTTCACTGACAACACAGTATTGTATGGGCAAAAGCATTCATCTTTGTTGTCTGTACCTCCCATGTACCTCTCTATGTCTTCCTTTTCCTCAATGTCACCATGTTGATCACTCACATTTGGTACATTGCCTTTCTATTCACCCAAATCAATA
>NW_006921796.1:4307304-4313386 GCF_000298275.1 Orycteropus afer afer | reverse complement strand
GTCTCCTTTTTTGATATTTTCATGCAAATTCTTCTGCTAGTTGGGGTTTAGTCTACTTCTGTATCCTTCCCTTCAAGGCTCAGTGGTCCAAGATTATCTTCTGTGTCTGTGTCAATTGGTTTCCCTTTTCTTTGTTGAAGAGGGTCTGTGCAGTCCTTCTGCCTAGTCCGCCATCTGGCCGGAACTCCTTTCTTCCATTTCTTATAGTTTATTATATGTATAGGAGCTCTGATGGTGCAGTGGTTAAGTGCTGGATAGCTAACTGAAAGGTGTGTTGGTTGAACCCATCAGTGGCTCTGTAGGAAAAATACCTAGTGATCTACTCCAGTAAAGATTACAGCCTGGAAAACCCTATGGGGAAGTTCTACTCTGTCACATGGGATCACAATGAGTTGAAATAGACTTGATGGCACCCAACAACCACAACATTATGTGAATATTCCTGAGAATAGGCATCTTTTCTAATAGAACTTCTCATTCCCCTTAAATAAGCACTGTGGCTTGGTTATAGAAAGGATTCAATGCATTTTGGTTGAATGAAAGGAACTCACTTGTCCAAGCTTTTTGCTTCTGTGTTTGTGCCTTGCTCAGTGTGGTATGGGGTGAAAGGTGTGCTCAACAGACCCAGCTGACTGACTGACCAGAGAGCTGAGATGCCTTCTGAGTACGGACTTCTGTTTTTTTGGTGTTAAGTTTCTAAATACAGAAGCTAAGAATTTTTTCCTTTCAGAAGGTAGGAAATACCTTATGGAAGGAAAACAAAATCCTGCCAAGACCTTAAGAAAATTTTCAGCAAATTTCCTATCAGAACTCCTGGGAGTTTATCCAAGCCCATATGCCTTAGGTTGATACTCTAGCTACCCCAAGAGGCCTTTCTCTTGGGTCCCTCTGTGCTGGATTCTCCTGATGTGTGTACATGCATGTGCATTGTGTGTGTGTGTGTGTGTGTGTCTGCACATATAGAGATGCCTTGGAACAAAGTCCTGGGGATCTGCTTCCAAAATAATCAGCCATTGAAAACCTCATGGAGCACAGTTCTACTGCGACACACATGAAGTTGCCATGAGTCTGGATAGATTCAATTATTTTTACATAAGGAAAGCTATTGTATTTCTGATGAAGAATCAGCAAGCTAACATGTTCCTACCAGACCATCCCAAGAGTAATTAACAGCCATGGCTTCCACAGGGATGTGGTAGAGGCAAGCTGGGGACTTGGGTTATTGGAGGTTCTAGATAAGATGGAGACACAGATGCCATCTGACTCCGGCATGTCTGGATTTTCCCTTTCAGGACGCTCAGCCCTGTTCTGCCCCTTCCTCACCAACCCACCCTCCATTGTCTCCTTGCTGGCCCCTGTGTTCAGAACGCCCCATACCAAGGGGCCTGACCCATTTTATTCCCTGTCAGGACCTTTCTGACTCTCTTCCCTCCCTGCTGCAATGTGGACATCCTGTCTCTGTTTCCTCAGGGCCTGTCTTGGAGTCTAGATAATCTGCTAATGTGATAATGAGAATGCATGCGTTTCTCCTTATTTCAGATAACATATTTGTATTTTATTTGACTCAGACACAGACAAGCAGGGAGGTTGCAAGAGCAAGGCCAAAACTGTTTGATAACATCAAAGTTACTGCAGTTCAGTCTTCTTGTTATTGTTTTTGTTTTAAAAAGAGCAAAGAACAAGCCAACCAACAAACACAACAGAAGCTGCTTTGCAAATTCAGGTTCAACTTTCAGCTCAGTGTGGTTCTGAAGTTATTTCCTGGTTGAACCATTATATAACAGGGCTTTCCCCAGTTTGTATTTTGTTAAACCATGCTTTTCTGAATGATCTGCATAAACAAGAAAAATGTGTTAAAAATACTGCCTCCCCACCAACGATGCAGGTAAGATGCCCATTTCTGTTCATCTCTTTTCAATAAGAACCTTCTTCACTGACAGGTTTTGGTAGAGGAGGGATGACAAGGGCTACCATTTCTGAATCCTGATCCAGCCCACCCTCACCGTATCCTGCTTAGGATTCTAGGGTTGTCTGTATAAGTCTGGAAATGTTAGTTATTTCTAGACAGGGCTTTAGTCCTTGTTATTCTCTGACTTCCTTTTCACCAGACAGCCGGGATGTGAGCCTGGAGGATCCCCTTGGCTCTTTTCCCCAGAGCTACTCATTCCTTGTCTTCTTCCTCCTAGTTCTTTGTCTTCTGAGATGCAGGATCCTCTGCCTAAGTGCATTATCTCATTTCCCCAGCTATGAGGCAGGAAAGAGAGGAAGAACTCATCTCTAGGAAGAGAACTTTCTCTACTTCAGCCTCCCACCAAAGTGACACCACCTACTCTAGCAGCCCGATGTTGATCATCGTGTGTCCCATCCATGTGAGGATTCCTTCCCCTTTAATGAAGAGGTTTGTTCTTCCCCTAGAAGTTGACAAAAATGAGGTCAACTTTCTACAATTCTTATTTACAGAGTACATGACAGACATCACTATCAATTGTGATTTTCCATGGAGTCTCGGCAAGGGCAATAGGCATTGCCAATCTATTAGAGTTTACACTGAAGAGCAAACACCTCTGCCATCTGGTTCAAGTAATGCTTTGGCTAGCCATGCAAGAGGATGGGGACAGGGACAGTCCCTCAACTGCCTGTTGCTAACAAGGCATGGAAGCTGAGGAGGGAGAAAAAAGATTTCATGTGGATTTAGCTTTGCAGCCAAAAGTTTTACTTGCAATGGGCCTGAATATGGCATCTCCATTCACTTTCCCTGCTGAACAGAAAACAAAAAGTGTAAGAAACCACCTACCCTACGGAAGCAGTAGAGCTGCTCCTTGAGGAGGAATAAATAATGCATTGCAGTGACTTGGGAATCCCTGGGTGGTGCAAACTCCCTCAAGTTTAGAGGTTCAAATCTATTCAGAGGGACCTTGGAAGAAAGGCCTGGCAATCTACTTCTGAAAAGTCAGCCATTGAAAATCCTGTGGAGCCCATTTCTACTCGGACACACATGAGGTTGCCCTGAGTCGGAATTGACTTGACAGCAATTAGGTTTTGATTTTTACACTGTGACTTAGGCAGCCAGACAGTCTAAGCAGAGGAGGAAGAGTGTCAGAGGCTGGTGTTGGGCAGGCTGAGCTGGAGATATCAGGTTCCCTAGCAGTCCTGGCAGCCCAGGGTGATCCTGCAGAACAATACATAGTCTCCATGTCTGCTGCTGGTATTTAGACACCGCTGGAATGCCCTGGCAGGACTCTATGTCCAAATCCATTCAAAATTGATTTTTGTGTCTTCGATGGGGAATTTTGGCCAGGACACCCATCGCCCCCCATTCAGTTAGGCATTCTCTCTCTTCCTCAGCATATTAGCTGCCTCTCTGTGGGAGTCTGGGCCTTCACCATTCCTCTTGAGCCCGTTCAAATGATCCAAAGCTATAGGAAGGATTGAGGTGGGTCTGAACTGCAAGTCTAAAGTGCCCAGATGCATTTATTTAAAGCAGCAGCTTCTCAGCAGGGTTGACACAGCTGAAGGCTGAGAAATTGGGTTCTTGGCCAGCATCTCTCCACTTTGCTAGAGAGCCAGGGATTGGGTAAGGAAGGAGCCAGAGCAGAGGAAAAGAAGAAGAGGTAAAAAAGAAAAGCAGTGGCTGGGTAGGACACATCCTTGGTGGATTTACTGCCAGACTTATTCCCCTACTCAACATGCCTTCCTTGAGGGCCTGCTACCTGTGAGGCTGCTCACACTCAGCAGCTGGTGAAGCAAGCTATGTAGGCCAGGCACTCTTAGGTGCTGGAGAAGGTGGTGGGAGCACCAAATCCTATTCTCCGGGAATTTTAAATCAAGCAGAACAAAAATACAAGTACAAACATAATTAAAATGTAGAGGAGCTACAATGTGCTAAGAGGAGTTCAGAGGAAGTTGAGATACAGTCTTCTCTACAGCATCTTAAGAATTAGGTTTGAGAAGTTTTAGTGTAGGAGCTCTGGTAGCATAGTGCCTAAGATGATTGACTGCTAACCGGAAGGCTGGTGGTTCAAACCCACCAGCCACTCCTGGGAAGGAAGGTTGGGCAATCTACTTCCATAGTGATACTACCTTGGAAACCCAAGGGGGGTGCACTGTGAGTTGGGTCCAACTCAATGGCACATAACAACACAGTTTTAGCGTGGTTTTCTACCACCCTTCTGTCAGTTTGTCTTACTCTAGAGGCTTTTGTGTTGTGATGCTGGAAGCTATGCCACTGATAATTCAAATACCAGCAGGGTCATCCAAGATGGATAGGTTTCAGTGGAACTTCCAGACCAAGACAGAGTAGGAAGAAAGGTCTGGTGATCTCTTCTGAAAATTAGCCAATGAAAACCCTGTGGATTGCAACAGAATATGGTCTATATGGTGCTGGGAGACGGGACTCTTGGTTGGAAGGCACTCAAAATACACAGTGGCAGCAGCAATGGACTCCAGCCCACCAACCATTGGGAAGATGATGCAGGACCATAAAGCAGTGCTGTGTTCTGTTATACATGGGATCACCATGCATTGGAGTCAACTTAATTTCAGCAGTTGTTTTCTTTTTTTGTGATTGACAAAGTAGGTGAGGATCTTCACATGCTGATGGCAGAGGTGCAAGACAGCAAGCCTGTCTACCAGTGATCAAGGTCACCAACAAAAGGCACAGACCACATACACTATTAGTGCATGGGTAAATGCTGTAATCATACAGAAAAAAAGCAGACAGAGCAAGATCAGCTTCACTCATGGCCACTGGTCTCCCACGGCCAGCAGGGTTATCCAACACATGGCCAGTGACAGGCAGATGTTCTTTGTTCACCCCTCTCATACTTCAGTTGAGAGACCTCATTCCTTCCCACTGGGAACAGATATAGAAATGGGGTTGGCCAGGTATCATATGGTGCCCATGCATAAGCAAGAGACAGAGAAAGTTTCTGTGTGCCCAGACCAGGAAGAAGGCTTCTCTGATAAGAAGGAACTGGAACTTATCAGAGTGTTCTGGGTCCACAGCCTTTACTTACGCAGCCAAGATGGGAAGCATAGAGGCAGACCATTCCCCCAACAAAGCCCAACTGTACAAGCACATTTCAAGCCTTTGGTTGAGTCACATTCACTAAGATTCCATAGAACAAGGCAAGTCAAATGACTGAGCTCAAAGTCAAGAATCAAGGAAGAAAATTCTTTCTATAGAGGTGCCAGGGAGAAAATGAATAGTTTTAAAGAATAACTGAGTCTACTATATACCCTAGAAAAAAGACTATCAAGTGATACTTTTGTTAGACTCTTGTTGTTAGGTGCCATCGAATTGGCTCCAACTCATAGCGATCCTGTGTACAGAGGAACAAAACACTGCCCACTCCTGGGCCAGCTTCACAATTCTTGCTATACTTCAGCACATTGTTGAAGTCACTGTGTCACTCACTGAGGACCTTCCCTTCTTTCAATGACCCTCCACTTTACCAAGTATGATATCCTTCTTAAGGGAGTGGTCCCTTCTGTCAGCATGAGCAAAGTAAGTGAGAAGAAATTGTTTTGGTTACTTAGTACCACTCTGACAGGAATATACCACAAATGGGATGGTCTTATAAACAGGATTTATTTTCTTATGGTTTGGAGGCTTTAAGTCCAAGTTCAAAGTGCCAGGCTCTAGGGGCTGGGTGAAAGCCTCTCAACCTTGGAGTCCAGCTCTGCCTCCTGCACCTGGCCCACTGGAGCTAGAGGCGTTTCTTCATTCAGACAGCTGCTGGCTACTGAGGCTGAGAAACCCCAAGGCTGACAAGTAAAAACGCACAGTCCCGATACTACCAAATCACATGGCAGGCCATTAATCCAAGTCCATTGTAAGTCCCAAGGTTGGCAGAGGATGGCAGGCTGCTGAACAATGACACAGCTACATGGAGGGTACCATAAGCTAGAGACCATTCCCAAAGCTGCTTCTTATATATGGGAAACAGACCACATACCCAAAGCAGCTGTTCAGCTGCTTGTGTTGGATCCCACCATGGAGGTGATTGCCAATCTCATCATGGGGAATAACTACCACCAGCTGCCCAGCCACTCAACCAGGCCCAGCCAAGTTGACACACAA
>NW_006921796.1:4302556-4307200 GCF_000298275.1 Orycteropus afer afer | reverse complement strand
CACCACAACTCAAAAGTATCAACTCTTCTTCGGTCTTCCTTATTCATTGTCCAGCACTCACATGCGTAAGAGGTGATTAAAAATACCGTGGCTTGGGTTAGGTGCACCTTAGTCTTCAAGGAGACATCCTTGCTCTTCATCAGTTGAAAGAAGTCTTTTGCAGCAGATTTGCCCAATGCAATACGTCATCGAATGTCTTGACTGCTACTTCCATTGGTGTTGATTATAGAACCAAGTAATATGAATTCCTTGACAATTTCAATCTTTTTTTACGTCCATCATGAAGCTGTCTATTGGACCAGTTGTGAGGGTTTTGTCTTCTTAATATTGAAGTGTAATCCATACTGCAGACTGTAGTCTTTAATCTTCATCAGTAAGTGCTTCAAGTCATCTTCACTTTCAGCAAGCAAAGTTGTGTCATCTGTGTATCACAGGTTGTTAATGAGTCTTCCTCCAATCTTATGCCATGGTCTTCTTCATATAGTCCAGCTTCTTGAATTATTTGTTTAGCAAAGAGATTGAATAAGTATGGTGAAAGGATACAACCCTGATGCACTCCCTTCCTGATTTTAAACCATGCAGTATCCCCTTGTTCTGTTCAGACGACAGCCTCCTGGTCTTTGTACAGGTTCCTGATGAGCACAATCAAGTGCTTATTTGTTAGACTACAAATAAGTACATTTTATTCTTTTTTTCAAATCATTTATGATCTTCAAAGTATTTACCTAGCATACTGGCTAGGAAGTCAGGAGGCTCAAGTCCAAGTCCTGGCTCTGTTTCAAACAGCTGTATTTTAGAGCAAGCCACAACATTTCTGTGGACCTCAGTTTTCTCATCGCTGAAATGAGGGAGTTAGACTAGGTCCATTCTAGTTCTAAAGTTCTGTTTTGAGCCTTGGACTCCAAGATTTATCACCTAAAAGTTTTGAGCTGAGTTGAGCATTAGATTAATTGAATGAGCTGCTGGAAGTGGAGATTGGCCAACACAAGGAGAAGCCTTTAAACTGAGGCTGAAATTAGCTCCATCAAACATGCAACTAAAGAAGCAATGGAATTTAACCATACGCCAGACAGAGAGATCCTGGGGAAAAGAGAAGGAAGGAGATTTGGATGATGAAATAGAAGAGAGAAAAGAAGGGAAATGGATAGAAAAATGACCATTATCCAAGCAACTAGGGTGGCTCCCTGTCCTCTGATGGAGATATTTTACAGTACTGAGGATTCAACTGCTTATTCATTCATTTTCTCACTCATTGTGCTAAGCCCTGGGACAAAGTGAAAAATTGTGAAAGATCCAGTTCCTGTTCTTGGAGAGTTCACTGTGGGGCATGATAGTGTTCGCTGGTGCATCTCAAGTCAAGGTTTAGGGCATCATAGAACAGAGAAGCAACTTAGTTCGGTGGTTAGGAGCATAGATTCTAGGAAAGACAGCCTGGCTTAAAATCACGATACTTGTTCTGTGCTGAAGCTGGCTTGTGACCAGAGACTTGTTTGTACTTATCTCTTCCCAAATATGTGTTCACTGATGTCACAATGGCAGCTTGAAACATTATATTCTATTGTATGGATATACTAGTTTATTATTATTATTATTATTCATTCATCAGTTGATGGACATTTGGGTTGCTTTTTTTTTTTATAGCTATTATGAATAACACTACTATGAACATTTGTGTGCATGCTTTTGAATGAGTGTATGTTTTCATTTGGGTATATACCTTGGTGGAATTGCTGGGTCATATGGTAAGTTTAACATTTTGAGGATTTGCCAAACTGTTTTCCATAATAGCTGCACCATTTTATACTCCCACCAGCAATACACAAGGGTTCCAATTGCTCAACTTCCTCACCAACACTTGTTTTCACTATTTTTTTCTTTTTAAATTACTGTCAACCTAGTGGCACCTAGAATTCATGTATTTGAATTGTAGTGTTGCTGAAGTATATTGGACTGCCAGAACAGCAAACAAATCTATCTTGGAAGAAGTAAGGAAGGTTGGGCAATTCTACTTCCGTAGTGATATTGCCTCAGAAACCCAAGGAGGGGTCGCTATGAGTCGGGGCCAACTTGATGGCAAACAACAACAACAACAACAACATAGCTAGAATGCTCCTTAGAAGTGAGAATGGTGAGATGTCATCTTATGTACTCTGAACATTTTATCAGGAGGGACCAGTCCCTGGAGAAGGACATTGTCTTAGGCTGGGTTCTCTAGAGAAGCAAAGCCAGTGAAGTTATGTCTACATGTTTGTAAATATATGAAGGAAATGGCTCACACAGTTGTAGAAGCTGTCAAGTCCCAAGTCCATGGGCCAGATGTCAGGCTGGAGGCTTCTCCTGACTGATGTAGTTGCAGGGGCTGATGAACCCATGATCAGCAGGTCAGATGGCAAGCTGCTGGCTCATGGGCTGCAGGGGCTAATGAATCCCAAGATTAGCAGGCAGTATGGCAGAGTGCTGGCTCAGGTACAAAGAACTGGAGGTCAGATTATGATGAGCTAGATACAGGATCCAGACTGAGCAAAAAGCCAAAGAGATTTGCCATAATGTTCATATATATTGGAAAGAGTGTACACCTCTGAGGAAACTCCCTTTCAACTGATTGGCTGCTCAGCTCTCTTCATGGAGGTGATTACACCTTATTAGATCTTATCACAGGGGTTGAGCACATCATAATTGCTGAACCACTGACCATCATGGCCTGGCCAAGTTGACACACAACCTTAACTATCACAGACATCATGCTTGGTAAAGTGGAGGATCAACAAAAAAGAGGAAGACCCTCACTGAGATGGATTGACATAGTGGCTGAAATAATGGGCTTGTCCTCATCCTGTGAGGATGGTGCAGAACTGAGCAGTGTTTCATTCTGTTGTACATGGGGTTCCTATGGAGTCAGTACCAACTTGATGGCACCTGACAACAACAACAGCAACAACAGTGAGTGTGAAGTGATGTCTCATGATTTTGATTTGTATTTCTCTAATGGTTAATGAAGGAGCTCGGGTAGCAGAGTGCCTAAGGCACTTGACTGCTAACCAGAAGGCTGGCAGTTCAAACCCACCAGCCACTCCTTGGAAGGAAGGTTGGGGAATCTACTTCCATAGTGATACTGCCTCAGAAACCCAGGAAGTGTTGCTATGAGTTGTCTCTGACTCGACAGCATATAACAACAACAATAGTTAATGATGTTAATCATCTTTTCATATGTTTATTAGCCTTTTGTATATCCTCTTTGGAGAAATGTCTCTGAATTTTTGCCTGCTTTTAAATAGGGCTATTTACATTTTTATTGTTTCCAAAAAAAAAATATCAAATTTACTGCTATCAAGTCGGAGCCTACTTATAGAGCCCCCTCCTTGGGTTTCCAAGGCGATATCACGATGGATAGTAGATTGCTCAACCTTCCTTCCAAGGAGTGGCTGGTGGGTTTGAACCACCAGCCTTCTGGTTAGCAGTCAAGTGCTTTAGGTACTACACTACCGGAGCTTCTTGTAGGAATGCTTTATATATTCTGGATACGGATCCCTTGTGAAGATTTACAAATATTTTCTCCCATTCTGTGTGTTTACTTTCTCAATTCAACACTATGATTGACTTTTTTAGGTTTTGGAACTCTGTATAGGCCCTGGTCCTTCTGACACTGAAGTCAGAGCACGTTAGGGAAAAAGAAAAGAACAAACATTTACTAAATACCCTTCATAAGTTAGCCATTTTAATCGCTACAATTGGTTTATGTTATATATTATTGGTCCCATTTTATGATGAGAATTTTGAAGCTCAGAAATGTTAAGGCATAAGAATAAGAATGGAAAAGAGACTTAACCCCATATCCTTCCTATTCTAAATCCCTGCTCTTTATTCTCTAGCTATTGAGTGCCCTATCACTCTGAATTGACACCATATTCATCAGAACTATAAAAATAAAATACTGATATCAAGGAAACAATTAAAGGTCTGGCCTGACAGACCATTCACCTAATGTCACCACCTCCATTGAAATGAGTGGGAATTGTATGTATCTGGGAGCCTGGTCTGGGAATGAAAACTTTCAAGTCAAACCACATGAGCATTTTTGGTCAGCTATTGTGTTTGCTCTTCCTTTTTGGGGGTGTCGGGACAGCCCCACCTGGCAACTGGCAACTCATTATTATTCCACTTGGCATTGCAGCCTGGGAGCTGACAGAGTCAGGCCCCACAGCATGCTGGGATACTCATTATCGCAGCAGATAAAGGAGCTAGAGCTCACCAGCTGGTCTGGATTTCCTGGAGAGATGAGGAGGGCAGATACTTCTGGGAGGGAAAAAGGTCCAGGAGTAATGTCCTGGGAGAATGGCCAGCTGAGAAAGGCCAAGAGGGCCAGCTTGAAACACTCCTCTTTCCCTGAGACCTGACATAGGGCACATTTGATTAAATAGGGTCTCAAGTCTGAAGTGATGTAATAACGTGAAAGGAACTCTGCTGGAGATGAGGTCCTTTGCTCCAGCCCACTATAGACTGCTAACCAGAAGACTGGTGCTTCAAACTCACTCCTTGGAATGAAGGTTGGGCAATCTACTTTTGTAGTGATACTGCCTCAGAAACCCAAGGAGGGGTTGCTATGAGTCGGGTCCAACTTGATGGCACATAACAGCAACAACAAAT
>NW_006921796.1:4293113-4302416 GCF_000298275.1 Orycteropus afer afer | reverse complement strand
TGGGTTTCCGAGGCAGTATCACTACGGAAGTAGGATTGCCCAACCTTCCTTCCGAGGAGTGGCTGGTGGGTTTGAACCGCCAGCCATCTGGTGAGCAGTCAAAACAAATACTCCAAGTATGTTTTTCTGGGACTCCCTGGACAGTTGCAAGTGGCCAGTGCTGGAGAGGAGAATCCAGAGTGCAGTAGCTGGGTTTTCTTCCAGTCCAAAACTGCCTCTCTGTTTCCTGTCACCTTTTCAATCTGGCACCATCAGCAGAGAGCAGCAGAGCAGATCGGACGGACATCAGCTGGTCAGTAGGGCTCCCTCAGTTAGTGGACAGCTTTGCAGAGAGGGTTAAAGAGCTTCCTAGTGCTGGTCTTTGCCACCCTGGTGTCCTTGTAGAGCTGCACAGGGTGCACAGTGGCTGTTGACTAGATGCTGATATAACTAAGGAAGTAGGTTGCCAAGATTCAGAAACCCACCAGTTGCTGTCATGTGGCCTCTTACATGATCCCTGTGTGGCAGAGCAGAACTGTGCTCCACAGGGTTTCAATGGCAGAGTTTCCAGAGGTAGGTTGCCAGGCCTCTCCTCTGAAGCCCTTCTGGGTGGACTTGAACCTCCAGCCTTTTAGTTAGCTGCTGAGTGCATTAACTCCTTATACCACTCAGGGACTCAAGGCTCAGAGTTTCTATTCAAAGCAGGCATTCTAAATCACTAATTCTTCCAACAGACATTTATCGCACACATGGTGTAGCCCAGGCACTGTGTTAGGTACTCTGAATTACAGTAGATTCTAAGACATGGCCCCTGCCTTCATGAAGTTTGCTGTTTAGTAGATTGGGTGCTGTGGAGGGCAATAGAGAACTAGTATAGTTCAGTGACTGTGGTCTGTGAAGGACGTAACTCAAACCAAACCAACTCTGCTGCCATTGAGTCGATACCGATTCCTAGAGGCCCTGGAGGATAGAGTAGAACTGCCCCATAGGGTTCCAAAGCTGTAAATCTTTACGGAAACAGACTGCCTCATCTCTCTCTCACAGAGCGGCTGGTGTGTTTTATACACCAACCTTTTGGATAGCAGCAGAATGCTTTAACCACTGTGCCACCAATGAAGGAGGCAGAGTGGTTAACATTTCTGAGAAGGCAGATCCAAATCAAATTCTGGGGTGGGGGTTGGGAGCAGTGTGTTAAACGAGACTTCCATATATGGCTGACTAGCTACCACACTGATGTTTGGCTGTTGGAGGGGAAGGCCGTTCAAGGTGAATTTTAAAAATCTGATCGATGGAGCTTCCCAGGAAGGAGGCGGCCGATATGTGCAGTTGCTGCATTGACTCAACCCTGGAGGGCTGCTTCTATTTCATGAACTGTGCTACCTTTACTAGCACTTGTTCTTGGCTCCACTACACAGCAGTGGTTTAGGCAATGTGCTGGAAAAATGTGCTAATTGTAGGCTCTCGTTTTCTGCCATCTTAAAATAAATACTTAGCATCTTAGTACTTGGAGAGAGGAATGACTTGGAGGTGCTGGAGGGGTTGTAGAGGTTCAGGACTGACAGGCAGGGACTCGAGGACATGGGGACATTACAGGACCGGGGCAGAAAAATAGAAATGTGTGACAGACCCTGGGGTCTGGGGTCTGTTGAGTGGGAGGGGTGTGAGTGCTGCGTGCAGGTGGAGGGAGAGAGGTGGTGTAGACGGAAGGGGATGGAAGAGTGTGGTATAAAGTTCTGAGAGGATATTGTCAATGTTCTCTGTCATACAAGAAGAGGAAATTTGATGCTTTACAAGATCTATTGATATTTGGCCATTGTGAATAGTTGCATGTTGTTGTTGTTACGTGTTGTGGAGTCAGCCCTGACTCATAGTGACCCTTTCTTGGGTTTCCGAGGTGGTCTCACTATGGAAGTAGATTGCCCAACCTTCCTTCTGAGGAGTGACTGGTGGGTTTGAACTGCCAGCCTTCTGGTTAGCAGTCAAGGACCTTAGGTGCTATGCTATGCTGACATTCAAGAAGTGATATCTGAGCACCTAGATGTCCCAGACCTTGTATTTGGTTCTTCCAGCCCAAGATGCCTGTTTGTTTCCAGTCACCTTTTAAGTCTGGCACTACCAGCAGAGGAGAGCAGCAGAGCAGTGGGGTGCCCTCAGTTAGTGGGCAGCTTTGCAGAGAGGGTTAGAGAGCTTCCTGGTGCTGGTCTTTGCAGCCCTGGTGTCCTTGCAGAGCTGCAGAGGGGTGCTGGGCAGATAGTGGGGACAAGCGGAGGTAGAGTCCCAGAATACTAGAGCTGGATAGGACCAGAAACATAGTTCCTTCCTAGTCTTCCATTTTACAATGATGGAAACAGAGGCCCAAGGAGGGGGAATGAGCTGGACTCATCACACAGTCATTTCATGTCCATGTCCAGACTAGAACCCATGACTCTTGATTCTAGGCCCAGCCTTTTTCAGACTCAAATCCTCTCTGCTGCAGCCAGCTGTTGTCAAGTTGGCCCCTGACTCATGCTGACCTCATGTACAATGGAACGAAATGTAGCCCAGTCCTACGCTACACCCATGATTGATTAAGGATCAGGCTATTGCACTCTATAGGGTTTTCATTGGATCAGTTTTGGAAGGAGGTTGCCAGACCTTTCTTCCTAGTTTGTCTTAGTCTGGAAGCTCTGTTGAAACCTGTTTAGCATCATAGCAACACGTAAGGCTCCACTGACAGCTAGGTGATGCTGTGCATGAGGTGCCTCGGGCAGGAATTGAACCTGGGTCTCACGTGTGGAAGGTGAGAATTCTACCTCTGAACCACCAAACAAGAACCAAACCCATTGATGTTGAGTTGATTATTGTAACTGTGCTCCACAGAGTTTTCTTGGGCTGTAATCTTAATGGAAGCAGATCACCAGGCCTTTCTTTCTTGCACTACACAACTAGGTAGGTTCAAACTGCCAATCTTCAGGTTAGTAGTCAAATGTAAACCATTCATGCTATCCTGGGACCTCCCTGTTAGTGCTGTGAAGTCAATGATCCCATGTGACAGAGTAGGACTGCCTTGTAGGGTTTCCAAGGATGTGCTCTTATGGAAGTAGACTGCCACATTTTTCTCCTGTGGAGTGGCTGTGAGTTTAAACTGCCAATCTTACAGTTAGCAGCAAATGCTTAATAACCACTGCACACCCAGGATCCTTTACTGCCAATAAAATGCTGTCTCCATTTAGGATCAGACATTTGAAGATATGCTACATTCCATTAGTTAGGGCAATGCATGCTATTGACCAGAGGAAATGAATTACCAAATCTTAATGGCTTAAACAATAGAAGTTGAATTCTTTCTCCTGTAAAGTCCTTTCTGTAGTTGGCTGACTGCTCCACACTGTGGAGTTGTCTTCTTTAAAACATGGCTTCCAAGGTCATCTGGAAAGACCTAGATTTTGCTAGAGGGAAGTTTTCATGGGGTCAGGCCTGGAAGTGGTGCTTACAATCCATTGGCTAAACCTCAGTCACATGGCAACACCTAACTGCAAGGGCTGCTGGTAAATCTAGTTTAGTGCACCCAGGATGTGAGGATGGTGCAGGACCGAGCAGTGATTTGTTCCGTTGTCCACCGAGTCTCTATGAGTTGGAACTGTATCGATGGCAGCTAACAACCACAGGAAGAGAAGGAAATGGGTTTGGTGAAAAGTTAGCCAATCACTGCTGTATACATTGTCTATGAATTTTGTTTCAGGGTAGTAAAGGGAAAACTACAGAATATTTCAGAATAATTTCAAAATCAGAAAAACAATGGTACAAAGAAACACTGGATATGAAAGTTGAGAGTCATTGTGGTATGGGGAAGTCCTTAGGAGGCTGTGTTCAGAAGATACTTCCAATTCTTCCTTTCCTGTGGTTTTCCAATTCATTCCTAACAAGACTTTGCTTTGACCTGATGGGAAGTCACCTCAGTGGTTTGGCCTTGAGCCTGATTCTGAAGGGCTAACATCTGCCTCTGAAGAACAGGAAGAGAAGTCTGTGATGGCTTTCAGTAAAGACACCTTGTACCCTGAGCCTGTGAAGTAGTGGGCTGAGCCACATGAGACAGGATATAATTGACTCTGTTATGTCTTAGTTGAAGAGATGCAAGCCCTATTAAGCCCTCAGGTTTGGAGAATGCCTCCTGGCTTACAAAGAGCTTTCTGGAACATTATTTCCCTTCACATCACAATAACCCTTTGAGAGAAGGAAGGGGCTAAAAAGAATTAAGGGAGCTCAGAGAGAGGGAAGATTATTTCCAAATGAGGGAGGGGACCCTAGGAGGCCTTGTGGAGAAAGTGTCATTGGAGATGGGCCTTGAAAGAAGCAAGATAAATGGGAGGCCTCATTGTGAAGGAGGCACCAAGGTGTGAAAGTGTAGGTGAGCCTGAGACTGGGAGAGATCAGCTTGCCTGGAGCATAGACTGCCTGAAGGAGAACTGTGGGTATAGGGGCTGAAAAGGTCAAGGGGCTGGAATGCAGCATCCTTTATCACTGCCATTGTCATCACCGTCCTCTTTAAAACACATTTCTAGATCACCTGCTATGTACCAGGCACTTTGCTAAGGATGAGAGACAATAACTGCTGCATGCAATTTCTGCTTTCAAGGCGCTTACACTCTGCTGAAGGAGCCCTGGCAGAGCAATGGTTAAGCATTCTACTGCTAATCTAAGGACTGGCATTTCAAACCCACCCATTGGCTCCACTGGAAAAAGACTTGGCCATCTGCTTCCATGAAGGCTGAAGCCGAGAAAACCCTGTGGGGCAGTTCTACTCTGTAACATGGGGTCACTGTGAGTCAGGATTGACTCGACAGCACCCAATAACAACAACAACAACAACAACACAACCCGCTGAGGAGAAATGCCATACACAGCAAGCTTTAGCAAAACGCATAGGGGCTGCTTGTAAAGTTTGCATTTCTAGTTAACGTGTGGATGTTTTCCTGCCCAAACCAGAACAATGAAAACCTCCCAAACATCTCTTCTGGTGTATACCTGGCCTGTGAGTAGGTCTTTGGGAGGTGGTATGTGCAGTGGCTAGGATCACAGTCTCTGGAGTCTGAAGGTCTGGGTTGAAATCCAAGCTTCACCCCTGATGACATATGACCCGTGTGGAGTCTTCGGTTCTTTACCTTTGTTTCCTTATCTATAAAATAGGAATATCTATAAAATAGAGATTGTCGTGGGTATCAGTTGAGACAATGCAGGGAAATACTTAGCACCATGCACAATAAGCCCCGACAAATAAAAAAGGTGCTTTTGTCTGTGGCTTATATAACCTGTGAGCAGCAGTTGAGAGTCTAGCAAGGAGAGTACCTAGGAGCATGGCTTCCAGGAGTCCCGCTCAGAAGCAAAGATGACCAGGTGTGCCAGTTCTTGTGGGGCCTTGGTAGCTTTCTTAGCTTGAGGGAGCAGGGATTTCTTAATAAGTCAGGTGGTCCCTGGGTGGTGCAAATGGTTTGTGCTCAACTATAATCTGAAGGTTGGTACATAGATCCACCCACTGGAAGAAAGGCCTAGTGTCTGCTTCCATTAAAATGAAAGAAAAACAACCCCCAAACCCATCGATGTCAGAGTAGAACTGATCTAGGGGGTGTTCTTGGCTGTAATCTTTACCAAAACAGATCTTCAGGCCTTTCTTCTCAGGAGCCCTTGGGCTAACGTTTCGGAGAGTGAGTGCTTAACTGTCTGTGCCATCCAGGGACTCCTTGGTGCAGATTGTTGTTGTTAGTTGCCATTGCATTGATTCGGACTCATGGCGACCCCATGTGTGGAGAGTAGAACAGCCCCATCGGGTTTTCAAGTCTGTGACCTTTAGGAAGCAGTTTACCAGATCTGTCTTCTGAGGCACCTCTGGGTGGGTTTGAATCACCAGCCTTTCTGCTAGTTGTTGAGATGTCCTTGGGATGTCACCTTGGGTGGTATCTCTATGGAGGTAGATTGTCCAGTCTTCCTTCAGAGGAGTGGCTGGTGGGTTTGAACCATCAGCTTTTTGGTTAGCAGTCAAATGTCTTAGGCACTATGTCACCAGAGCTCCTGGTAAAGACCATAGGCTACTGACAATCTATGGAACAATTCTACTCTGACACAAACTCAGCTCACTGCCATGAAGTTGATCCCAACTCATAGCGACTCCTCCTTGGGTTTCCAAGGCGGTATCTTTACGGAAGTAGATTGCCTAATCTTCCTTCCGAGGAGTGGCTGGTGGGTTTGAACTGCCAGCCTTCTGGTTAGCAGTCAAATGCCTTAGGCACTACATACACCATCAGAACTCTGACACAGGTAGGGTCAACATGCATTGGAATAGGCTCAGTGGCAATGGGTTTGATGTTTTAGATTTTCTCATAGACATACACTCTCTTGGCAGTGCCTGGAATACAGAGAAGATATTTTCAATGTGTCACCACTGAGTGTCACATACTGTCCTGGTGCAGTGTGTTTCTAGACACTAAACCAAGGCTGGCACCAGGGCAAATACAAGGAGTGCATATGCCAGGAGGCCAGCTTTGTGACAGAATGATGCATTCCTCTGAAATCTGCCAGCTCCTTGAGAGCTTCCTTCAATTATTCTGCCCTGTGTGAGTCCGCACACCCTCACACACAATCAGCCTTCCTCTCCTAGGCATTTGGAGTCTTCCAGGCCTAGCCAATCAGCTGTGTTCTTTAGATAGCCTTTGTTTTCCTCTTTCAAGATAGGAAGCTCATTAGAAACAAGCACAAACAATCAGCCTTTCAGCCAGAGTTTAAAATGTCCCCTGAGAACCGGGGATATTTTTAAGGGGGGTGAGTTCAGAGGTGCGGCCCAGCTCAGAGTAGCTAAGCCTGCCAAGTCAGGCCCAAGGCAAAGCTGGGCTGATGCTAAGACAGTTACTCTGTATTCTGAGGATTTTGGGGCTCCTGCAAGGTGAATGCTCTCCCTGTGTTTCCATCTCACAGCTAGAACTATGAGGAAAAGCTGGGGTGAGATATGATATAGTCATAGATTACACTAGTAATGGAGTCAGAGGGCAAGACCTCCCGTTCTGGCTCAGCTATTTGTTAACCACGTGAGCTTGGCAAATCAATTAATCTCAGATTCCTCATCTTTAAAATAGGGATACTAAATACACCTACTTCACAGGCTTCTTGTGGGGCGTGACTGAAATAATGTACATAATGCATGGTTAGTGCTTGGGTGTTAGCTATCATTATTTATAGTAGCATCCATTCATTCAACTGATACAGATTCATTACTTGCCACGGTAGCACAAAGAGCCCTGATGGTGCAGTGGTTAAGAACTCAACTGCTAACTGAAAGGTTGGAGGTTTGACCTCCCCCAGCTGCTCTGAAGGAGAAAGATGTGGCAGTCTGCTACTTGGAAACCCTATGGGGCTCTGATATGGTAGTGGTGATGATGGTGAGATTGGTAATTATGGTGCTCATGGTGATGGCGGTGATGTTGTAGTAATGCCATGCCATGAGGATGGCAGTAATGATGCTGATGACAGTGTGATGGTCCTGTCACATACTGGTGTTGGAGGGGCTCTTCAGAAAAGACTTTTTACTGGATGAAACACTTTAGCTGAGTCGTGAAGGATGAGTACCTTTAATTGCTTCAGAAGTTCTCAGGGCTGAAAATACAATGGTGAAGCAGAAAGTCACAATCCCTGCCTAACAGATGGTTCTGCTTACCTAGTGCTGCTCTGACAAGAATATACCACACATGGGATGGCCTTCACAAACAGGAGTTTATTCTCTTACAGTTCAGGAGGCTGGAAGTCCAAGTTTAAAGTGCCAGACTCTAGGAGCTGTGTGAAAGACCCTCGACCTTGGGCTTCAGCTCTGCCTCTTGCTCCCAGCCCACTGAAGCTAGAGGCATCTCTTCACTCAGGCAGCTATTGGCTGCTGAGGTTGACAAGCCCAAGGTCGACAAATAAAATGGCACAGTCCTGATGTTTCCAAACCACATGGCAGGCCGTTAATTCAAGTCCATTGTAAGTCCCAAGGTCGGCAGAGCATGGCAGGCTGCTGAGCAACAACACGGCTACATGCAGGGTCTAAGCATGCCACAAGCTAGAGACTGTTCCCTAAGACTTATATACAGGAAGCAGACCACATCCCTAAGGCAGCCACTCATCTGCTCACAGTAGATTCCACCATGGAGTTGATTACCAGTCTCATCATGGGGTATACTACGTCCAGCTGCCCAGCCACTCAACCAAGCCCAGCCAAGTTGACACACAAACTGAACTACCACACAGACCTTGTTCGATAGCAACATGAAATTGTGTCTCTCTTATTGATGAACATGACTATAAATCTATGAATACCTTTTGTTAATGACAAAGGAAAACTTTGAATTACTTGATATTTTGTGGCTTAAGAACACTGCTTGAATGTGATCATATGCATACAAATGCATAGGATGATAGATCTTGCATTTGTAGCATTATTTTCGAGAGGAAGCTGTTCCAAAGTTAAATCACCATCTTCTTTAGCATTGCATGTTTGTTCTGGAAGAGTATTCACATGTTCTTGCTCTGTCTATTGTTCTTTCTTCTTTCTAATGTTTCCAGATTTCCTTTTACTATCTCTTTTCTATTACAAGAACTTCCTTTAACCATTCTTTTAGGGTAGTTCTGCTAGATTTCCTTCATCTTACAATGTCTATAAGAAGCAAACCCATTGCTATCGAGTTGACTCCGAATCATAGTGACTCTATAGGACAGAGTAGAATGGTCCCATTAGGTTTCTGAGGCTGAAATCTTTATGGAAGCAGACTGCCTCATCTTTCTGCCACAGAATGGCTAGCGTATTTGAATTACTGACCATTTGATTAGCAGTTGAATGCTTTAAATACTACACCACTAGAGCTCTTTACAATGTCTTTCCTTTATTCCTGAAAGATCATTTAATCTGTAACCAGATAAAAAATTTAGCTAGATAATTTTTAACTGGTTATGGAAGTCTGGCTGACTGCTCTTTTCTTTCAGCACTTGAAAAACGTTTGTCATTTCCTCTGGCCTCTGTGAGTTCTGATGAGAATTCCACTGTTATTCAAATTGCCCTTCTCTTACAGGGGAGGTATTCTTTCTCTCCCACTCCTTCATGGGTTCTTCTTTGTCTTTAGTTATCTGAAGTTTGATTATAATGTGTCTCAGCATGATTTTCTTTAGGTTTATTCTGATTGGGATTTGCTCAGTTTCTTGAATCTGTAGGTTTAAATCTTTTTCCAAATTTGCAAAATTTTCAGCCATTACTATTTTGAAGGGAGCTCTGGTGGCATAGTGCCTAAGGCACTTGACTGCTAACCAGAAGGCTGGCAGTTCAAACCC
>NW_006921796.1:4290105-4290608 GCF_000298275.1 Orycteropus afer afer | reverse complement strand
CTCAAGAGAATCTAAGATATTGGGCACTCTGGGTCTCCTAAGGTCCCTGTGCAAAGTCCTGAGGGAGCCATGAAAGAAACTGTGCTCTCCATGTTCTCCCTCCTCTCTTGCTCCCATGTCTAGGGGTGGCATTGGATGGAGGCAGAGAGAGTGGATTTTCTAAGCTGCAGGATGTGAGAAGAGAATTGTTCTCAAACGTTCCACTTGCTGTCCACGTTCCAGCATCACAGCCCCTTTTACTGTTTATTGTGGTTGATCCTTGAGAGTTTTTGAAGTAGTTCAGGTAGAGGAATAGGTATAAAGAGGGAAGGATACTTAATATGTGTTGTATGCACCGGTTAAGCAGATAGGCTACTAACCAAAAGGATAGCAAATTGAATCCCTGAGCTGCTCCATGGGGAAAGATGTGACAGTCTGCTTCCATAAAGATTACAGCCTTGGAAACCCTATGGGGCAGTTCTACTCTGTCCTATAGTATCATTAGGAGCTGGAATCAACTCAAG
>NW_006921796.1:4275223-4276049 GCF_000298275.1 Orycteropus afer afer | reverse complement strand
CTATTCTAAGTGTTTCAATGCATTATTGCAGTTAATTCTCAAAAACAACCTTGGTACCATTTTATCCCCATTTTACAGATGAGAAATTGATGGCCAGTAAGTTCCAGAGAGTCTGACTCTAGAATATATACCTTAACTTCTACAGTGTGAGCAGCAAGTCCAAGCCTTGGACTTGGAAAGCTAAGATGAGTCCCAAATCTGCCCCTTATCTCTTTGCTAATTAAAGTGTGGCCCATGGACCAGCAGTATTAGCGTTACCTGTGAACTGTTCAAAACAAAACAAAAACCAAAACGTATACATGGCTGTCCTTGAGTTGAAGCCTGGTCATGGTGACCGAGTGTGTCAGAGTAGAATTGTGCTTCGTGGTTTTTTAATGGCTGATCCTTTAGAAGGAAGTTCTTAGCCAGTCCTTCTGAGGTGCCCCTGGGTGGACTTGAACTTACAACCTTTTGGTTAGCAGCTGAGTAAGTTAGCTTGTACCACCCCAGAACAGGCCCTTGATATTTCTGAACCTAAATTTGCTGATACAGGAATTGGATCTAATGATAAGATCAGGTTCTGTGCCTCATAGAGTTGCAAGTGCCACATGAGACAACACTTTGGAAAACAAGACAGCCCATCATTTAGTAATGGTAAAATACAACCAAACCAGTTGCCATGAAGTCAGTTCTGACTCACAGCAACCCCATGTGTGTCAGAGTAGAACTGCGCTCTGTAAGGGTTTTTTTTTTTCATTTATTTTTATTGTGATTTGCTTGAAAGTTTACAGAACAAATGGGTTTTCCATTCAACAATTCATACACGTTTTGTTTTGTGACATTGATT
>NW_006921796.1:4271403-4274083 GCF_000298275.1 Orycteropus afer afer | reverse complement strand
GACTGGTGTGCCATTGATCTTGAGAAGCACTGTCTGACCAGTGTTGCCCAAATCATAGGATTTCTCCCGCCTCAGTTTCTCTACCCATAAACCCAACACAGTATTTGCGTCTGCTCCCTCTCAGGGCTGCTGTGGAGATCAAAAGGCAAGAGGTATGTGGAAAGGCGTTGTAAATTGCACAGTGTTCTACAAAGGTCAAAGCCAAACAGTGAACCAGAGCATGAAAGCTTTAGAGACAACTCCACAAACAGATAATGCCTTTTATCCCTGGCCTGGCTATACAGGAACTCTCAGTGCTGTGTGTTATGCAAAATAACCAGACAGAAGAAATGCCTTTTACAAGCAGTTCCTGGAAATTTCAAGCTTTATCAAGGAATTTGGTCTCTCCAGTTCACTGCCTAGTGAAAATAGCTGCGCCTTAATCAGGCCCAGATGTTAACACAGTCACTCACCTTCCCTGCTGCATGGATGTGTTTCATACTGAATTTCACGTAAGGAATTTTTAGACTTTAAAGATAATAATCAAAAACACTGTTAGCTTCCCTTTGGGATTCTTGCTGATTTGGGAGATCAAAGATGTCCCAACAATACAATGAATTTGGACAGAAAGTTCGGTTTCTTTCCTTACTAATGAAAAGACGAATGCAGTGTACCAATGGCTTTGTAGCATTCTTGTCCCCAGGACTGTTCAAAGCTGGTGCTACTCTCATGTATTTTTATATTTCTGCACCCCTGCTTTGTGCTATCGGCAAATGTGGTCAGTGTGCTAACAACATTAGCTTCTGTTTCAATTACAATTAAATGGATGCCCTTGCTGGCTAATTCTTGGCATGCCTAAAAAATACTTTCTTTGCATCTAGGAAAAGTATGAGATGTTTAAATTCCAAACAATGACTGGTTCCCAAGGGCATCTCGCATGGAGTTTGGTGGGATGGGAATCTGGCTCAAAGGAAAGGCACCACGCACGGTGGGCCCTAGCTTCCTCAGGAGGTGGGTTGATGTGACTTTCCATGAGCGGCTGAGAAATAACATAACTCTTGACTTTGGAGAGCCCCGCATTCGCGTAGAGCCCGGTACAGAGGCCACGCTGTTTTCATTACATGCTCTCTGGAATGCATGGGATCTGCTACAGGTCACCAGGGATTTCTCAAACCCCAAATCAGGAATGACAGAAATTTGACTTTTTCAGCCCCCACCACTCTCCAGTTTGCTGTGTGCTTTCTTCCTCCTCTTTAACTACTCAGTGAAATCAGCTCAAAATTGTTTGTCTAGTCCAGACAATGGGGATGCTATTCTACTGAGGCTTGGCTTTTTTCAGGAAGGGTAACTTGAAGGCAGGGTGCCATTTGCCCAAAAATGGACACAAGTAGTGGGAGGCCTGGGGGGTTTGGGCCTGTTATAGTTATCTAGTGCTGCTGTAACAGAAATATCCAAAGTGGGTGGTTTTTAAGAACAGAAATTTATTTTCTCACAGTTTCCCCATTACTGTTGATTCACTTTCAACTCATAGGGCCTCTGTAGGACAGTGTAGAACTGCCCATATGATTTCCAAGGCTATGTCTATGGAGAAGATGTACTCTTTATGGAAAGGAGCTCTGATAGTGCAGTGCCTAAGGCATTTGACTGCTAACTAGAAGGTTGATCATTCAAACCCACCAGCTGCTCTGCAGAAGGAGGAGGGGGCAATCTATTTCCGTAAAGATTTACTGTCTTAGAAACCCAGTGAGGGTCACTATGAGTCGGAATTGACTTGAAGGCAGTAGGTTTGGTTCTTTTTTTTAAATCACTATGGAAGCAGATTGCCACACCTTTCTCCTGTGGAGCAGCTGGTGGGTTCAAACTGCTGACATTTGATCAGCAGCTGAGCTCTTTACCCACTGTGCCCCCAGAGCTCCTTTTCTCACACTTTAGGAGACCAGAAGTCTGACTTCAGGGCACCAGCACTAGGGCAAGTCTCTCTCTGTCGGCTCTCTTAGTTTCTGTAGACGTGATATTCCTTGATTCCCTGTAGATAGTCACGTGACCTATATCTTTCCCTCAGTGTCTATGACCTTCTCTGTGGTTTTATAAATCTGCTCTTTATATCTGCTAACCAGAAGGCTGGTGGTTCAAGTCCACCAGCAATCTGGGGGTGGGGGAATCTACTTCCATAGTGATACCGCCCCAGAAACCCAAGGAGGGGTCACTATGAGTTGGATCTGACTCCACAGCAGTGAGTTTGGTTTGTTTTTTTTCCCTGCACTGACATGGCCTCATTAACATAACAAAGAAAAGCCTATTCCCAAATGGGATTACATCCACAGGTATAGGTTTAGGACTCCAACACATATTCCGAGGTGCACAGTTCAATCTGTAACAACCTGAGTTTGCTGGCTCTGGGACATTCTAGCAGGGAGACTCTGGATAGTTGGTCAACTCTTCAGAGACTGCTTTCTTACAGTCAAAATGGAAACAACTTAGAGGGTTCTTACAGAGATTCTTATAGAGAAGATGTTCTTATAGAGATTACATTTATATGAGCCAGGAGGAGCTCCTGGATGGTGCAACTTGTTAATATGTTTGGCTGCTAACTGAAAGGTTAAAGGTTCGAGTCCATCTAGAAGGATCTCATAAAGAAAGGCCTGGTGATTTTCTGAAAGGCCATTGAAAACCCTATGGAGCACAGTTCTACTCTGATACA
>NW_006921796.1:4269969-4271063 GCF_000298275.1 Orycteropus afer afer | reverse complement strand
AATTATGTTATTCTAATAATATTTAAGAAGGAAAATCAAATTTTGGTGTATTTAAGGAGCAAGGTAGTTAATGCTGAGAGCTCAGATCTAATTGGAAGTTGCTCTTGGTAGGAGCTTCAAAAAAGAAAAGGAAACAAAAACCCAAACTCATTGCTGTTGAGTTGGATCCGACTCATAGCAACCCCTCCTTGGGTTTCCTACATGGTATCTCTATGGAAGTAGATTGCCCAACCTTCCCCCCAAGGAGTGGCTGGTGGGTTTGAATTGCCAGCTTTCTGGTCAGCAGTCAAATACCTTAGACACTACACCACCAGAGCTTCAGATCTACCCAATTCATTTCAATAAATGTGTGTTGAGTTCTTCCTCCTGTTTAGGAACTGTGCTAGGTGCTTCAATTCCAAAAGTGAACTAGAAGGACCTGGTCTCTATGGCCAAAGGGCTGAAGTTCAGTGGAGGGAGATAAATAAACTGGCAACTGTGAAACAGTGAGATAAATGCCGTGATGTGGGGAGTATGAGGTGCCAAGGACCAAATAGAAGGTAGCATGACTTGAAAGGTGGGGCAAGTTTTCCGTAGGGAGCTATCTCTAAAGAGTCCCTGTATGGCAGAAACCTTTAATGTATCTGGTGACTAAGGAAGTTGGAGTTTGCTCAGGTGCCTTGGAAAAGAGGCCTGGCTATGTACTTCCAAGAAGTCATCCATTGAGAACCTTATGAAGCAGTTTTACTCTGCCACACAAGGGGTCACCATGAGTTGGAACAGACTTGATGGCAACAAATACCAATCAATAATCACTTTAAGTGTGAATGGTCTAAATAGACCAGTTAATAGAGATTGTCAGGACTGAAAACAAAGAAACAAAAAGCACTCTCAAGAACCAACTGTATGTTGTCTATAAACAATCTACCTCAAATGTGAAAGAAGGAGAAAGAGGGAAAACAGAGTAGCTCAGAGTACCAGGAATTTGTCTGAGCACGTAACGAGTTTGACATCATTGAACCTTTATAACAATCCCACGAAGTAGGTACCATTACTGCCTCTGTTAACACACGAGGAAGCTGAGGCATCCAAACCAAAAAACCCATCATCGTCAA
>NW_006921796.1:4268161-4269259 GCF_000298275.1 Orycteropus afer afer | reverse complement strand
GCAAGGTCTGTTGTTCCCCGACAAAAGAAACTCTCCTCAGCTTGCTTGCTGCCAAAGAGATTCCCTGTGGTATTTGCCATCACCTATCCACTCCACCCTCTCCTATTCCCAATCCAGGGAACCAACCTGGCCAGTCTGGAAGTAGCATAGAGAAGGCAGCAGGCAGTTTCCTGGAGGAGACTTGGCACACAGGTAAGTTGTCTCAGAGATATGGAGGCTCGTCTCTCTAATAAGCGAAATTGAATGAAAGGCTTTTGATTATGAAGGTGTAAGAAGCTGGATGCCAAATTCTGACATTCTGAGCAAAGCCAGCAGAATTGTAGAATGTAGAATTGCATAGCTGAAAGGCCTGTTGAGAGTCAACCAAGTAACAAGGTCACTCAACTCCTGGGCCTCCCCGACAGACCCCTGTGGCATGGGGACACCTTGTCATTTGCAGCCAGGCCATTTCTCTTGAGCCTGCCTGCCTTTGCTCTGTTTCATCCTTCTGCCTGGAAAGCCTTTTGGGCAGGTCTGGCTCATTCCTACCTGTCCTTCGAGGCTCAGTTCAATGCTCTTGGACTGACCCATGCATTACCTCCACAGCAGCCACTGTCAACTACTCCAGGGGCTGCGACACCAGCTTCCTTACTTGCTTCTAGTTTCTCTCCTGTGGTCTCCAGCTGATTCTACACACAGCAGCCAGAGGGTCCCTGTTGAGATGTGAAGTCACTCTGAGACTAAAATCCAAGGTCTTTCCCATGATTTGCAAGCCCCCTCTAAGGGCTAGTCCCTGACAAGCTCTCTGGTGCCATATCATATGTGTTCCCTAGTCATCGGTTTCAGTCACACTGGTCTGTTGTTTTTTGGATCCCCACTGTTATGGATTGAATCATGTCCCTCCAAAATATGTGTCAATTTGGCTGGGCCATGGTTCTCAGTATTATTGAGTTATCCTCCATTTTGTGATATGATGGAATTATCTTTTGAGTTGTAAACCCTCAGCTCTATGATGTCAATGAGGCACTAATGTTAATGAGACAAGATGCAGTCTATAGAATTAGGTTGTATTTTGAGTCAATCTCTCTTGTGATATAAAAGGGATTCAACAAGTGAGCA
>NW_006921796.1:4266094-4267645 GCF_000298275.1 Orycteropus afer afer | reverse complement strand
AGGATTTTCATTAGCCGATTTTTGAAAGATTGCCAGGCCTTTCTTTTTAGTCTGTCAGAGTCTGGAAGCACCACTGAAACCTGTTCAGCATCATTGCAACATGCAAACTTTTCACTGACACATGTGTGGTGATACATTGGCCAGAAATGGAATCCGAATCTCCCAAATGGAAAGTGATAAATCTACCACTGAACCATCAATGCCCTTTATACCCTGCACTATCTTATGTAGTTGTATTATTGTCCATCTTCCCAAAAGAATTTAAGCTCTGGGAAGTCAGGAATTTCATTTGTGCCACTCACAGCTATATCAAGTGTCTAGAAAAATGCCTGGCATGTAGTAGATGCTCATTAAATGTTAGTTGAGAGCATCATTCAACAAATATATATTAAGCACTGAACCAGTGGGGAGGATGCAGGGAACAGAATTCCTCTCAGATGATTTGAATAAAGTGACCTTTGGGAGATCTGCATTGTTGGAAACACCCCAGGTTCTCTCTCCTCCCACCCTCTGATCTCCATGGCCACACACCACTTGACTAGGGAGCCCCAGAGAGGCAGCCAACAGGAGTTGGCTTCCTGGGACTCAGAGTAGAATAGAAGGTTCCAACCAAGAATTCTATATCCAACAAAGTTATCCCTCAAATATGAGGGTGAAATCAGGAGATTTCCAGAGAAGCAGAAATTAAGGGGATTTTTAAAAACCAGACCAACCTTACAGAAGATGTTAAAGGGAGTCCTTCAGACAGAGAACCAACAGCAGCAAACAACAACCAATGATTAACATGCATGATGATATAACCCAGAAACCAACTGAACTATGTTGTTGTTGTTATATGCCTTTGAGTCAGACTCGACTCATAGCAAATCCTCCTTGGGTTTCCAAGAAGTTATCACTACAGAAGTAGATTGTACAACATTCCTTCTGAGGAGTGGCTGGTGGGTTTGAATGGCCAGCCTTCTGGTTAGCAATCAAGTGCCTTAGGCACTATGCTACCAGAGCTCCTAACTGAGCTATAGGAGTACCCAAAGTAAAATAAACTTACAAGACTGTAAACAGGGAACCAGAGACATCAATTGTAAATAAATGGTAAATCAGGACAACTACAAACCAAAAAGAGGGAATAAGTGTTGTACTTACAGAACTTCTAAATGGTGAGGAAGTCAAGACAATTGTGAGATAGAACAGACAGTTTTAAACTTGGGAAGAAAATGATAAATTACAGGGTAACCTCAAAGAAAAATAATAAACTTTTGCATCAGAATAAAAGAGGACACTCACAAATATTTAGCAAATACTAAAACAATTGTGATAGTTGGAGTTGTGTATAAACTTGGCTGGACCAGAATTCTGTGTGGATTAAACAGTTGTGACGTGGGTTATTCCCATGATGGGACTGGATATGTTTTGAGCAGTCAATGCATTGAAAGGGAGTTTCCCTAGGGCTGTGGCCTGTTTCCAATATATTTATGGACATCCTGGGATAAGGAACACTCTTCTGTGGATCAGGATCCTGTTGTGCTACCTACAACTGTCTGTGAGTGAACAATC
>NW_006921796.1:4238921-4265764 GCF_000298275.1 Orycteropus afer afer | reverse complement strand
ACCAGCCACTCCTCGGAAGGAAGGTTGGGCAATCCTACTTCCGTAGTGATACTGCCTCGGAAACCCAAGGAGGGGTCACTATGAGTCGGGGCTGACTCGACGGCACATAACAACAACAACAACATGAAAAAAAAAACACATAAAAAATGACATAGATAAATTCATACCTGTCAATAATTACACTGAATGTAAATGGATTAAATGCACCACTCAAGAGAAGGAGAGTTGCAGACTTGATAAGAAAACATAACCCATCAATATGCTGTCTACAAGAGACTCACCTTAGACACAAAGACAAAAATAGACTAAAATCAAAGGTTGGAAGAAGATATACCAAGTAAATGGCAACCAAAAAAGGTCAGGAGTGGCAATATTAATTTCTGATAAAATAGACTTTAAGACAAAAATGATCAGAAGAGATAAGGAAGGACATTATATAATGATTAAAGGATCAATTGAACAAGAGAACATAACTGTAATAAATATCCATGCACCCAATGAAAGATCCCCAAAACACATAAATCAGACTTCAACAGAATTGAAAAGACAAACAGATGAGTAAAATGGAAGGGATCTGGAGGGTGGGGGAAAATGTGGAATCAACAACACAACATCCAGAAAGTACCAGGCTTCCTACTTGTCATGAGAAATAGAACAGTAAGACAGTTTCTTTCCTCATCTGACTAAGGGGAAGCCTCCTCTGGCCTGCTCTGAGCTGGATGATGGGCCTTTCCTCTGAGTTCCTATGGCACTCAGAGTATCTCTATCTGCATGGACCTCACATCTATCATACTGACTTGCATTGATGTATTGATTAGTCTGTCTCTGTTTGTTGAGTGTGAACTCATTGAACTCAAGGGACCAGACAATATTTCCTGTATCAGGCAGTTACTGCCACCATAATGCAGCATAATGAACAATCATACAACTTCAGTGACACACAACAGTAAGTACTACAGGCATACCTCATTGATACTGTGGGTTTGACTCCAGACCACTGTACTAAAGTGAATATCATAATAAAGCAAGTTGCACACATTTTTTGTTTCCCCGTGCATGTAAAAGTTATGTTTACACTACACTGTAGTCTATCAAGTGTGCAATCACATTATGCAAAAGTTTGAAATATTGTGAGAATGACCAAAAAGGGACACAGAGACATGAAGTGAGCACATGCTGTTGGGAAAATGTCACCGATAGACTTGCTCGCCACAGGGTTGCCACAAACCTTCAATTTGTAAAAAAATGCAATATCTGTGAAGCACAATAAAATGAGATATGCCCGTGCTTAGTTCACATGGCCAAGGGCCTGCTGATGGAGACTGGACTCAGTGAGATGGCCCTGCCCTGCTCCAAGTGTCTTTCATCCTCATCCTTGTCTATTGGGCTAACCTTGGCAAGTTCCTCTTATGGCAATAGCAGAGGTGCTAGAGGGCAAACAGAAAAACACAAGCCCTCATTGGACCCATGCTTAGAACTAGCATTCCATCACTTTTGTCTTGTTCTGCTGATCAAAGCAAGTCTCATAGCAATATCCAAATTCAAGGAGCAAGGAAATAGATTCTTCCCTTTGAGTGGAAAGAACTGCAAGGTCGTGTGGTTAAGGACATGACTTCATGGAGAGGTGAAGAATTGGGACCAAAAATGTGACCTACCACATTCACCTTTTGTATCTCCAGTGCTTGACATGATAGGAACTCAGATCAGACTGGTTGCTTGAAATGAGAAAACCAAGGCAAGAGGGACAAAGTGATTTGCCCAAGGAAGCTGACAGCTGGACAGAGCTACAGAGTGTATGGTAGGAAGCATCCAGTAAGAATAACAAAGCTAGAGAAGGCTTTCCCAATGATGTAGGCTGATTCCCTAATTTTCCAGATGATCAGGAATCTGAGAGAGATAGAGTTGCTCATTCAAGGTCATACAGGTCATGCCTGAGACTAAAAATGTGCTGTGCTCTGCTGAGTGCCTTTTGGTGTGATGTGGTCAAGCTGTGAGCTAGAGCTAGTTGAGGGACTATCTCTAGTAGGATGAGACGAGGGTGTTCTCTCTCTTCATTGTCCTTCTGGGCACTAGAATAAGACAAGGGACTCTTTGGTAACGGGACTCTAAGTAGACACAGATATAAGATCCCAGGCAGTGCACTTAGAAGAGCTCCACGTTGGGAGTTTGAGAAGTCTGCTTTTTGAGAAAATGCTCCAGCTACAAGATCAAAAGAACTCTTTTCTCTAGGCTGATCCCCCAAAATACAACTCCAGTTGTACAAGCTTACTGATGGAGGGTGGATCTGGCAAAGTTTATTACTAAACGTTCTTAATGTTAGTTAGCCAAGCAGACTCAGAGATCCCAGGGTAATGCACAAAAGAGTCCTTTATTTTAAGTTCAAATTCCATCTTCCAGCCCTCACGAGTCCATGTGGCACAGGAGGCTTTGGAAGTGGCTCCACCTCTCTTTCTTACTGATCCTCCAGTCCTCATGGGTATAAATCTCTTCATCTTACTTACCTGGTTGGCTTCCCCTTTCATGGTAACTAGAAGATGAACATTGCTTTCTCTTCGGCACACTCTTCTCTCTAATCCTCTCTTCCCTTCCATCGGCCTTTAGATTGGCAGAGAGATTGGGGGCCAGAGTGTGGGTGGTAGCGATGATGGTAATGGTGGTGGCAGTGCTGGTGATGATAATAGGGGTAGTGGTGGAAGAGGTGGTGTCGGTTGTAATGTGGTAGAGGTGATGGTGGTGGCCAAACAAAAACTCACTGCTGTGGAGTTGGTTCCGATTCATAGCGACCCCATCAGGTTTCTGAGGCTGCAAATCTTTATGGAAGCAGATTTCCCCATGTTCCTTCCACAGAGCGGCTGGTAGGTTTGAACCACTGACCTTCTGGTTAGCAGACAAATGCCTTATCCACTACCCTCCCCCCCCCCCAAGAGCTCCTTAGATGGTGGTGGCAGTGGTGGTAATAATGGTAGTGGTGGTAATTATAGTGGCAGTAGTGAAGGTGGTGAGGGTGCTGATAAAAAAAAACCCCAAAAGCCAGACTAGTTGCCATTGAATCTGTTTCTGACTCATGGCAACCCTGTGTGCTGCAGAGCCAGGCTGTGCTCTACAGGATTTTTAAAGACTGCACTTTAAAAGGCAGATCTCCAGGCCTTTCTTCTGAGCCACCTCAGCGTGGGTTAGAACCGCCAACCTTTCAGTTAGTAGTCATGCACTTAACCATTTGTGTCACTCAAGTATTGTATGGTGATGTTTATTAGGTGCCATCAAATTAATTTTCGACTCATAGTGACCTTATACAACAGGTAGAACTGTTCCATAGGGATTTCTAGGATGGAATCTTTACAGAAGCTAATTGCCAGGTTTTTCTCCCACGGAACTGCTGGGTAGGTTTGAACCACCAACCTTTCAGTTAATAGCTGAGTTAACCATTGTGCCACAGGGCTCTTGATGGTGGTGTTAGTGGTGAAAAAGTGGTAGTGGCAGTGGTGGTGATGATGGTGATGATAATGATGAGAGAGGTGGTGGTAATGGGAGTGGCAGTGGTAATAGTGGCAGAGATAGTGGTGATGGTGACAGTGGTGGTGGAGGTGGAGGAGGTGGTGGTGAGGGTGGGGTAGTAGTGGCGATGGCAGTGGTGGTGGTGGTGGAGATGGCAGAAGTGATGGTAGAAGTGGTGGGGTAGTAGTGACGGTGGGGGTAGTGATGGACGTGGTGAAGTAGTGATGGTGCTGGTGGGGATGTTGGTAGTGATTGAGGTTGGACAGTGGTGGTGGCGGTACATCTGCATCATTGGTTAGTAGGGAACACACTTCAACCTTTATCTACTTCTGTGAATTTCATGGTCTTGCTTTCACAACATATCAAGTATTATTTTCTAAAATCATATTTTCAACAACAATCACTTGTTGTTATCAGCTGTGCCCTTTAACTACAGTCAATTGTGCTCAAAATTACTTAAAAAATTACTGGAGAGCTGCAACTGTGAGAGGATATGCTTGGGAATTTTCCTCTTTGTTTTACATCTCGGAGTCTCTGTTTCTTCATGTTCAATCTGGCCTAAGCCACTTCAGCATCATTGCACAGACCAAATCCAATGATGTGTGTGAAAGGCCACAGGGATAATAATAAAAGCCATTAATAGTTTAGCATCTTCTCAGTGATAATATTGGAATGTTCACATATATTATTGATAATTATAATAACACTCCTCCAAGCATTGTTTTGCATTATTTACTTATCACCTTCACAGAAAGATATATATGTTTATGAGTATCTAAAATGCATAAAATGGTATTGATTTAAAAATTAGATTAACACACACACACAAATGTAGACTGAAGTAGACTGAGCAGAAAGGCTAAAGAGGCCATCAGAACTAATGACTGCCTTGTGTTTTTTTTTTTTGTTGTTATGTGCCATCGAGTCGGCCCCGATTCACAGCGACCCCCTCCTTGGGTTTCTGAGGCAGTATCACTACAGAAGTAGGATTGCCCAACCTTCCTTCTGAGGAATGGCTGGTGGGTTTGAACAGCCAGCCTTCTGGTTAGAAGTCAAGTGCCTTAGGCACTACGCTACCAGAGCTCCTCCTTGTGTTTTCTAGCAGCCATGGTGGAAAGGGAAACTTGGTTCATTACTCACACAGCTTGCTTAGGGGAAAGCCCTACTGGCTGTTTGCTGGATCATATAGGCCACCTGAGGACCACTTTCCTGGTGATGGGGAGCCACATTTGAACGCACACCTTTCCGACTACAACCCCTGTGCTCTTTCACTACCTGATGCTTCTGTTCCTTTCTCTGTGAAGGCAACAGAGTTTACAGACAGGTAAAATGGTGCTAGTTTAAACTTTATTTTTTTTAAATGGACGCTTCTAGCTAGTTTACTAGGCACCTTGATGGTGCAACAGTTAAGTGGTCAGCAGCTAACCTAAAGGTTGTCAGTCTGAACCCACCCAGTGGCTCTCTGGGAGAAAGCCCTGATTAGATTCTGTGAAGATGACAGCCAAGATAACCCTATGTCACATGGGCTCACTATGAGTTGGAATCCACTCAATGAACCACCACCATAGCAGCCTGCTTGCATAGATAGCTCAAGAAATCGGAAAGTTATGAGAAGTTGAGGATGCTTAGGATATGTTCTCAAGTGTGGGGGAGTACACAGGCACCCATCCCTGCCGGGCTGGATTCGTGTTTCCCTTATCAGCCCCTCTCCTCGTGCTTGCCTTGTTCGCTGCCACTCACTGATGGAGAAGGCTCAGGGCTGGGTGAGTAGGAGGGTGAGGTCCTGCAGAGGGGGCCTGGATGGGGGCCATGAGTGGGCCTTCACCATCTCTCCACTCCGAGGGATTTAGATGTTTAACTGCCTTTCACACTAATCCCTGGAAGTCCTACCACTTGGGGAATGAGGAATTTCCCACTTAGCAGAGAGGGCTGGAACTTGAGGATTTCTCTTCTGGGTGAACTGTGCGGGCACATGCTCTCTGATGCCTTGGCAGATAAAAAAAGGAGCCAAGGAGGTGGGAGACTTTGTGCTCTGCGCACCGTGTCTCCTTGTTTAAAATTCTTTCCCTGAGATATGATATGATCTCCAGGCTGTATTTATCGCTGTGAGCTCCTGATGGGGTGGGGGAAGGGAGAAGGCTGATGCTTTGTGTGCTGCTGGAAAGTTATCCCTCTTCCCTGATGCTCTGGTCTCCATCTGTTAGGATATGTCCACTGAAAGGTGAGTGGCTTGTACTCAAATGATAATGACGGATGATCATGACAGCTGGGGTGTTTACCAGGGGAGTTGCTATGTGCCAGGCACTGTGCTGATCACTCTACATGCACTGTCTTGTAATAGGTGCCTGAATCAAGTATTATTATCTCCCAGTGTGCATAAGGAAAATGAAGTATAGGTAGATTAAGAACACTTAGCTGTAGCATGGCCAAGATTTGAACCCAAGACTGTCTGATTCCAGAGCTCACAGGTTTAACTGCTATAGAAAAAAAAGCAAAAACAAAACCTATTGCCGTGGAGTTGATTCTGACTCAAGGAGATCCCATGTGTTACAGATTAGAGCTGCTCCATAGGGTTTTCTTGGCTGTCATCTTAATGGAAGCAGATTGCTGGGCCTTTCTTTCACAGGGCTGTTGGGTGGGTTTGAACTGTTAAGTTTTAGGTTAGTAGTTGATTGCAAAGCATTTGTATCACCCAGGGACCTACTAGACTCTTTTCAAAATAGAAGCAGCAGTTTGATAGAGTTCAGGACCTAGGGTTTAATGGAGGTTCTGCTATATATACAGTGAGATGATTGGTAAGAACATCACTTCTCTGGGACTCCAATTCCTCAACGGTACGATGCCACTGTTGGTCCAGATATTCTCTAAGGTACCCTCTAGTCACAAGACTCAATGATTCTAGGATGTTCTCTTCATTTAAAAGCTGGAATAAATGATTATTGTTTCTTTAGGCACCTTGTTCCTTAAAATTGGGTGTTGGCTTTGAGATTAGGACTCAGATATCGTTCAGCATGAGTCACATGGCCTTGGAGCCTTTGGACCAATGTTCAAATCCTGATTCTGTCTTCTGCCAAGTCACTTTATCGCTCTGAGCCTTAGCTTCCAGGTTTGTAATATAAAACAAAGAACCTAAACTTACTGCCATTGAGTTAATTCTGACTCATAGTGACCTCCATTGGCTTTCTGAGGCTGTAAATCTTTATGGAAGTAGATTGCCCTATGTGGTAGTTAAGGTTATGTGTCAGCTTGGCTAGGCCTGGTTTTGAGTGGCTGGGCAGCTGGATGGAGTTATTCTCCATGGTGAGATTGGTAATTAACTCCATGGTGGAATCTACTAGAGCAGGTGAGTAGCTGCTTCAGGGATATGGGCTGCTTCCAGTATATAAGAAGCAACTTTGAGAAAGTTCTCCAGTTTTTGGCATGTTTGAACCCTGCATGTAGCTGAGTTGTTCAGCAGTGTGCCATGTTGTCTGCCGATCTTGGGACTATTTCTGGACTTGAACTAGTGGCCTGCCATGTTGCTTGATAATCTTGGAACTGTGCCATTTTACTTGTTGACCTTGGGTTTGTCAGCCTCAGCAGCCAGCAGCTACTTGAGTGAAGAGATACCTCCAGCTTCGGTGGGCAAGGAGCAAGAGTCAGAGCTGAAGCCCAAGGTCAAGGGGCTTTCACCCAGCCCCTAGAGGCTTGCACTCTGAACTCAGACTTAAGTCTCCAAAACAGTAAGAGAATAAAGTCCTGTTTGTTCAAGTCATCCTATTTATGTCATATTCCTGTCAGAGTGGCACTAGGTAATCAAAACACCCTATCTTCCTTCTACAGAGTGGCTGGTGGATTTGAACCACTGACATGGTTAGCAGCTAAATGCCTTATCCACTATGCCAACAGAGTTTCTAATAAAACCCTCCCTTCAGGGGTTTTGTGAGATTTTCATGAATGATGGAAATAAAGCAGCTAATGGATTGACATGTGAAAAAACCAAACCAGTTGCCATCAAATTGATTCCAACTCATAGTGACTCCATGTGAGTCAGAGTAGAGCTCCACATGTTTTCATTGGGTGATTTTTCACAAGCAGAGGATGAGGCCTGTCTTCTGAGGTCCCTCTGGGTAGACGTGAATCTCCAGTCTTCAGTTAGCAGCCAAGCATGTTAACCACTTGTAGCACTTAGGCTTGTAGTAGGCACTCAACAAACAAACAAGCAAACATTGATTTTCTTCTCCTTTTTTCTTTCTCTTAGTAATCTAGGAATACCTCAGCTACAATGGCGAGCAAATGCCATTCTTCTTGAGGGTAGAACCATACTTTATTCATTTCTGTAGCACATGGAGTTGGGATTTAATTCAAGAGTAAGAAAAAGATAAGGTTGACTTTGTGTGTGTGTGTGTGTGTGTGTGTGTGTGTTGTTACCAAAGGCAGTTGGATTAGCCATTGGGCAGGGACAAAAACCAGACCTCCACTATACATGATGAGGGAATCTCAGAGAGAGATGTGAAGGAGAAGAGAGAACCGGAGACATAGGAAGGAAAATATGAGGGAGAAAAGCGAGAAGCATATTTGAGAGAGAGGCTAGGAGGAAAAACAGAAGGAAGGAAAGAAGAAAGACTGAAAAGGAAAGAAGGAGGAAGATGAAAGAAAAGGACAGAGATGGAAGGAGGAAAGGAAGGGAAGCAAGAAGTCTGGAAGGCAGGGAAGAGAAGGAAGAAAGGACAGAGGGAGGGGAGGGAAGGAAGAGAGGGAAAGATGCGTGTCCGCACAAGAAACAGAGTTGAGTGACACAAGATGGGGCAAACTTCTTCAAAGACTTACTATCAAACCCCACAACTCTGAAAACAGACCCAATATAATGACAACAGTCCCAGGCCACTGGAAAAGGGGACAGCTCACCATAATTCCTTTTCTATTTTGTATCTCCTGCTCATAGTCTGCCTATATCATCCTCATCCTACCCTATACCCACCCCATTGGGATCCCCGAGCCTCTTGGGAAATTGTGGACCTGTCTCCCCAAAGCCATTGGCCGTGCTTTGGCCAAGGAGTCCAGGGGCTTCAGTATGCCACGTGGTTTCAGCATGCTGGCAGCTCAAGAACAAATCTGTCAACCTTAGCATCAGAGAACAAAAGCTCAAGTTTGACATGAAAAGGACAGCGAAGGAACAGGCCCGACCCAACTGTCATGGGGAATTCCTAGGTGTGCAGAGATTTGGCCTGGAAGATATTCATGACACTTAAAAGAAACCTTTTATTCAAGTGAGAGGAGCTGAACACATCTGTCTGGCATTGATTTCTTCCCCCTTTCTTTCTGGGGTTTAGAGCTAGGCTGGGAGGAATGAACAAGGAAAACATTTGAAATATCTGACACCGAGTTGGGGTTGTGGGTAGAAGCTTCTGTGGGGAAATGAAAGGTGAAATGCCAAATTTAGTTTGGCTCTTCATTCTTTCTGGCGCCATTTTTTTTCTCTTATATTCGACCTGTATTTTCCTTTTAGCACCAGTGAGGGTGGGGTGGATCATGTAACATTCCTACTTAGCACTTACATAGTTCTCCTTGTCTTGAAAGGGAAACATACACTGACAACAGAAACCTCACAACCTCTTAAGTGGGAGAAGACCTGGGATTCTGGCTTCCAGGATATTTATTTTGGTTACTGGTTAGTGTACTAAGCAGCAACCAAGATTCCTTGACTCGCAACTGAAATGGGATCAGAATCCCAAGGCATGATGTTTCTGCTGGAAACACAGAGTTTGTAGCTATACAAGAGCAAGCAATTATGTTTAAGAAGAAAGAAGTCATTCATACAGGGGTGGAGCCAACTATATCCATGTGTTGAGACAAGAGGGTTTGGTACATTATGTCCTGAACTCTTTGGGCTGTTTTTATTGAAGGCCATCACATGGTCTACTGGTATAATCAGGTCTTTGCCACAGTCTACAATATATCCCAGGAGCTCTGGTAGCTTAGTGCCTAAGGCATTTGACTGCTAACCAGAAGGCTGGCGGTTCAAACCCACCAGCCACTCCTTGGAAGGAAGATGGGGCAATCAACTTCCATAGTGATACTGCCTATGGAACCCCAAGGAGGGGTCGCTATGAGTCGGGTTTGACTCGATGGCACATAACAACAACACAACAACACCATATATCCCAGGGGAAGGAAAGGTATAGAAGGTCAGTTATGAGGTGCAGGCCAAAATCAGATATGAGAAATCATGAAGTTGACTTCATCCAAGGCTTTGAGACCTGGCATTCTTCATGTGCTGTGTGTTGTAGCAGACCTTGGTTCAAACTCTAGGTGTATGTCTTGGATTGAATTGTCCTCATCCCCTGACCCCCTTGCAAATATGTGTCAACTTGACTGGGCTGTGACTCTCGGTGGTTTGGCAGTTATGAAATGATGTAATTTGGCAGTTATGTAATGATGTAAGTGCCCCCCATGATGTGATCATCCAATCAGTTGTAAGGGAATTAGTTTGGAATGTAACACCCTGACTCAGATCACAGACCTGATACAATGTAAGGGGATTTTCTCTGGGGTGTGGCCTGCATCACCTTCTACCTTATAAGAGATAAAAGGAGACAGAAGTGAGCAGAGATGGAGGGACCTTAGTACTACCAAGAAAGAAGAGACAGGAGTGGAGTGTGTCCTTGGACCTAGGTCCCTATACTGAGAACCTCCTTGACTCAGGGGAAGATTGATGCCAAGACACACATAGATCTCTAAGGAATGTCGGGACCACAGATGTTGAGAGGAGACAAGGACATTTCTCCAGAGCCGACAGACAGAGAAAGTCTTCCCTAGAGTCAACACTCTGAATTCAAACGTCTAGCCTCCTAAATTGCGAAAGAATAAATTTCTGTTTGTTAAAGTCATCTCTTTGTGGTATTTCTATTATAGCAGTGCTAGATAACTAAAACTGTTCCACCTAGGAGCTGAATGGCCTTTGGAAAATCTACCTACCTTTCTCTGTTTCATATTCCTTGTCTATACCAAGGAGGATGTTGTGAAATTTAAGTAAAAATGAAATATTTAAGTAAAAAAGCCTGATACAGTAGCAATTTAGTAATTACTTGTTGGCACAAAAGAGGAAGACCCTCAAAGAGATGGATTGACACGGTGGCTGCAATGATGGGCTCAAGTATAGCAAGGATTGTGAGGCTGGTGCACGACCTGGCAGTGTTTCCTTCTGTTGTATGTAGGGTTGCTGTAAGTCAGAGCCAGCTTGGCGGCACCTAACAACAGCAACAACAACATATGTAAGTTATATTTTTAAATTTTCTGCCAGTATGTCCCCAACTAGAGAGTAAACTTCTAGTAGGTAGATATACTAATTTGGGGGGATTTCTATAATATAGTAATCTCTGTATAGGTACGTGCAGGAGATTGGTTCCAGGAATTCCATGGATACCAAAATGCCCAGATGCTGAAGTCCCTTATATAAAATGGTGTAGTATTTGCATGTAACCTACATACATACTTCCATATACTTTAAATCATCTCTACATTACCTATAATGCCTGATTCAATCTAAATGCAATGTAAATAATACTTTATATTCCCTCTTAGCCTTTGAGAGATTGTTTTGATCACTTAATTGCTTTTTAGGAGCCATTTTTCCCCCAAAATATTTTCAATCCACAGAACAGAACTGGTAGATGTGGAGGGCCAACTGTATTTAACTGTAGTGCTTTGTAAGCTTACAGTGGAAATTCCTTACTGAATGTATATTGGCTGATTACAACGAAGTTTTTGCCTTTAAGTTCAGTTTTGGGATGCCTTCTTCTTGGAAATCCTCTTTGGATCCCTAAGCTGTTTTATTTTTTCCTCTTTTTAAATAGTATATTTATTACCATATAATAGACATACCACAAAGTTCACCCTTTTAAAGTTACAGTTCAGTGTTTTTAGTATATTCAGTTTTCTACCATCACTATCTAATTTCAGAACATTTTCATCACCCTAAAACCCTACACTCATTAGCAGTCAGTACCCATTTCCCCTTTCCTCCAGCTTATGGCGACCACTAGTCTACTTCCTGTTTCTATGGATTTGTCTACTCTGGACATCACATATTAAAGGAATCGTATAATACATGGCTTTTTGTGCCTGGCTTCTTTCATGTAGCATACTGTTTTCGCAGTTCATCTGTATCATAGCATGTATCAGCACTCATTCTTCTTTTGTGGCTGAATAGTATTCTATTGTATGTACATACCACAGTTTGTTTATCCAGTCATCAATGATGGACATTTGAGTTGTTTCCTCTTTTTGATTATTATGAATAATGCTGCTGTCAACATTTGTGGACAAGTTATTGTATGAACATACGTTTTTAATTATCTTGGAATATATGTATACAAGTGTAATTGCTCCATGTTTTACCTTTTGAGGAACTGCCAAAATGTTTTCCAGAGTGGCTGCCCCATTTTGCACTCCTACAAGCAATGTATGAGGGTTCCAATTTCTCCACATCCTCACCAACACCTCTTACTACGTACTGGCTGGTTTTCCTTGTAGCCTTCCTAGTGAGTGTGAAATAGTAGCTCATGATTTTGATTGACATTTTCCTAGTGACTGTTTTCATGTGCTTATTGGCCATTATTTGTATATCTTCCTTGGAGTAATCGTTGGTCATTTCTTTTTCACTTGGGTTATGTTCTTTGTATTGTCAATTTTAGTAATTCCTTACACATTTTGGATACAAGTCTCTTATCAGATGCGTGATCTGTGAATGTGGTTTGTCCTTTCACTTTTTGAGGGTATCCTTTGAAGCAAAATATATTTTAATTTATATTTGTTATATGTTGAAATAATATTTTGAATATATTGAGTTAAATATATTGCTAAACTAAATTGGGTTAAATATAATACATATTATATAAATATATTATTACATATTCACCTATTCCCTTTTATTTTGTAACGTGGCAACTAGAACATCTAAAATTCCATTATGGCTCACATTATGTTTCAATTGGACAGTGTTATTCTAGATGTTATAGTCATTCATCTTGTAACTGCCATATTAAATGACAATATTCTTGAGATCAGGGACTATGCCTTATTTATTATTGTTTCTTTAGGATTGTTGTTGTTGTTGTTATGTGCCGTTGAGTCAGACCCAACTCATAGCGACCCCTCCTTGGGTTTCTGAGGCAGTATTACTACGGAAGTAGATTGCCCCATCTTCCTTCTGAGGAGTGGCTGGTGCATTTGAACCACCAGCCTTCTGGTTAGCAGTCAAGTGCCTTAGGCACTATGGGTCTTGTAATATTATGTACTTAATAAATATTGTTGAATAAATGACTATTGTCTGTAAACGTGTTTCCCACAGTAGGCTGGGGAACATTTCCTGGGCCACATTATGTTCAAACAGGGCTCTAAACTCTTCTTTACCAATACAGCTTGCAGAGACAATGGAACCCAGGAAACAGAAAGGAGAGGTGGGTGAGATGGTGCTGTAGACATGCTGTCATATGAAGAAGGGTTCATCTCCTCAAGTCTAAAGCCATGGATTTTATTGTTTTATTGTTGTTGTTAGCTGCCATGGAGTCGACTCCTGACTCACAGTGACCCCAAGCAAAGTGCAACAATATGCTGCTGGGACCTGCACCGTTCCCAAGAGTCATGTGATCCAAAAGGTTTTCATTGGCTGAGTTTTGGAAATCTATTCCCAAATTTTTCTTCCTCATCTGTCTAACTCAAGATGCTCCACTGAAACCTGTTCAACATCATAATTACATGTAAGCTTCCACTGACAGACGGGTGGTGGCTGAGCATAAGGTCCATTGGCTGGGGCAGATTGCCTAGTAAGCAAGATAAGCACATGCTTTCTTGTGCTTAATCCGTAGTGAATTTGCTGGTTACACTGTCCCTGGCAGGAGCTCTGGTAGCATAGTGCCTAAGGCACTTGACTGCTAACCAGAAGGCTGGCGGTTCTAACCCATCAGCCACTCCTGGGAAGGAAGGTTGGGCAATCTACTTCCGTAGTGATACTGCCTCGGAAACCCAAGGAGGGGTCGCTATGAGTCAGATCTGACTTGATGGCACATAACAACAACAACACTGTCCCTGGCAGGGACTGTGAATTTGAAAAGAGGCTTTGATTCTGTAGGAATGTGCTGTGGGGTTGGGAGAGAGACAGATGCCAGCCATCCTTAGAAGCAGAATGTTTGATGCAGTGAAAAAACATTGTGAAATTGTTCACGGCAGATTAATGAGTAAGCACAAGTAAGTCCATGTTTACCTTGCTTATTGGGTAATCCACCCCTGTTAATTGGCCAGGAATCAAGCCCAAGTCTCCTGTATGGGAGGTGAGAAGCCTACCACTGAACCAACCAATGCTTCTTAAGCCGTAGATTAAGAATTTTTATTCCCTAAAGCTGGCCAGATTTTTAGGGATTAATGAGGGCATTCCTGTCACTAATCCAGTCTTTTGTCTGTATGCATCTTGGCCTTTCCTAAGATTCCCAAAAGTCTTTAAATATCTGTGTGTCCCTTTTGACTTACACTAAACCAAAAAAACCACAAACTCATTGTGGTCAGCTCGATCCTGACTCATAGTGACCCTCCTTGGGTTTCTGAGGTGGTATCTCTATGGAAGTAGATTGCCCAATCTTCTTTCCTAGGAGTGGCTGGTGGGTTTGAATCACCAGCCTTCCGGTTAGCAGTCAAATGCCTTAGGGACTATGCCACCAGAGCTCTCTGACTTACACTAGCTCATCTGAATTTTGGTCACTTTTAGCAAGGAGTCCTAGAAATGCAGTCCTCAGAGTCCTTGGCACATGGACTATGCACAGTAAACGGTGGTTGAGCAGATGAAAGGCTGGTGGTTCAAGTCTGCAGAGCAAGACAGAGCAGAAGCTAGGACCCACATTTTTTTTTTATTTTAACTTTTTATTATGATTTGGGTGAAAGTTTACAGAGCAAATTCATTTGCCATTCAGCACTTCGCACACATTTTGTTTCATGACATGGATTGCAGTCCCTGCAATGCAACAACTCTCTTTTCACTTGCTCCCTGTTGTTACCCTTTCCCTGTGTCCTTCTTGTCTGTGTATTCTTGCCTTCTGAGCTTTATCCCTTCTCAAATGCTGCCTTTATTTTTTAAAATCTCTTTTGGTTGATTGTTCTAAGGAGTCTTTTCCTCCCTGGTGTAACTGTTCACCTCCTAGGCCCATCTATTGTTTGGCTGAAAGTTGAGCCACAGGAGTGAGTTCAATTTCAGGTTTGAAGAGTGACTTAGGACCATAGTCTTGGGGTCTTCATCAGTCTCTATCCGACCAATAAGACATCATTTTTTTTTTTTTTTTTAATTGTGATTTGGGTGAAAGTTTACGGAGCAAATTCACTTTCCACACAGCAACTCACATACACTTTGTGTCATGACATTGACTGCAATTTCCCACAGTGCAACAGCTCCCCTCCCACTTCTTCACCACACTTACCTCTTCCCTGTGTCCTTCCCTCCCATGCACTCCTGCTCCCTGAGCTGTCTCCCTGTGCATACACAGCCTTTCTATTCTCCCATGATTGATCTCTCCAAGGAATATCTACCTAATGGAAATGTTCAGCTCATATGCCTGTCTTTTGTTTGGCTGGAAGCCACAGGAGTGGGTTCAGTTCCAGACCTGAAGGGTAGCTAAGGGCCATAGTCTCAGTGGTTTCATCAGGCTCTATCAGACCAGCCAACCTGGTCCTTTTTTTTTTTTTTTTCCAAATGATTTTGAGTTTTGTTCCACATCGTTCTCCCATTCTATCCAGGATCTCCTGCATAGGAGGACCCACATCTTTGGCCGTGTGATCAGTGCTCTTTCTCCCAATGCCATGCTGGGCGTCCAGAGGGATACTGAAGAAGTGCTGTGCATCCTCTGACAAAGACAATGTCTGGTTTCCTTCTCAGGCAGTTTTCCCTTTGGGGGAGGTGGGATAGCTGGTGGGCACAGGGCCATCATGTCTGTTGCCTCTGTACTTGTTCCACGAGGTTTGAGCTGTTCTCTCAGTTTTCAGGAAATAAAGTGTGTGCTAATGTTTCCTGCCCCCTTTTCAGAAACAAAGTCTGGGAAGAGTACAACACAGACACCATCCTTCCCAGGAGAGAACCCACCCCAGGGCTCCATCGTGTTGTGCTTCGTAGAACTGATCCTGGCTATGTTGCAGAAGGCAGCAAGCACTATTGTAGCCTGACATGCAGGTGTCTCAAGGATACACACTTACTGTAAAATGCCCAAGGTTACTGACTTTGAGCATAGCTGGATCCAGGTGCTCCCAGGATTCCATCAGGAAGCTGTCACTTGCCATCTCTGACTTTGCTTTCCTTGGCATTGACTGCATTTTTAAGGTGTGTGTGTGTGTGTGTGTCTTTATTCTTGAGGTGGTTTCTTGAAGCTCTAAGTTTATTCTCACAACTGAATGACTCTTCCTTGAGCAATAAAATTTCTAGGATTAGCTCTTATTGGACCTACTCATGTCACATTTCTATTTCTTTGGTTCATTATTTCTTAGTTAAATCATTCAACTAAATTGAATTGATTGTTTTTAATGTTCCAGCAAAATTTTAAGTTTTGGGGGAAACAGTATTAGAAAGGTATACAAGATCTTTGCTTTCATTCCAGAAACAGTGTGCACATGTGCACATGTATGCACACATGTGCACATACGTGCACATCCACATACACCCACATACCCATGACTGGGGTGCAACTTCAGATTGAGTGGTAAGGATGAACCACTAATCACTGTGACCAGTGAATGACATACTGGTAATATTGTGGCTACTCCTGTGTCATAGGGGTGTGAGAACATTCCCATCCAAATCAAAAGGACAGCTTCCAAGGGAAAACTGGAGTGCTATTTCTAGTCAGAGGAATGGATGCTGGGTATGGAAAAATCTTCACTGTGACTGTAGGGAACTGTATCTGTACTTTAGTACAGGAACAAAGGAACAACAGCAGCTTCAGAGGCATGTTTTCTGGAGCCATTTGAAAAGATGACCAGCTGCAAGCAGTAGCTTCTGGGAAGAGAGAAGCTACTGAGGTGACAAGCAGCAACTAGGATGCTGTGTAGATGCCTAGACTCACCTGAGGAGGGGAATCTGCAGGAGCTTGCATCATTGTGGCCAGTAATTCAAAGGATGACTTCACACAGGGATGGATTCCGGCACATTCTCTCTCTCAGAGAGGAGATGATGGCCATTTATCACCGCAATATGTAGTTTTGAGGTTCATCAAAATACCTTCATTGTTCTCACAGCCTGATTTCACAGTGGTTAATGTAATATAATAATAGGCGCTCTGGTAGCATAGTGGCTAAAGCACTTGACTGCTAACCAGAAGGCTGGAGGTTCAAACCCACCAGCCTCTCCTCGGAAGGAAGGTTGGGCAATCCTACTTCCGTAGTGATACTGCCTCGGAAACCCAAGGAGGGGTCGCTATGAGTCAGGGCCGACTCGAAGGCACATAACAACAGCAACAACAACAATGTAATAGTATGGCACTTACAACATAAATTTGTCTAAGAAAATACTGTTTGTATTCATTCATTTTAATATTTGAGGATGCCTCATAAATATTACACTTCATAAAAATTTTCCTGTAGTCTGCACTTAGGAGCTCTGGTGGCATAGTGCCTAAGGCATTTGACTGCTAACCAGAAGGCTGGTGGTTCAAACCCACCAGCCACTTCTCAGAAGGAAGGTTGGGCAATCTACTTCCATAGTGATACCACCTAGGAAACCCAAGGAGGGGTCGCTATGGGTCAGATCTGACTTGATGGCAGCGAGTTAGTGAGTTTGAGTCTGCACTTGTGTGAAGGAAAACACATCCAACTCCAACAGAATAAAAAATGTTCAGCAATGAGATAGACTAAATCTATATGGAAAAGTAGCTTCTCTAACCTGTCAAAGGAAGTAATAATATACTTAGATACATAGTTTTGGGGCCTCTGAATGTAACCCAACAGGCTGCTTATCTTGTTTGTCTAAGTTAGATGTATTAGATTCTGTCATCTCCCAAGATGTTCTTGTTGACATCTGCATACATAAAAGACTCATTAATGTGGTTTCCTCAAAAAAAAAAAAAAAAAAAAGCTTAAGAAATGGATTGACCTATCCCAAAGATAAGTTTCTTGGGTGATGCAAATGGTTTGCTCTCGGCTACAACCAAAAAGGATGACACTCTGAATCCACCCAGAGGCATGTTGGAAGAAAGGCCAGTTGATCTAGTTCTATAAGATTACAACTGTTCTAGGGCTACAGAGCACAGTTCTGCTCTGAAGCATGTAGGATTACCATGAGTCAGAACTGATTTATTGGCAATGGATTTGGTTTTTGGTATCCCAGAGGTGAGATCAGGTTTTGGTCAGATTCTTAATCTGATCCATTCAGGGTCCTTTATGCATGATCTGACTTAACTCTCATATTTTTATGTTCTGCTGCTGGACCATGTATTGTTGACTTCAACTACACCAAGTTCTTCAGTCTCCCTTGCATATTTTGTGTCTTCTTAGCCTTCACATTTTTATTTATGCTGTGATATCAGTGGATTCCCTCTCCCATTCTCTCCAAATGCCATCTACCCTTCAAAGACCTATTTAAAGTCAACCTTGTCCAGGACATCCTCCTAGACTGTCCACTGGACATCCATAATGCTTTGTTCCTCTCAACAATTTGGAATTGTTATTTAAGTTATAAATAAGAATAATGAAATAAAAGTCTATCATTGAACTCCATTCTTTTAGGGATGGAACAGATTTGTTGAAAACACCTTGACCCATCCATAGTCCATCAAGTAGATAGGCAAGACTTGGAGGCATAGGTGTTGGTGACTCAGGCAAAAAGAGAGATGGCCTAGTTGCTCTGCCTGAAATATAAGAGAAGCATCTGTTTTCTGCTTCTGGGAGGGAGGGTAAGAGAAGAGAAGGTTGTGAGAAAGGATGAGAAGGAGATGGGGGAGCCAATGAGATCATCCAAGGTGGGGCTCTGAGCAGTGAAGAGCCGCTTCCTGTGGTAGGTAGTTTAGGGCCTTTTAAAAAGAGGAATGTGTGACACTCACTATGAAGTTGTTTATGCTGTTGATGTCATCCCTTCTCTCTGCTTCCCCCACACCTTTAGGAGAGTGTGCCACTCTTACAAGAACTGTGAGTGAGCAGGTTTTGTAGGGAATTGATGAAAGAGCTGGGTTTTATGTCTGGGTTGACGTGGTGTGAAACTGAAAGCGTGGGTGAAAGTAAGCAAGAACCTAGACTTAGTGGCTATATCAAGATGTTGTAGAAATCTTTGAGGGGAATCTTTTGGAAGTTCTAGCCAATAATAACCATATCTCAGGGGCTCATAAGAGGGCTACCCTGATTACTGTCTCCACATTTGAAGTACCCCAACAACTCAGTAATCCCTAGGCCACTTTTCAGAAGCTCTTGCCCCAGATTAATTTCCTTCTGGAAACTGCTCTTGCTTTTGTCCCCCTCATTCTCTCTCAGTTTCTGAGATGTCTTCTTTCTTCTCCCTCCTTTTTCTTGACTCACCTTGTCTTTTTTAGAGCAATTTGGCTTCTACTATCCTTCTGTCTACTCTCTCTCTCTCTCTCAGGGTCTGCACAACAAAGGTCTGCTTGATAATGGAGCAAATGATCAAAATACCATTTTTCTGGGGTAGTGGGAAGTAGGGCACAGAGGAGCTAGATTTCAAATCTTTATCATTTAATATATATGTATACGTGTATGCATATAGGTCTTATTAGAACCTCTAATCTTAAAATTCATTGAAAGTAGAGACCATTTCTTTTCTATGAGCATTTTCTATGTTATAAGGGGCTCTGGTGGTAGATGGTTGAAGCATTTGGCTTCCAACCAGAAGGCTGATGGTTCCAACCCAACAGCCTCTCCACAAGAAAAAGTAACAATCTGCTTCTGTAAAACCTTATAGACTTGAAAACCATATGGACAGTTCTACTTTACCTTACAGTGTCACTATGAATTAGAATTGACTTGACAGGGGGTTTTTGGTTTTCTACGCCATCTCATCAACCACCCAGCATAGAGTAAGCCATATATCCCTTATGCAATGATTCATATGACATCTCTGGGATGAGGGAGGGAGGCAATGAGATTAATATTTGTAGAGTCATGCCAGAGTACAAGACACTTTAGGTGTAATACTACAGTACATTCAATGAAGCTATACATTGAGTACTCTATGAAATTTATTTTATTTAATTCTTACCACTGGGCCATGTTACTTGATTCCAGAAGTTGTGCAATATGGTGGCCATACTCATAACCATCCTATGAGCACTATTGCACAGAAGGGAAGTCTGAGGTTCAGAGAAGTGTTAACTCTGCCCAAGTTTCCACAGCTGGAATGGCAGATACAGAATATTTTCCCTGATCTTTCAGATTCCATGGCCATTTATCTCTCCCTTAACAACAAAACAAATGTATTTCAAATACAGGCATTCTGCATTTATGAGCGAGATCCATAAGTTTTTAAGTCAATTTTGTAGGTAAGTTGGAACAGATACATACGGTTCTTATTTAGAATTTAGTGCAAGAAAAAGCTTGAAGCCTTTTCAATGACTTAGGAACTGCACATGCAAAAAGTGAAGGTGATTGTAATGAATTTGTTGCAAGTACAGATTGGTTCAGTTGTTTCAAAGTGAGGGCAAATTTACATAACATTAAAGGGCAAGTAGGAGTTGTCCATAAATCAGATGTTGGTAATTCCAGGACTTACTGTATTTGAAGACAACATGATATAGAGGCCAGGAATGAAGAGGCCTATGCTTATAACCAATATGCTATGGAATAGCAAGGAGATGGATGGGAACAGGGTGACACACTTCACTCCAAGAGTGTTTCTCAAGAGGGACATTAGTGACATTTTCTGGATGGACAATTCTTCCTCATGTGAGAATGTGCCATGCATTGTAGGATATTTTGTATACTTGTTGTTGAGTGCCATTGAGTCAGTTCTGACTTACAGTGACCCTGCATACAACAGAATGAAACACTGCCTGGTCCTGTGCCATCCTCACAATTTTTGCTATTCTTTAATCCATCATTGCAGCCACTATATCAATACATTTCATTGAGGATTTTCCCTCCTTCATTGTTGTTGTTGTTATTTGCTGTTGAGTCTGACCTGACTCATAGCGACCCCTCCTTGGGTTTCCGAGGTGGTATTACTATGGAAGTAGATTGCCCAACCTTCCTTCCAAGAAGTGCTTCTGGTTAGCAGTCAAGTGCCTTAGCCTCTATGCTACCAGAGCTCCCAAGAAAGAGACGGCCCGGTCCTCCTTCATTACTGCCTATTCAATGTCAGTAATGCCCCTTGTCTTTGTGATACCCCAAAATAGATGCTCTTAGATGTTTCCAAATGTTCCTAGGAGTCCCCTCCACACTGAAAACCACTTCTGTAGACAAATCTAACTCTCTAAGTGATCTCCTAGGCCCTGTTTAGCTTTAAGATGGAACAACTCTGCATAGAAATGAATGAATAAGTGGATGTAAGAAGGTCAGGAATGATCCCATGCATAGATTGGTCTTGTGAGGATGAGTTTGGATAGATGTTCATGTGCCCTTGGAGTATAGAGATCATGGGGACTCAGGATGATACTCAAATGGAATTGTGGCGTGTAGGACCCAGACGTGAGATGAAAGGAAATAAGTGACAAATTTCATCTACTCTGCAGTTTAGCTCTAACCAGACCCCTTCCTGGTCTTTCAAGACTGTTAAAGGAAGACTCAGCTGGCTAAATGGCAGCCCAGAGTGGGAGCAGAGGAAGGGAAGGAGGTGCATCAGCCTCACTATAGTAAAGTAGAATACCATCACCCTCCATGCTAATGCAAACCAGCTGCAGGCTGGCCCCAGCTTGCGATAGAACAGGCAGAATTCTTGGACACTGAGTTATTCTTAGAAGCATGTGCACAGCCCCCCTGGCAGGGCTCATTGTGAACTGGCTGTTGCCAGCCCCCTGTCAGGACACTGTGCCAGCAGACTCAAGAGTGATTGTTCTCGCTTATGAAAAATAACTTTGGGATTTTAATTTCAAATTACCCACAGAGCTGGGGCCTGGGATGTGGTAAGGGCAGAGAAGAGAGAAGGACAAAGGAAGGGGAATAGGGGCAAGAAAGTGCCATCCATTAGTTCAACAAATGCTGAATGCCTGCTGTGTGCAGATGTTGGGGTTCTCGTCACATCCAGCCTTCCATTTGAATTGCAATGATGGACAGTTGTCTGCCATCGAGATGATTCCAACTCATAGCAATCCTATGAGACAGAGTAGAACTGCCCATATGGTTTCCTAGGTTGTAATCTTTATGGGAGCAGATTGCCAGGTCTTTTCTCCTGCAGAGTGATGGGTGGGCTTGAACTACCAACCACTGGTTTAGTAGCCTTTGGGTTAGTAGCTGAGTGCTTAACCATTACACCACTAGGGTTTCTTTGGACAGTTGTCTAGACCTTGCTATACTTGGTGAGTGAGCATTCCCACATGTTTTTAGGTTCTTTTATTGAGTACTTTTTGTGTACCAGACTTTTTACATGTTGTTGTTGTTGCTGTTATATGCCGTCGAGTCGGACCCGACCCATAGCGACCCCTCCTTGGGTTTCCGAGGCAGTATCACTACAGAAGTAGATTGCCCCATCTTCCTTCTGAGGAGTGGCTGATGGGTTTGAACTGCCAGCCTTCTGGTTAGCAGTCAAGTGCCTTAGGCACTATGCTACCAGAGCTCCTACTTTTTACATAGGAGATCTCATTCAATCTTCATAGCAACACTGTAAGATATGTATTGTTGCTACTATTTTACATGAAACTGAGTCTTGGAGAAGGAATCTGCCCAAGGTCCCACAATTATCAAGTGGCAGAGCCAGGATTTGAAATCAGGCCAGCCAACTCCTGTCTCCATGTCTGTGCTGAGCACCAACTATGTGCCAACGCTGGACGTTGGGATTGTGAAGCCAAATAAAGGGGCTGAATCACAGCCTTCAAGTCTCTATGTTGCCCTGTCTATGAGAGAGATAGCCATAAAGATAATGGTCATCAGATTACACTGAATTATAACAACAGGACTTAAAAAGCAGGAGCTGAGAGCTGTTAAGGAACTCTGCGGAGATGTGTCAGAGAGAGCTTTAAAGAGGATGGAATGGTTAAGTCTTTTCTAGATAACCGCATAGAAGGCAAGAGGAAAGGAACACTTTAAGTAGGGGAACGGGGTGTGGATGACAGTGAGATTTGGAAGAGCTGAGTGTGCCTCGTGAGATGCTCAGTGGGGCTCTAGGGTAGGGTGCGTGGAGGGGATATGAGGTGAGATGAGTCAAAAGGTAAGCAGGACCTGACCATTGAAGGGTCTCAAAGAACAGACCAAAGAGCTGGAACTTTGTCTTGTTGAAATAGGAAAATCAGGTATCCCTTCGTTGAGTCATTTGCTCAGTCAACAAATATTTATTGAGCACCTCATACACCGGGCACTTTACATTTGAAGTGTTTCAAGCAGGAAACAAATGCATGATTTTAGAAAGGAAATGATGGCTCTGTTGAAAGCTCATGAAGGGGTCTCCACAGTGGCTCAAGTGAATGATATCTAAGAAAGACCAGTGGTAGCTGGTGAGGGTTTAGGGACACACATAGCAACACGGGAGACATCTCCACTTGAGAAACACAGGGGAATAACTAGCTCCTTGTTTCCTCTGTAAAGCATGTTGATTAATGTCCACTTTAGGGAAGTGCCTGCAAATATGGGCTATTCTCCAGGACACACAGGCATGTCTACTCCTACTAGCGGAATTGTACGCTCATCAAGGATAATTTGTGTTTGGTTCCAAACCTACTTTGTCAGTCTTTGGTATTCGTTACGTATTCTTAGATATTTGTTACTTAATGAAACATCAACCAAATCAATGAAATACGAACTCAAAAAAGAGAGATGCTGTTTCTATGAGTGCTATGAATGCTGAGTTAAGCTTTAAAAAGACTTACAGAGGAGAACTGCTTAAAAAAAAAAAAAAAAAAAAAAAGCCAGGAAATTGGAAGTGGGTGAGACAATGAAGGGATTGGGGAAATCATAAAATTCTAGAAAGATTCTGCACTCAGATTGCTTTACAAGGGTCTTTAAGGTCTCTCTGTACTTCAAAGAAACTGACGCTGGAAATTGTCGATGATGCATTATGGGTGTGGTTTATGTAAGAAAGATGACAAGGAGCTCTAGTCCACAGAGCTGTTCTCAAAGAAAAGTCTTGGCTCCACATCAAAAGAGTGGTGAATGAATGTACATTTATATGTTTTAAGTTAAAATTAAACAGGTTTGAAGTATGTATGTATCATTTTTTAACTTTAAGAAAACGTTTTATTGATGTATAGCATACATAGAGAAAAGCGCACAGATCTAAGAATTTCACAGGAGGTGTTTTACAAAGTGAACACCCAACATAACCGGCAACTAGATCAGGAACTAGGGCTTTGCCAGCACCCTAAAAATCTATCCTCATGCCTATCCCAACCATTACATACTCCCACCTCAAATGTAACCACTACTCAGACGTCTATCAGCATCAATTACTTCTGCATATTATAGAAATTAAACCAAGCAGAATGCTCTGTTTGTGTTTGTTTTGGCTTGACCTCTTTTGCTTGGCATTATGCATGTAAAAGCCATCCATATCATTGAATGTAGCTGTAATTTAATTAATCTTATTGTTGTATGGTATGCTATGAGCTGTATAGAAGTACACAGTAAGCACAGTCATCGCCAAAAATAGATGTGGGTGACCACTAGGAAAATAAGACATCTGGGCAGCTAGCCACCGTCTGAGTTCAAATAGTGCTTTGGAAGTGGTGAATAACACAATTTATCAATTCTACTACTGAAGGATATATATGTAGTTTCTAGTGTCTGGTTATTATGAATAATGCTGCTATAAACCTTTTTAAACAGGTCTTTTGATGAACTATGAATGCATTTCTTCTGAGTAAATATCTAGAAAGAAGTTGTACATTTATTAAGCTTTAGCAGATATTGACAGAATTTTCCAAAGTAGTTGTGCCAGTTTGTACTTCCATTTAGAGACATGAGAGTTCTAGTGACTCCAACATCTTTGCCAACATTTGATACTGTCAACGTTGTTGTGTTGTTTTTAATTTTAGCTGTTCTTGTGGATGTGCCATGGTCTTGCGTTGGTTTTTTGTTTATTTAATAAATTTTAGTTTTGAAATAGTTTTAAATTTACAGAAAAGTTGTAAAGACAGTACCGACACTTCCCATATATTCCTCACTCAGTTTTCACCATTGTTAACAGCTTACATTATCATAATATATTTGTCAAAGCTGAGAAACTGACATTGGTACATCACTATTAAGTGAATTCAATACTCTATTTGATATCACCAGCTTTTACATTGTTTTTCTCTTTCTGTTCCAGGATCCACTCCAGGGTACCACACTGGACTCAGTTGCCATTTCTCCTCCGTCTCCTTTGGTTTATGACAATTTCCCAATTGTTCTTTTTCTTTTTCTTTCAAATGACCTTTATGGTCTTCAGAAATACTGGCCAGATATCCTCTATAATGTTCCCTAATCTGAGTTTGTTTGATTTTTTTAAAAAATGATTAACATGGGGACATGGTTTTGTGGAAAGGATACCATATTACATCATAATTAAGGAGTACATGACATTCAATATGACATCATTGATGATGTTAACCTTCATTAACTTGGTTAAGGTAGTATTTGCCAGGTTTCTTCCTTGGAAAGTCATTATGTCTCCATTTCTCTTCTCTATAGTTTGAAATTCAATCACTAAGTCTAGCCAACCCTCCCAGGAAAGGGGATTAAGTTCCACCCTTGGGAGGGGGAGTATATACATATTATTTGGAATTGTTCTCAAGGAAGATTTGGCTCTTCTTCTCCATTAATTAATTAATTAATTAATTCATGTTGGTATGGATTTATATACATTTATTTTATACATTAAATTACAATCCATTACTATATTATTTATTTTGTTCAAATTTTTCCAGCTTTGGCAATTGGAAGCTCTTTCAGGGTGACTCCTATCTCCCTTTAACCTGCCCTCCATCTTTTTGTTTAAGTCTTCTTTACTTTCTTGTGGAGCTCTGGTGATGTAGTTGTTAAGGCATTTGGCTGCTAACCAAAAGGTTGATGGTTTGAACCCACCAGCTGCTCTGTAGAAGAAAGATGAGGCAGTCTGCTCCCATAAAGATTTACAGTTTTGGAAACCCAGTGTGGGTTGCTATGAGTCAGAATAGACTTGGTGGCAGTGAGTTTACTTTCTGGTACCTCAGGATTCTACAGGCTCCTGTTGCACGTTTCCTGCACCAGCCTTACAAGAAACCATTTCTCTAAGAAGTCCTGGCTCCTTTGATTGGAGAATAGCATTTATAAATGAAAGTCTGGGTGCTGGATGTCTCATTGTGGCTTAATTTTCATTTCCTATGAAGATAGCACCTTTTCAAATATTTAATCATCCATTTGAATATTCTTTTTAATGAAGTCTGTTCAAGTAATTTGGTTATTTTTCTATTGCAATATTTATAGGTTTTCCTTATAAATGTGTAAACTTTTTAACCACCATTTTTTAAATATACATTCTTGATTGGATGATGCTAATGGTCTGTGCTTGGCTGCTAACTGAATAGATGATGGTCCAAACCCACCAAGTGGTGCCATGGAAGAAAGGCTGAAGATCCACTTCCATAAAGGTTATAGCCAAGAAAATCCTAGGGGGCTCAGTTCAACTCTGTAACACGTGGAGTTGCTGTGAGTTGGAATCTACTCAAGGGCAACAGCTGTTTTTTTTTTTTTTTTTTTTTAAAACTCTGGGGGTAGTTACTGTTATCCTCATTTTTTAGATGAGAAACTGAACTCAGAGCTCAGTTAAGGCTCACAGTGCTAATGCTCACAACCTTAATCAATGATCCTAACAAGTTATAAAACAAGGCCACCAAGATCAGAGGTAATGCTCTCACATAGTCTTCAAAAGATATTTAGTATCCATCTTACCTATATATTTGATATCTTTGGGTTAGAGGAACATGAAGGGCTAATTGGGGAAGGGGAAAACTGAAGGTCTAGAGTGGGATGCAGCCAAGCCAGACCAGAGACAGGAAAGAGAAGGTTCCTGCTATATGCGGGGTTGACTTCTTGCCTAGAGTAAAGGGAAATTCCAGTTCCAAAGGGCCCTATTTCCCCACATCTGAAATTCACTATTTCATATTTTTGTTCTTGAAAATAGGATGCATCTTACAATAGATGTCAGAAGAAACTTGTCACTGCCTAGCATTGGGTTAAGCTGTAACAGAGTTGTAATTGCCAACACATGTGCTACCCTCTATTCATCTGAT
>NW_006921796.1:4203199-4238507 GCF_000298275.1 Orycteropus afer afer | reverse complement strand
ACTAGGATTAAGCATTGAAAAAACTTGAATTCACAGGTTTTCCATCATATACTGGGAAATGAGATTAATACAGTTGAAATTGCCAAATATTTTGGAACACAGCACAGACTTCTCAAAGCCAAAAGAGGTGGTTGGGAGTGATTCATGTGTCCTGAAGGACATCACTCAAGCACCTAATGTCTAGCTGTCAAAAACTTCTGGCTGACTTTCAAAAGAAGGTATTTAGCTTCCAGGAATATACAATTCAATTAAGGAAAAAACAGAACAATTAATTTAACCAAATCGGAAATGCAAACAAACTCCAGTAGTCTTTGATAATGCCTGGAAGTTACTCTTAGTCAGAGGTTCTAAAAAGGTCAAGATCAAAGATTCCATCTTGAGAAGCACTACAGCCTAGTGATTAAAATGTGTATTTGAGCACCCTATTGCCTGAGTTTAAATCTTTGTTTCTCACTAGCTGGGGAATGGGAACACCTGGGTGGTGCAAATAAGTAATGTGCTTGGCTGCTATCCAAAGGTTGCAGGTTTGAGTGCACCCAGAGATGTCTTAGAAGAAAGGCCTGGCAGTCTACTTCCAGACAACCATTGAAAATCCAACGGAGCCCAGTTCTACTTTGACACACACGGGGTCTCCATGAGTTTCAGTTATCTTGACCGCAACTGGTTTCTTCAGGGAGTCATGGACAATTTTCTGTGCGTTGATATCCTCAACTGTAAGTGGGGATGGTAGCACCTACCTGTCACGAGGATTAGATGAGTAGGTCCTCACAAATGGCCCACGTTCAACAGATGTTAGTGATGAGGACAAGCAGCACATCGTCCCCGATGGTATGCCTGACTGTGGCTAAAACTGCATCAGAAAAGTATTTAGATTCAGAATTTAAGGAAGTCTTAGGGGCTAATTTTTTTTTTTTTAGGATTTGGGTGAAGATTTACAGAGTAAATTCACTTTTCACACAGCAGTTCACATATACTTTGTCTCATGTCATTGACCAAAATTTACAATGCAGCAGCTCCCCTCCCACTTCCTCCCCATAGTTACCTCTTCCCAGTGTCCATCCCTTCATACTCTTCTGCACCCTGAGCTATCTCCCTGTGCATAAGCAGCCCTTCCTTCTCCCATGATTGTTCTCTCCAGGGCATGTGTCTACTTGAGGTAAATGTTTAACTCACATGCCTGTACTTTGTTTGGCTGGAAACCACAGTTGTGGGTTCAATTCCAGACCTGAAGGGCAGCTAGGGGCCATAGTCTCAGTGGTTACACCAGGCTCTATTGGACCAGCAAACCTGGTCCCCACCTTCTTTTTTTTTTTTTTTTTTTTTTGCCTCCAAATGATTTTGAGTTTTGTACCACATTGTTCTCCCTCTTTATGCAGGATCTCCTACATCCCTTCCAAGTGGATGGCAGTGGTAGCTGGGCACCATCTAGTTCTTCTGGTCTCATAGTTGTATAGGTTGCAGATCGGATGGTGTACCAGTCGCTAGGACTGATTTTTTCTATTAATTTTGGTTTTCTTCTTTCTTCTTGACGAGGAGAGACCCGTTGTTGCATCTAGATGGCAGCTTCCTAGCTTTTAAGGTCCCAGTCGCTACTCGCCAAAGTAGTAGGTGGAACAATGTTTTGTATAGTTAGGGGCTAATTTTGAATGTGGTATTGACAAAGCAAGTGATATTTAAATATATTGATAAATTTGTATGTTGTGAGACAGAAAAAATAATTTTGTTGTTATTGTTCTTTGCTTACATTTAATGTAGTGTTTCTGTTTCTTCTAATTTCTTTGTTTTTTTCTATTACCAAAGCTGGTGTTAAATTAAACTTACAATAGTTGACCTCTGGAAACCACTTTCAGTCGCCAGCCTTGCAGTTCCACACACCTAAGCCTAGATTATTGTAGTTGCTTTGCAGCTTGTCTCCTGTGCCTTTTTGCAATCTTGCTACAGACAAATGACAGATTGGATTGTATTGCTCTCTTCTAAAAAGCCTTAATGGTTCCCTGTGTTCTTCAGAATAAAGTTCAAACTCCTCAGCATGCTCCACCAAATCTTCCTTGATATGCCCACATTTCCAGCCTCATTAGGTACAGTTCTCACTTCCTGTCCCCCATGCTATCCCGTCAATCCCTCCCAAACGCCAACCCATTCTGCTCTGAATCTTTGCTGTTTTCCTCTCTCCACCTGAAGAGTCACGCATTACACTCCTGCCCACCCTACAGACTTTAGAGGAAGTGTCACTTCCTCAGACAAGACACCTCTGATTCTTGATCTGAATCAGCTCTTTAGTTACTCTCCCACTCTCCTCTTACTGTACTTATTGTAATTTGTTATTTCTTATTCCTTGGATAACTATTTGCTTAATGTCTTTCCCTTCACTGGCTCATAAGTTGGACAAAGGCATGCATTGTGACATATATATATATTTTAAGTGTTAAATCCCTAGTGCCTGTAATGTAGTAGTTTATCTATCTCTTGATCTATCAATCTATCTATTCCCTAATTGTGCAATGGTTAAACACTCGGCTACTAGCCCAAAGTTTGCAGGTTTAAACCCACCCAGAGTGCCTTGGAAGACAGGCCTTGTAATCTGCTTCTGAAATATCACAGCCTTGAAAAATCTATGGAGCAGTTTTACCATGCACACAGGGAATCACTCTGAGTCAGAAGCAACTTGATGACAACCAACAATAACAATAAATTGTTGTTGTTTTTGTTATATGCCGTCAAGTTGGATCCGACTCATAGTGACCCCTCCTTGGGTTTCTGAGGCAGTATCACTATGGAAGTAGATTGCCTAACCTTCCTTCTGAGGAGTGGCTGGAGGGTTTGAACCACCAGCCTTCTGGTTAGCAGTAAGTGCCTTAGGCACTATGCTACCAGAGCTCCCATAACAATAAATTATATATATATATATATATATATATATATATATATATATATATTTGTTGTTGCCATTGAGTTGGTTGTGACTCCAGGAGACTTTACGGATAACAGAATGATGTTTGCCCAGTCCTGCACCATAATCATTGGGGGTTTGAATCTATTGTTGTGTCTATTGCATCAGTCCATCTCATTGAGGGCTTCCTTCACCTTCAATGACCCTCTATTTTACCAAGCTCAATGTTTTTTTCTGGTGATTGGTCTTTTCTGATAATGTGTTCAAAGTAAGTGAGTCAAAGTCTTGCCATACTCACTTCTATGGAGCATTCTGGTTGTTTTCTTGCTAAGACCAAATTGCTCATTCTTCTGTTAGTCCATGATATATTCACTATTCTTCTCCAATACAATTCAAATGCATCAATTCTTCTTCTTTCCTCTCTTTTCATTGTGCAGTGTTTGCATACATATGAGGTGATTGAAAAGGCCATGGCTTGGGTCAGGTGTGCCTTAGTCATCAAAGTGCCATCTTTGGGTTTTTAAACCTTTTAAAACCTCTTTAAAGAGGTCTTTTGCAGCAGATTTTCCCAGTAGAATACCTCATTTGATTTCTTGACTGCTTCTACCACAGATACTGATTGTTGATCCAAGTATAATGAAATCATTGATATCTTAATTTTTTCCCCTCCATTTATAATGTTGTTTATTGGTCCATAGGTATAGACCTTTCATATACAGTTCTTATTAAAACATAACATATGTAAAGTAACATACATGAACTTATAATGTGCAGCTTGATAATTTTTTATAAATAAATACTTCCATGTTACCAGCACCCAAATCAACAGAACACTATCAGCATCCAGAGCTCTCTCTTGTGCTCCTTGTAGGCACACCCCAAAGATCTTTCTGCCACCACTATGCTGAATTTTATCAGCAGATATTAATTTTGTCTGTTTTGGAACTTTCTATAAATAAATTGTCATCATGCACTCCGTGTGGCTTCTTCTCCTCAACATTATGTGTGTGAGATGTATCCGTGTTGTGCATGTCCTGGGAGTTAGTCCTTTTTCACTTCGGTGTTGCAGTCTATTGCATGAATGTGCCTGTGATGGTCAAGGTAGTGTGTCAGTTTGGCTGGGCAATGATTCTGAGTGGTTTGGCAGTTATAATGTAGTTTGGCAGTTATGTAATGATGTAGTCATTGCCCATTTTGTGATCTGATGTAATCACCTCCATGATGAGATCTGCTATGAGCAGCCAATAAGTTGAGAGTTTTCTCAGGGGTGTGGCCTGCATCCAATATATGTGGACATTCTGGCAGAACTGTCTGGGTTTTTGCAAGCTCTGTATCCCGCAACTGGCTCATCATTATCTGACCTTCAGTTCTTGGGGCTTGAGCCAGTACCCTGCCATATTGCCTGCTGATCTTGGGATTCATTAGCATCCGCAGCCTGTGAGCCAGCAGTCTGCCATCTGACCTGCTGATTTGGGGTTTGTCCATCCCTATAGCTATGTGAGTCAGAAGAAGCTTCCAACTTGACATCTGACCAAAAGACTGGGGACTTGCCAGCCTCTACAAGCTCGAGGAGCTCTGGTAGCATAGTGCCTAAGGCACTTGACTGCTAACCAGAAGGCTGGCAGTTCAAACCCACCAGCCACTTCTCAGAAGGAAGGTAGGGCAATTTACTTCTGTAGTGATACCACCTCAGAAACCCAAGGAAGGGTCACTATGAGTCGGGGCCAACTCGACGGCACATAACAACAACAGCAACACAAGCACATGAGCCATTTCCTTTAGATAATTTTTTTTTTTATCTCTCTCTCTCTTTTTCTCTCTATGCATAAGCTTGATTGGTTTTGATTGTCTAGAGAAGCCAGCCTAAGACAATGCCACATTTTATTTGTCCGTTGTGCTATTGATAAACAGTGGAGTTGTTTTCCACTTAGGGCTATAAGAAATGATGCTGCTGTGAACATTCTTTTGCATGTTTTTTGGCAGACGTAGGCACTCATTTCTCATGGGTATGTAACCAGGGGTCCAAATGCTGATTATGTTCTGTAATATGTAGTTGCCAATTTTTTTTTTTTTTTTAAATTTAAGAATTAATGCAGTATGAGAGGAGCACTTACCTTTATTTCTGATGAGGATTTTTCCAGAATTTTAGACTTTACCCTTGTCTCCCAATATGTTACAGGGTAGAACTACTCTATAGAGTTTTCTTGGCTGTCATCTTTGCAGAAGCAAATTGCCAGGCCTTTCTTCTAGAGTACTCGTGGATGAGTTTGAACTGCCAACTTTTAGGTTAGGTAGCCAAGAGCAAACTGTGTGAGCCACCCAGGGACCTTCTTTAGGTGGATATAAATGGGCTGTCATGAAGCAAAGGGAGAGTTTATACAGAGACGAGGCTCCAGCTGCAAGGTGTCTTTCTTGGTGTCCAGTGAGAAGCATCTTCCATGCTGAGGCCTTGTTCAGCCTGCTCCTCACCATCCACCCCTCTCCTTTCTCCTTCTTGGCCTGGAACCTTTGCACTCTTTCTTGTTTTCTGGAGAGAATAGGTTCCAGGGATAAGTTTGCAAACATGTCAATCATTTGCCTCCTAAGACTAAAGTTCTTCCCAGATCCCTACTGCATTCAAGTCAACAGTTTGGTAGATGATAAGCCCATTTGCAAAGGCCTGTTTTTTATGTATGGTTGAGGACCAGGAGGCAAGACTGGCTTACTCAGGACAGCAAAATCTCTCTGCTTACTTTTCTCCCCCTTTGGGGGGATGTGGAGAATCTCCACCATGATCTTTCTCCCTTTTGGTAAGCAGAGTCCTTTCCAACCTGTTATCACATCCAGCCCTGCCAGGGAAGAGCTGCTTTGAGGGTGAGGAGGCTGAAACTTATGTTCAGAAGACAGACTGGGGGCTGGGGGAGAGGGGAGAAGCCAATCCAGAGGAAAAATTGGAGGCAAAAACAGAAAATAAGAGTCAAGGACTTAGCATTCAGGATGGAGTCCGGTGGGTTTTGGGGGCTGGATTGCTGCCAGTCTTAGAGTGTCAGAAAGTGTCACTTGATGGAAGGAATATGGGCAGGGGTCCAGTAGGTGGGCACAAAAAGGGGATGTCTTGGTGGCACCGGAGACTTGTTGATTTTAGACTGTATGTGTATGTGTGCATGTGTGTGTGTGGTGGGCGACTGGCTAGACATTCGTCCATCTCAAGACGCCTTTGCTGATACACATCTTCAACTGGGCAGAGAAGCTTGGCATTTGGCCAACCAGGAGCCTCTTCCCTTTGCACGTGCATGAGCCCTCCCTCTGCTGCCTTGACAACAAGCCCATGCTCGAGCTGTGCTGGAGCAGCATGTGCTGGGGGCTGACATCCCGGGCCCATACTCACGTGCCGTCACCCCCAGCTGGAGCAACCCCACATTCTTAGACATGCTATGTCATGGAAAGAAAGGTGAAGTGCTCCGTCTGGTCTGCTCTCCCCAAACATTACCACTCAGGCAACAAAAGGGGAGGCAGTGGCGAGAGATTTTCTTTCTTGTTTTGGAGGGTGGAGAGACTCTTTCAGATCCTGGACTCCATGGTGATATTGTCTGGGGACTTTTTCTAATCATCATCATGTAGAAGCATTTGTGAAACACCCTTCTGCACATGGTCCTCATGGAGACATTGCATGGGGAGAAGGACTCACAGGTTGTGGTTTTATGGAATTATGCACTGGAGGAGACATGAACACATTTTCTTTCCCTTAGCTGTTTGCTGTGGTTAATCAACTCCTTCAAATGCTGAGCACCGACTGTACTAAAACCAGTTGTGGTTGAGTTAACTCTGACTCATAGCAACCCTGTTTATGTCAGAGTAGAACTGTGCTTTATAGGGTTTTCAATCTGATCCTTCAGAAGTAGATCACCAGCCCTTTGTTCTGAGGTACTTCTGGGTGGACTCAAACCATGAGCCTTTTGGTTAGCAGCTGAGTGCATTAACTGTTTGTACCACCCAGATATGTAAACAGAATCCATAGATGGTACAAATGGTTAAGTGCTTGACTACTAGCCAAAAGGTTGGTGGTTTGAACCCACCAGAGGTGCCTCAGAAGACAGACATGGTGATCTGCTTTTGAAAGGTGACAGCTTTGAAAACCATATGGAGCAGGGCTACTCTGCACACCTGGGGTCACCATGAATCAGAATCAACCTGAAGGCAACTAACAACAGTATGTACTTGAGGACACTGGTGGTTCAGTAATCAGTGGTGGAATCCCACCTTCCATAAGTGAGACCTGAGTTTCATTCCTGGCCAATATACCTCATGAGCAGCCACCACTGTTTATCAGTGGAGGCTTGTGTGCTATGATGAGCTGAGGTTTTAGCAAAGTTTTTAGACTAAGACAGACTAGGAAGAGAAGCCTAGTAATCTACTTCCAAATATCAGCCAGTGAAAACCCTGTAGATTCCAATTGTTGATCACAATTCATCATTGACGCTCTGGTAGCATAGTGTCTAAGACATTTGACTGCTAACCAGAAGGCTAGTGGTTCAAACTCATCAGCCACTCCTCGGAAGGAAGATTATGCAATCTACTTCTGTAGTGATACTACCTTGGAAACCCAAGGAAGGGTCTCTATGAGTTGGTTCTGACTCAACTGCAGTGAGTATGGCACAGGGCCAGGTAGCAGTTAGTTCCATTTGTCCAAGCATGAGTCAGGGGAAGACTGGATAGTAGGCAATAACAACAACTTTGTATTAGGTGTTAGAAGGAGAGCAGTGAACAAGATGGACTATGTCTCTGCCTTTATGGAATGGCTGTTTGTCTAGTTCAAGGCCCTGTGGGTCTCTGAGGGGCTTGAAGATGTCTGTGACTGATTGCTTACTTCAGTGGCCCCAAATAATGGCTTCTCAGTGTCCACGCTCTTTACAAAATGACTTTGCACACTGTGCCATCAAGAGTGGAGCCTATTTCCCTGTCCTTGAATCCAGGCTGGCCTTTTGACTTGTTCTGGCCAATAGAAGGATGCAGAGGTAAGGTTGCACCAGTTCTGAGCCCAGGCTTCAAGAAACTTTGTGTGTTTCTCTTCTCTTTCTGGAACCCTGTCTCTGCCATTGGACTAGCCTAGGCTGAACCTGCCAGAGGATAAGAGTCCAAGTGAAGAAGAGTTCGTTTGTCTAAGTCAATGCCATCTTAGACTAGTTGAAGCCAGTTGATGCCCCAGCATATGAGAGTCTAGCCTAGACCAGGAGAGCTGCATACTCTAACCACAGCTGACCACAAGACACATGGCTATGTCCAACTGAGACTTGAAGGACATCCCAGCTCATCTATAGACACATGAACAATAATAAATCTATATTTTAAGCTTCTGAAGTTTGGGATGATTTGTTATGCAGCAAGTACTTACTGATACAATGCATATGGCATAGGTCCTGCCCTTGAGGAGCTCACCACCTAATAACTTCCCAGAAACCTCTTTGCTCATTACGCAGTTGTCCTCTGAGACAGGTGACATGAAGTGATTTGCCTAAAGGCAGGACAGCATGGGGGTTAAGGCCATGGTTTTTCGAGCCTAGTAGAATTGTGTTTGAATCCTGGTTTTGCCACTTATCAGTTGTGTGAACTCTTTGAGTCTTGGTTCCCTTATTTGTGAAAATGAAGATAATAATAATAACTAGGTTGGGCAATCTACTTCTGTAGTGATGCTGCCTCAGCAACCCAAGGAGGGGTCACTATGAGTTGGGGCCGACTCGACGGCACATAACAACAATAACAACATACTGGAAGTAAAGAGCCCTGGTGGTGCAATGGTTAAGCACTCAGCTGCTAACAGAAAGATTGGTGGTTCAAACCCACCAGCAGCTCTGCAGGAGAAAAGACCGGGTGATCTGCTCCTGTATGGACTATAGCTTGGGAATCTCTATGGGGAAGTTTTAGTTTGTCCTATAGGGTTGCTATGAGCTGTAATAAACTCAACAGCATACAATATACTACTAGCAATGTCTGTTGGCTCTCAGCTCTCAAGTAATCCTTCTATATTCTCTTTTGTATATTACGCACTGGAATCAATACAATCTATTACCTAGATTCTCTTACCAGCTGGCTTCCTATTAGATTCTGCTAATGGGAGCTCCTGGTGGGAAACTGGAAGGTGAGGGAAGCACTTTGTTCTGCTCCTGTCAATGTCTCCTACAACAGCAGCAGCGGGTGATAAGGCCACTGTAGGTAATTGTGGCTCTAGCAGCTTTGAGTGTAAGGGCAGCATCACTGGGAGTGTCTCTCAAGTCCAAGGACAGTAGCAGCTTCCAGGTCCCTAATTCTCCCCTTTTCTTTTGCTCTTCCAGACCTTCCAATATTTTAGAGCCAGTTCCCTGCTTTAATTTGCTCTCCCCTTAAAATATATAAAATATATAAAGGAAGTGTCTGTCTTAATTTCCTGGTGCTGCTATAACAAAAATGCCTTCAGTGGGCAGCTTTAAAGAAGAGGAATTTATTTCCCTCGGTTCAGTAGGCTGGAAGTATAAATGCACAATATGGCTGTAGGGGAAGTCTTTCCTTGTCTATTTCAGCTTCTCCAAAGAAAAAAACTCATTGGCATTGAGTTGATTCTGACTCATAACCAGCCCCGTCGGGTTTCCAAGGCCGTAAATCTTTATGGAAGCAGACTGCTTCATCTTTCTTCTGCGGAGCGGCTGGTAGGTTTGAACCACCAACCATTTGGTTAGCAGCCAAATGCCTTAACCACTACACCACCAGGTTATTTCCTTATTTATTATTATTATTGATTATCCTTCTTTATTATTACTATATTTATTAATATTACTTAATATTATCCTTATTTCAACTTCTAGTAGCCAACAGTCCTTGGAGTTCCTGGGCTTACGTATTCATCTGCCTCCTTTGTCATCAGATAGGCACCCATGTGTCTAATCTGTTTTTTTCATAACTCAGAACTGATTAAGGTTAGGACAACCTCATTAATATAACAAAGAAATCTGTATTTCCAGACAGGATTTCACTCACAGGATAAGGTTTAGGATTCCAACATGTATTTTGGGGAGACATAATTCAATTCATAATAGCACCTGGAAAAGAGGAAGCACTCAGTGAATGGAAGCTGAGATAGGTGGGGTAGATGAACACAGGGGAGAACTTGTCAAGGGCCATGGGGCTCTGGGGTCTTGGTATATTTTATTGTGAGGTGGGAAGTCTGTCTTGTGTTGGGATATAGCTGTTGGGACTGAATGAGTGTTCATGGCAAATAAAGGCCCAGGTGACTCTAGCTCAGTGCCTGCTTCTTCATCTGGAGAGATGTTGAGGTCTGTACCTCCTTTCTGATCCAACTTCTCAAGGACTAAGAGGAGGCATACATGGAAATATGCATCTCCTGCCAGTTGGCCACATCCTTGTTGGGTTGCTCTGGCTGTGCCACCCCTATTGAGGCCAAGAGATGGTGGCTAGAAATCAGGAGGTGGCAGCATCATAGCATGGGTGAGCTGTTGGCTTAGAGACCACCAGCTTTAGTTTGGGGCAGGGAGAGGGAGCATGGAGGAGGAGGAGGGGGCATGGAGGAGGAGGAGGGGGCATGGAGGAGGAGGAGGGAGGCATGGAGCAGGGGGAGGGGGCATGGAGGAGGAGGAGGGAGGCATGGAGCAGGGGGAGGGAGGCATGGAGGAGGAGGGCATGGAAATCCTCTAGGTGCTTTGTAAAAATCCATTCCACAATTTATGGTATCCCAAAGTCTCATCAAGAAGTGTAGCACAGCTTCACCCAAATCACAATAAATGAAGGAAAAAACAAAAAAGAAGTGTAGCACAGGGCAGAAAAGTTGGTGGCTATGAATGTGCTGCTTTTCTCAAGTCCATCTTCCCCACCCCACCACACATACAGCACACACACAGTACAACATAGCACACTCAGACGGTATAACACAGCGCACATACACAGTACACACACAGCACACAAAGTACACACACAGCATACACAGTACACACATACTACATACAGAGTACACACACAGCACATCATAGTACATATACACATCACACACACTACATACACAACACACACACATACACAGTATACACACAGTACACACACACACCACACATAATACATATACACCACACAGAGTACACACACAGCACACATACTACACACATAGCACATACACAGTACACACATGGTACACACACAGCACACAGACAGTACAACACAGCTCACACACCACACACACAGTGCACACTGCACACACTCTGTACAGCACAGCACACACACAGTATATACACACATAATACACACACGTAGTACATACACAACACACACAGTACACATGTAGTACACACAGACAGTACAATACAGCACACACACATAGTACACATACACACACCTAGTACACACACATCACACACACCACACACAGCATACAGACAGTACACAACATACAGCACATGCACATGTAGTACACACACAGTACACATACACACATCACACATACCACACACAGCATATACATGGTACCCACACATATAGCACATGCACACACAGTACATACAAACAGTACACATACACACACACACACACATACCCCACATTGTCACACGTGCACTTCCAGAGCTGAGCAGAACACCTCTGCCTTTGTCTCTGGTTGTCCTTTATTTTAGAATGTGGTTCTGCTGATGGCCGAGATAGATGAGTGGTTAGCGTGTCTTTCAACCCATGCCAGTGGACATGGTGAGGCTGGGCTATGGCTAAGGGAATGGCCTTACTGTGGATTGTCTTTGTGTAGACAGACATGAGAAGAGGCCTAGGCCCCAGGGCCTAAGCACTTTGAAATAATTTACATTTTCAATCCTTGCTGGACATTATAATCACTTGGCAAAAAACAAAACAAAACACACATACAGAGAGAGAGAGAACAAGCGCGAGTGAGCTGTGGTGATGGAGTGCCTAAGGGATTTGACTGCTAACCAAAAGGCTGGCAGTTCAAACCCACCAGCTACTCTGCAGAAGGAACACTGGGCAGTCCACTTCCATAAAGATTTACTGCCTCAGAAACCCAAAGGGCGTTGCTATGAGTCAGAATCAACTTGATGGCAGTGAGTTTGTTTTTTTGGTGGTAGTGTAGTGGATAAGGCACTTGACTACTAACCAGTAGGTCAGTGGTTCAAACCCACTAGCCAGTCCATGGAAGGAAGATGAGGCAATCTCCTTGCGTAAAGATTTACAGCCTCAGAAACCCAATGGGGGTCACTATGAGTTGGAAACAGCTCGATGGCAGTGAGTTTGTTTTATACATATACATATATATGTATGTGTGTGTGTGTGTGTGTGTGTGTATATATAAATACTCAGAATCAATCCCAGACATTTTGATTCAACAAGTCAGGCCTGAGGTCTAGGTATTGGCAGTTGGACAACCCATTCCCAGTGGATTTTAATGTGCAGTTGGAGTTGAGAACCAAGCTACCAAGCCTTTACTTTTATTCTCCTTTTAGGGCCGAATGGCAGCTGCCAGCTTGTCCCTGCCCAGCAACACGTGACCCTTCCTGGAAGACCTTTCTCCTCCCTTCATCTCCCTCCAATTCCTCACATCTCTTAAAATACTCCACCTCTGGCTATGCCCCCAAAAGGCTTCATGATGACAACTTGTCCCCAAAATAATGTGTCTTAATTTTCAGTTAGTAATAACAATAATAGCTAACAATAGCTAACATAATAATCAGTGATAAAAACCAAAAAATCCAAACCCACTGCGCTCGAGTCGATTCTGACTCACAGCAACACCTACTGGGTTTCCAAGGCGGTAAATCTTTGTGGAAGTAGATTGCCCTATCTTCCTTTCACGGAGCTGGTGGGTTTGAACTGCTAACCTTTTAGCCAGTCAAACACCTTAGGCACTGTGCCACTAGAGGTCCTTAATAATCAATAATAGCTAACATTATTGAGTGCTTATTATATACTGTTTGTTTTTAAAATAACATTTTATTATGCTTTCGGTGAAAGTGTGCACAACAAATTAGGTTCCTGTTTGACAACTTCTATACAAATTGTTCAGTGACATGAGTTACACCTTTCCCAATGTGTCCACATTCTCTTTACTTATGTTCTGGTTCCATTTCCAGCACTCTAGCTTGTCATCTTTCCTCCAGGCATTGTTTTAAATGCTTCCATGTGGTAATCCATCACCAGGCACATACCATACAACAAGCCTATGAATACCTACATCATACAGTGGTCACAAGGGCAGGCTATATGAGTAGAAGGCCTGCATGCGAATCCTGACTCTGCCTATATACCAGCTGTGTGACTTTGAGCAATTACTAACCCTTTCTGTGCCTCTGTGCCTTCCTTTGAAAATGTGAATGCTAAGAGCACCTACCTTGGAGGGTTGTTGTGAGGATGAAATAAATTCGATCATGAAAGCCTTTAGAGCAATGCCTGAATGACTAACACAGAAAATGCAATATTAACAAGTTCCTTCACTCCTATTATTTTTATTTTTTGGTGAGAATATACACAATAAAACATACGCTCAGTCAGCAATTCTTATCTGTACAGCTCATTGACAATGGTTATACACTTCACACTGAGGTATCATTCACACTATCTGCCTATATGGTTTCACCATCATTGATTTAGACTCTCTGTCCCTTAAAGTTCTCATCTGGGTTTTATAGTTACTGTTGGCATTTTAATCTCATATGTTTAATTTTTCAGAAGCGTGCAATGCTCAAGGCAGATATTCTTTCTTTATTGAGTTGAGCTGTTGTTTAAAGATGACTCCATGGGATTGTTTTGGTTCAAGGTTTAAAAGTTGTTTCCAGGCAATAGATTAGCAGTAGACTGGGCTCCTCCAGTCATACTGTGTCTAGTAAGTCTGATTTCCCATAAGAATTTAAAGTTCATTTCCACAATTTTCCGCCTTTTGATCATGATCTATGTACTGGGTTTCTGATCAAAATGTTCAGTAATTGTAGCCAGGCACCATCCATTTCTTCTGGTCTCATGGTAAGACTGGGAATAGTTAGACGTTGGACCTGCCAGCCCCTTTCTTTATTGAATCCCCTTTTCCTTATTCTTTCTCTGTTACTCCAGGTGAATAGAGACAATTGTAACTTGATGGCTGCTAGCAAGCTTTTAAGCTCCCGGGCACTGCCCGCTGAACTAGGCATCATTCCTATTTTTAAGATGAATTGACTGAGGTGCTGAGACCTTAGGTAACTTTCCTAGGTTTCTAAAGCTAGTAAGTAATTGTAATACTATTTATACAGCATGGAGCAAATTAAAGCCTTATGTTGACTGATGTTCACAGAAGTCTGGTGAGAAAAGCAGGTATCATTACTACATGAGTGTAGAGCCTGAGGCTCAGAGAGGTAAAGTAACTTGCTCAAGGTCACACAGCTGACTTCTGGCAGAGATAGATGTCTAGTCTGTCATAGTTTCTTTAAGCTGTGGGGCAACCTTCCCTCCAACCTGTAATTATGCCAGCCTGGCATAAAGGTGAGACTCAGAGCTTCTAAGGATCCCTGGCAATGCAATGGTTAAGTGCTTGGCTGCTAACTGAAAGGTTGGCAGTTCAAATGCACCCAGATGCTTACAGAAGAACATTCTGTCGATCTACTCCTGTAATCTACTTCAGTCTAGAAAATCCTATGGGGCAGTTCTACTCTGTCACGTGGGTCATTATGAGTTGAAAATGGACTCAACAGCACCCAGCAACAATACCCAGGGCCTCTCATTAATCATGGCCTTAGTCCTGAGCCCTTGTGCACAGCCTGCTACTCATTCCCTGGCCTTGCCCTACCCTTGAACACCTGACATTGAATGCTGCTTGCCTTCTGGCAGCATTGCTCACCCTCCTTGCCTTTGCCCTTCTCGGCTCAGCAGGAGAGTCCCTGGGTGTAGCTCTCGCGCAGGCACCTCCTGCAGGGTTACGCACTGTCCTAGTCTTTTGACTCTAGGTCCAACCTTCTCTCCCCTACACCCAAAATCAAAACACCAAACCCACTGCCATCAAGTTGATTCTGATTCATAGCAACCTTGTAGGACAGAGTAGAAATGCCCCATGAGGTTTCCAAGCTGTAAAGCTTTACGTAAGCAGACTGGCTCATCTCCTCTGAAGCACCTGGTGGATTCGAAAAATGCTAACCTTTCGGTTGGCAGCTGAATGCTTTAACTACTGTGCCACCAGGGCTCCTTTTTCCTACACCAGTGAAGATTTAATTTAGGTTGGCTCTGCCATGCCGTTTCTGAATGATTAGTAATGGCTGCCTGGAGTTCTGTGTTAAGAAGGATTTTGAGCCTGCTTTGGCTCCGTGGCAAAGGGTGCTGTGATTGATTCTGTGTCTGCCATGGATGCTGGAATGCAGAGGGGCAGGATGGATGGCATGCATGTTTGTCATCATTACCCTACACTGTTACTTTATTATGGTTTGAACTGTGCTCCCCCCTGCCCCCAACATATGTGTTGGGGTTCTAATCCTTATTTCTGTGGCTGTAATCCTGATTAGAAAGAGGGTTGCTTTGTTATGCTCGTGAGGGCATACCAATGTGGGGTGTGTTACCTAAACCTAATCACATCTGAACTATAAGGAGAACAGATTAGATATAGAGACACAAGTCTGCATGGAAGAAGACAGATGCCATGTGAAGATCACCAAGGAACCAAGGAAGCAAGGACCAAAGAACCAAGAAAGGAATCAACATGGCCGAGATTCTGACTTTGACCTTTACGCTCCAGAACTGTGAGAAAGTAAGTTTCTGTTCTATAAAACTACCCACTTCTGGTATTTCTGTTACTAAACCAAAACCAAACTCACTGCCATTGAGTTGGTTCTGACTCAGAGTGACCTCCACTGGGTTTCTGAGGCTGTAAATCTTTATGGAAGTAGAACACCCCATTTTCCTTCCACGGAGTGGCTGGTAGGTTTGAACTGCTGACCTTCTGGTTAGCAGCCAAATACCTTATCCACTATGCCACCAGAGCTCCTTATTTCTGTTACAGTAGCACAAAAGAACCAAGACACACATACTCTTCCTAAAGACTAAGTAAGCTTACTTAGTCTTCCTTAGTAAGACTAAGCTTTAGTGTAACATCTTCCAGGGGGACTTTCCTGATGACTCATCCAATGAAGTCTCTTGCTTCTGGGCTCCTATAGCAGCATGAATTCCCGTACTCCAGCCCTTGACACGTTGGACTGTAGCTGTCTGTCTGCCATATGTAGATAGCGTTAGCCTGTAAGGTCCGACAGCTGAGACCATAATTTGCTGCTCCTTGTATCTCTTTTGTTCTTGTTGGGTGCCATCAAGTCAACTTTGACTGATAGTGAGCCCATGTAACAGAGTAGAACTGCCCTATAGAGTTTTGTAGGCTATAATCCTTTTTTTTTTTTTTTTGGTTGTCATCTTCACAGAAGCAGATTACCAGGTCTTTCATCCCTCAGAGTCACTGAGTGAGTTCAAACTGCCAACCTTACAGTTAGCAGCTAAGCACTTAACTGCAGTGCCCCCAGCGGTCCTTATCATGTCCCTAGCCCCTTAGAGTTGTGCATGGAAAATACAAAGTGGTACATAGACACATGATAAATGAATGAGAGAATATGAAACTGAGTTTGGTGCAACTTCCTGTGCCTCTGTCCAAAGCTTGGTTTCTCACTGAAAAAGGTTCTCAGTCTTGGCTTTTGAATGTGCCAGGTTCGACTTTCTGGAAACTTCAGAAGCACCCTGTCCCCAAAGGGGCTTCCTCGTAACGGCTCCTCTCCTCCTCCTCCACCCTTCTAGACCCCAGATTGAAACTAGCATTTGCTTGAAGCAGGAAGAACTATTGCAATGATGTTTATAGTATTTCACAACCGTTTTATAGGGAGAGGAACAATACAGCCAAGTATGTGCCGTGGACATTTATTTTCTTGACTTCTCTTACCAGAGGCCAATTGTGGAAAGGGCTAATCTCCTGAACCTCTCTGCAGCTGAGGGAAGGGTGGGACTGCCAACTTGAGGAAGAGAGAGAAATAAGGCACTTGTACTCTTTGCAAAAGGGAAGGAAGGGTGTGGGAGAAGAATGGGTGGAAAGAGGAAATGGTCTGGCCTGTCCAGATGGAGATTTGATGGAGTGGTTCACATTTAGTCTATCTGACCTATCGTTCACTCATTCACTCACTCAACACATCTTTCTGGGACATCTACTCTGTGGTTGGCATGTGCAGTTATAGCAGTGAACAAGGTAGATGTCTCTGTCCTCATGAGGTTTGCACTCAATCACTGAGTAATGACAATGGTAGGAACCTTCACAGGAAGCATGGAGGGTGAGTGCAGAGAATGTGGGGATGCAGGGAATTGAACCTGGGCTCTGTGGTGGCTCATTATTCTTTCCCCCATTTCCAGCTCTAGCATCCTGATTCCCTTTGGGAGAATGATCTCTCTAATCTCTTGTGCAGACTTGGTGGGTTAAATCAAAGCAGCTGGGCTTCCCTAAGCAACCAGACCTCCTGTCCCTCAGGACTTTAAGTTTTGAATCCAGTGATGCAAAAAAATAAAAAATACAACCCAACAGTTGGAGTGCATTCATTCCTGGGAAGGAGTCCTGCTGAGGCTGGGAGTCATCCCTGCTCTTTAGACTCCAGACTGTCCTGGTCTCTGTCCTTTCCTGAGAATAAATCACTCATCTTTTCTTTGATTCTGTGTATTATGTGATAAACTTCAAATATATTCCTTTCCTGTGTCAACCTGCCAGAGTCAGCTTCTGTTGTTTGCCACCAAAGAGCTCTAATTGGTTCAGTAGCTCAGCTGGGTTATACACTCCTGTATTCAATGACATTCAATGACAGTGTCTCTGACAATGGCCCAGAACATTCTTCTTCCTTCTCTGTGTGTGTATTTTGAAAGCCCCATGAAGTACCCAAGAATCACCTTTTCTGAGTTGTGCTTTAGTGTAGGGATTGGTAACTCTTTCAGCAAAGGGCCAGATAGTGAACTGTTTTAGGCTTTGTGAGCTATAAAGTGTATTGATTTTCTAGGCTGTGTAACAACTTATCACTAATTTAGTAGTATGAAACTTAGCAGCTATAGCTTAGGGTCTGGGTAAGGCTTAGTTGGTCCTTGGGTCAAGGTCTCACATGGCTGTGATAAGGGGAATGGCTAGGTTGCGTTCTCATGTGGAGGCTCAATTTAGGAAGAATCCTTTTCCAAGAGCATGTGGTTAAAGTAAGAATTCAGTTCCTTGCAGTTGCAGGATCCTAGAAGCCAACTTCAGTTCTCTGCCATGTGGTCCCCTCCATCCTCTCCACAGGCAGTTCCTATTATAGCTGTTTGCTTCTCCAAGCCCAGTGGGAGCATTTCTTTCTCCAGTCTGCTAAGGCAGAGGCTCATATAAAGTAACGTAACCATGGAAGTGATATCCCATGCTTTTGCCATAATCTGTCACAGGTTCCCCTCATACTCAAGGGAAGGGGAATATACAAAAGTGTGACTCATTGGGGGGTCACCCTCAGATGTAACTGCTGTATCTGTTGCAACTACTCAACTATGCCTTTGCAGTGCAAAAGCAGCCATAGACAATAAGTAAACAAATGAACATAACTATGTTCCAATAAAACTTTATTGACAAATACAGGCTAAGGACCAGATTTAGCTCAAGGATTGTAGTTTGCCAATTTCTAATATTTAGAGTAATGCTGTGGGCCCACACTAAGAAATTTTTATAAGGATGCTTGCTATTCACTACCTCATTTAACACCCTTTAAAAAATATTATTTTTTGTCGAGAATATACACAGCAAAACTTGCACCGATTCAACCATTTCTACATGTATAGTTCAGTGACACTGGTTACATTCTAGATGTGCAACCCTTTTCACCCTTTTTTTCTGAATTGTTCCTCCTCCATTAGCATAAATTCACTGTCTCCTATGCGTCCCATCTAACTTTCCCAGTTGCTGGTTTAACATCCTCTTTATGATAAATCTAGGGATAAATTTCTTTCTGATTGCTGTATTTCTTATGACTACTTTTAATTTCACAAAATTATAATTTAAAAAATAACTCTTTATTGATGTAAAATACATTGGTAAAAAAGTGCTGAATACTGACTTTGTATCTGATTAGTTTTTCTTCTTCCCTCTGACTCCTAAGAAGCTCAGAGCTGAAGTACCGCCCACCCATACCAAATGTTAACCATATATATTTTCTCTATTTACTTTGCTCTCAGCTCCATTAATGTTTCCAGCTGATTTCTCCTCTTTCCCTTGATTTATAATCCATGAGATCTTTTGTGTTATATTCATCATTCATCTTTGTAAATCCTAAATCTTCTTTGAAATAAGTGTAGAAACATTTTATAAATGATTAAACAATTGTCCTACAGTATATGTGGTACATTGAAATGTGAACAGCCCCCACATTCAAATTAGCACAAATGGTAATTCAGTGGAAAGACTTCTAAATTCTCCTATGACTTTAAACCAGAGGAGAGAGCTGAAAAATTCCTCAACAGAGAATACTGCTGGTTTCTTCTTGTTTATTCCAAGCCTTGATTTAGAGGAGAGGGTAAATACCAGCTCAAGGACATTTGCAGGCTGCACAGGGCTGTACCTGGGTGGGGCTGGGCTGGGGCAGGCATCCTCGGCCAGTGTTTCTGGACCCATGAGATCATAAGCTACATCCTACAAAGGTGCCATTGTACCTGAAGGCCTCACTGGTGATTTCACTGCTGGCCTGTCTCTCTCCAGCTTTCTTGCAGGCTGGTGAGGGAAAGCTGTAGAATGATTGTCTAATGAAGTCATTGGGTCCAAACTGCAGCTGTCAGCCTCACCCTGCACAGGCAGATCCCATCCTCATCTCCTGGGGTGGAGGTGCTGAGGGGCGAGCAGGCTGCTTCAGTTAGCGACAGTGATGCTGGGTTTGCTGGCCCAAGAGGCCTTTGCTGGTCCATGCCATGAAACCAGATCATGACGCCAGTTCTTAAGGTCAAAGAACTTTGGCTGCATTCCCCTTCCAAGGAATGGGTGTCCTGGCCTCTTGAGATTTTCTTTAGGGGCAATGTGTGCTGTAGACATGTACATGGATGAAATGGCTATCAACACACAAAAACTCCCTGCTGCCTCGAGTCGATTGTAACTCATAGCAATCCCTCCTTGGGTTTCCGAAGCAATATCACTATGGAAGTAGATTGCCCAGCCTTCCTTCCGAGGAATGGCCGGTGGGTTTGAACTGCCAGCCTTCTGGTTAACAGTCAAGTGTCTTCACCACTACACACTAGAGTTCCCAAAATGGCTATTAGAGTGTCTAATACTGTGCTTGGCACATAGTTTGTAGTTGTTGTGTGCCACTGAGATGATTCTGACTCACAGAAGCCCTATAGGACAGAGTAAAACTTCCCCACAGGGTTTCTTATGCTGGAATCTTTATGGGGGCAGATCACTAGGTCTTTTCTCTCACAGAGCCATTCGTGTGTCTGAATCATTGGCCTTCTGGTTAGCAGTCAAGTGTTTAATCATTGTACTACCACTAGAGTTTCTGGCAGTTCCCTGTCAAAATACTGCTGGGACCATTTTTGAGTTATCTTCAGCAAAATTTTACTTGTGTGTGATGTTAATGATATATTGTTCAATAATTTCTGCATTCTGTTGGATTACCTTTCTTTGGAATGGGCACAAACATGGGTCTCTTCCAGTTGGTGGCCAGGTATCTATCTTCCAAACTTCTTGCCATAAACAAGTCAGCATCCCTAGTGCTGCATCTGTTTGTTGAAATATGTCAATGAGTATTCCATCAATTCCTGGAGCCTTATTTTTTGCCAGTTCCTTCAGGGGCAGCTTGAACTTCTTTCAATACCATTGGTTCCCAATTATATGCTACCTCCTGAAATGGTTGAATGCCAACCAATTCTTTTTGGTACAATGACTGTGCATGTCTTCCATCTTCTTCTGATGCCTCTGCATTGTTCAGTATTTTGCCTGTAGAATCCATCAGCATTGCAACTCGAGGCTTGAATTTTTAATTCAGTTCTTTCAGCTTGAGAAATGCCCTTTTGGTCTTTTAACTCCAGGTCTTTGCACATTTCATTTTGTATTCTGAGCAAATAAACCAAGCTTGACTGTATGGAGAAGAATATGGCATCAGGATTGAAGGAAGATTTATCAACAATCTATGATATGCAGATAACACAACCTTGCTTGCTGAAAGTGAAGAAGACTTGAAGCACTTACTGATGACATTCAAAGACTACAGCCTTCAGTATGGATTACACCTCAACATAAAGAAAACAAAAATCCTCACAACTGGACCAGAAAGCAACATCATGATAAATGGAGAAAAGATTGAAGTTGTCAAGGATTTAATTTTACTTGGATCCAGAATCAACACCCATGGAAGCAGCAGTCAAGAAATCAAATCTGCTGCAAAAAGCCCCTTTAAAGTATTAAGGAGCAAAGATGTTACTTTGAAGACTAAAGGGTACCTGACCCATGGTATGGTATTTTCAGTAGCCTTATAAACATGGAAGAGCTGAAAAATGAGTAAAGAAGCCAGCAGAAAATATTGATGCATCTGAATTTTGGCATTGGTGAAGAATACTGAATGTACCAAAAAACCTAACCAAACTCACTGCCGTCCAGTCGAATCTGACTCATAGTGACCCCTCCTTGGGTTTCTGAGGCAGTATCACTATGGATATAGATCACCTAATCTTCCTTCTGAGGAGTGGCTGCTGGGTTTGAACCGCCAGACTTCTGGTTAGCAGTCAAATGCCTTAGGCAGGATGAACAGATCTGTCTTAGAGGAAGTACAGCCAGAATGCTCCTCAGAAGTGAGAATGGCCAGACTGCATCTCTTGTACTTTGGTCGTGTTTCCAGAAGGGACCAGTCTCTGGAGAAGGATAGCATGGTTGGTAAAGTAGAGGTTCAGTGAGATGAATTGACACAGTGGCCACAACGATAGGTTCAAGCATAACAATGATTGTGAGGATGGTGCAGGACTGGACAGTGTTTTGTCCTGCTACTTAGGGTCACTATGAATTGGAATTGCTTTGCTGACACTTAACAATAACAAATGATGCTATTGTATCACATTACTACATACCCCTACCCCACTGACACTGAGTTGATTCTGACTCATTGTAACCCTATAGGACAGAGAAGATCTGCCCCATAGGGTTTTCAAGACTGTAAATCTTTATGGAAGCAGACTGCCTCATCTGTCTCCCATGGAGTGGTTGGTGGGTTCAAACCACTGACCTTTTGCTTAGGAGTCAAGTGCTTTAACCAGTGCACCACCAGAACTTCTTGTACATGTACACTTAATTTTTCAAAATAAAAATCACTCTGAATTTATTGTTTTTTCCCCTTGTTTACTTAAAATAAACTTATGTTGTGAGTATTTTCACATTATTGTTACTCAAAGAATATGGTGACATATTATATTTGAATGAACCACACTGATTTAATCAATCATTTACTGATCTATTTTTAGCTCTTATAAATAATGCTAGTTTTTGATGTGAGACAAATCTCCCAAAATCTTGCATGGTGAGTTTCATTTTCTTGTGTTTTTGAATGGAGTTGAGGGGCATGTAGGGGCAGGAGTAATAGAGGCCCCAGATTGAGCCCTAAATACCCAGTACATTGGTGACATCATCTCTGGTATTTTCTGAGACATTCCTGATCTGGAACATTCCACCTCATTGGGGCCATATATCCTGAGTTTTCATTTGGAAAATTTTATCACCCCTCCATGCAATGAACTTCACGCTTCAGCAGCATTGACTTGCTTTTCACATCCCACACCTGCTATGCTGTTCTCACTTCCCCGCCTTTGCTTGTATTGACCCACAGCCTGGAATGCCTCCCCCTCTTTATCTGTCTACCTTCTCCTCCTCATTCTTTAAGACACATCTGAGACATCTCCTCCAGGCAGCTTTTCCTAATCTTGCTCCACCCCAGACTGGGTTGTGGACCTCTCCTTCATGCATCATTCATACCCATGCTTTTTTTCTGTCATTGAATTTACCACAATATATCAAAAGGATCATTTTCTATTACTCCTCCCCTCAGCCATGAGCTCCTCAAGGGCAAGTTATCATGGATTTTTTTTTTTTTTTAATATTCATTAACTTGTATAGTTACTGGACTATTTTGAAAATTGAGGAAAATTTACTGAAAGAATAAATGAATAAATGAACCTCAATGGAAATGATGGGTAGTTTGATGATTCTAGTGTCATGGTTTTTCTGGATAAAGCTACCCCAATTGGGCAAAGGAATCAAAATTCCAAGAGGGTTGAAGTGGTGGCCATGGGATTATGATAAACAGAAGGAAAGGAAGAGAGGAGGGGCTGGTAGAGAGAGAGAGCAGAGGAATCAAGGACCAGAGGGCTCTGTGAATTTTAAGAACAGGTGAGCTGAGAGTAATGTTAGGGCTAGCTGATAGGCAGTGGTTCTCAAACTCAATCATGCATAAGCATCATCTAAGGAATGTGTTACAAAGGCAGATTTCTGAGTGGCTTCCTTAGTGATTGATTCTAAATCAGTAGGGCTGGGATCTGCATGTTTAACAAACACCCCCCAGGGAGTTCTCATTCAAGGGTTCTGTGCACCTGCTTTGGATAAGTTCTGAAATATGGAGTTTTGGGCAGAAAATGGATTGTCAGAGTTGACATCAATGTCCAGATGTGGCTACAGGACTGCGTGATTGGAACAGGAGTACAATGGAAGGTCATTCATATGCATGTGATTGTCATCCAAGATGATGGTAGGACTTGGAAGGGAAGAAGGACTTAGAATTGCATGTCAAAGTCTTCCATGAATGAAGAATAGTTACTAGAGGGGTGATAGATGATCATCTTGCTGGAGAAGAAATTTTACAAACTATTAACTACAGCTTTTAGTGTGAATGACTGATGGTTCTGTGGTGAGGAGCCTGCTTGTGGCTGAGAAGAAGAGAAGGAGATATGTTACATTCTTTCTCTTACCAGTTCACCTGGCATTCAGCAACTTCCCCAAGGCTCCAGGCCTGCCAAGTGAGGGGTGAGGCAAATGACTGCCAAATAGTGCAAAAGGTTGGAAACCCAAGAGCGTACTTATGGAATACAGATTTTACAGGCCTTGGGAAGGCAACTCAAGGTTGAAATTAGATAAGAAACTCTAGAAGCCTCTGTAGATCCCACCATACCAACTGGGGTGACAACAGAAATCATCTTTGGTCAATAATTCAAGCATCTTATCACTGCTGGAGATTGAGGTGCTAGTCAGTCATACCCTTTACTTAAGTGAGTTCTAACCAATCTGAGAAATAGACACAAGTGACAAACAAGGGTCCAGATGCCACATTAGTTTTATTACCCAAAGCTGGATTGGAGAATATGGCTTAGAACTGAGGCTAAAGTTGGTCTTTCTACTTCTCTCATAACCTACTGCCTCTCTATAGGGTAAGTCTAGTCTGCAGAGACAAACTTGTAGCATAATCTGCCCCGTGGAGGATCACTACACAGCTTCCCATCTTACCAATTACAGAGACAGAGACCTGTGGGCCTCCAGGTCTGCCTTTTGGTGTAGTGATCCACTCCTGGTTAAGGTGGCCCAGTGGATGAAAGGATCTCCCCAGTTCACCAATGAGATAAACTACTTCAGGCAGCACAAATTAAAGGGTGAAGAGGATGGCTCCCTGAGACACTGAGAGTGTTTAATGAAATTCCCATTTGATGGACCAAATTGTGTGGGGAGAAAAGAATGAAGGGTTCCTACAATCCTTACAGGGTAGGGCAGAGACAGGTGTTATAGGATACTGCAGAAAGGAAGTCAGACACTCAAGAACATGGCACTGGACAATAGGAACTTGGTAAATATATTGGTAACAAAGTGCCACAAACTGGGTGGCTTATAAGAACAGGAATTTATTGTTTCCCGGTTCTGGAGGCTTTAGGTCTGAAGTCAGGGTGTCAGCTGTGTTGATTCCTTCTGAGAGCTCTGTGGAAGATTCTGTTCCTTGCCTCTCTCCTAGCTCTTGGTGGGGGCCGGTGATCCTTGGCGGTCGTTGGCTTGTAGATTCATCACTTCAATCTCTGCCTCTGTCCCCACATGACTGCCTTCCCTCATGTCTCTCTGTGTCTCTTCTCTTTTTTAAGGACATTACTCATATTGCATTAGGACCCACCCACTATGACCTCATGCTAACTGTTAATATCTTCAAATACTGTCTCCAAACAAGTCACATTTACAGGTACCAGGGGTTAGGACATCACCATAACTTTTGGAGGAGACGATTCAATCCACAGCAGTAAGATTTCTGGGATTTTGTAACTCCCTGCCTTAGTTATCAGCTGCTTAATTTTCTATATTTTTCCAGTAAGATCTTTAAAAAGAAAAGCACCTAAGCCCTTGGTTTTGCAGAAAGCAAGAGTGGCAGCCGTGAAGATGCCTCTATAGATTCTTGGCTGTGGGGAGCCTAACTGACCGAAGGCCCAGCTTCTGAGCTCTGAAATCCACAGTAATATTTGCATCAAGACCATTCTTCCTACTGACTGTCCTCAGTCCTGTTCTCAGTGACTGAGCATGACAGGGACACTAACAGCCCATTTGTGGGAGACATGGGACCCCTGTGATGATCCACTTAGGCTCAAGGTCTCCATGATGGCTTTGTTGAACTTTTCTTGAACTGAGTCAAAGATGCTTTCACACATCTTCCTTTCTTCCCTCTCCTCACTTGAGGTCAGACCTACCTTGCTGTCAGTGGTTCTTCCCACTTCTCCAGCTCCCTCAGCACTTCATCTCACAGCTATTTTCCCTACTACAATCTGGGCACATTTCATCTTGTCTTGACATATGCTTCTTAGAGGACTCAGAGTAACACAGCAAGTAAAGTAGGGCAGGTGTAGTTCTTAGGACAATTTTATTTTACTCTAAAACTTGCCACAGGGTGCATCAGCTCTGAAAAAATCCAGGAGCAGTAATCAAATCACTGGTTATCAAGAGCAATGATAGTAGACAGAGTTTACTGAGCAATGACTGTGTGTTAGACAGGATATGCTCATTATCTCTTGTAAGTCCTTGCCTCACAAATGGGAACCTGACATTCAGTGGGATGGAGTAAGTGGACCAAGATCCTTCAGCTTGCTAGTGGGGGCTCTCTGGGCTTCAACTTCGTGTTCTTCCTATGTCATTGTGCTGCCTGGAAGGAGGAGGGGCTTCTCAGGATGGCTATATGACCAGGAGATTCGACTAGCACCTTTCTTTTGTGGTACCTAGGCAATGGTTAAGGTATTTAGCGGCTAACCAAAACGTTGGTTGTTCGAACCCACCAGCCACACCATGGGAGAAAGATGAGGCTGCTCTGTAAATATTTACAGCCTCGCAAACCCTGAGTGTTGCCATGAGTCAGGAGAATTGGCTCAATGGCAGTGAATTTGGTTTTTGTATTTGTTTACTGTTTACTGTTTACAGATATTTCCGTTTTAAGCATACCTACTTGACATGACCACTGAATGTTTAAAGCTTGCATTTTGAATTTCTCAACTCAAAGAAGGATAGAGATCAGGATTAACAGACCCTGGAATGGACCATATCAGAGTCTTGACAAAATGGCAGATTGGCACAAGCACTAGAATCTGTGGCTGATTCAAGATTCGTCTTGCTTTTTCTTCTTGTTCAGCTTACTAGGCAGTTCAGCTCAACTTTTGAAAAAATCCCAAATCTCTGCTTCTCTCTACTACCACTGCACCTACCCTTGTCCACACCACCATCTCCTTTCACCTAGACAACTACCATATACTCTCAACTAGTATCTCTAACTGGCTTCCATTTTGCCTCCTACAGCCCATTCTCCACACAGCAAGCAAAGTGATGGCTCCAAGAGCAATCAGATCACCTCCCTGCCCTATTTTACACCTTCAAATGGCTTCTCATTATACTTGAAAAAAAATCCAAACTCCTTCCCAGAGGCCCCATGGTCTTCTGTGACACAACCTGGTACACAATAGATGCTCAACAAAATTTTACTGTTGAATAAATGATCTAGATCAGGAGTTGGTAAAGTTTTTCTCTAAAGAGCCAGATAGTAAATATTTGAGGCTTGGCAGGCTATATGGCCTCTGTTGCAACTACTCAACTTTGCTGTTGTAGTGTGAAAGCTGCCATGGACAACCCATAAAGAAATGTGTTCTGATAAAAATTATTTGTAAAAACAAGTGGGAGGATGGCTTTGCTTGTGGGTTGCAGTTTGCTGACCCCTCATATAGATGATGAGGATGTTGATAAACACTACCATTTATTGAACTTACACTCTGTGCCAGATACTCATGCATTCCCTTATGAGATCATGATATAGGCTCAAAGTCACACAGTTAGCGAGAGTAGAACCAAAATTTGATTCTCAGGTTTGTGAGACTCCAGAGGCTGGGATAAGGAGACCAGGTTAAGAATTTTGAGCATTTTCCAGATACAAGCATAAATTAATCCTAGATCCTTGCTAATCAAAGTCTGGTCCACGGACTAGCAGCATTAGCATCGCCTGGAAGCTGGTTAGAAATGCAGACTATTGGGTCCGATCTCCATACCTCCTGAGTCAGAATCTGGATTTGTAGGTAGCATTTTTAAAAATTGATTTTAGTTTTTTGTTTTTGCTGAAAATATACCCAATGGACCATACATTGATCCAACACTTTCTGCCTGTACAAGTCAATAACATTGATTCCATGCTTCAAGTTGTGCCATTGCTCTTCCTCTCTTCTGACTTGTTCTTCCTCCATTAACATAAACACACTGACCCCTAAGCATCTTATTATCTAATCTTTCCAGTTGCAGTGGTCAGTTTGATCCCATATAGATATTTCTTAAAAAAGCACAATGCCCAAGGCAGACAATCATCACTAATAAAGCTAAACTATTATTTGCTTAGCAGCATCACAATAAATGGAGAGAAGATTGAGGTTGTCAAGGAATTCACGTTGCTTGGTTCTACAATCGATGCCAATGGAAGCAGCAGTCAGGACATTAGACGACGTGTAGCATTGGGAAAGTCAACTGCGAAGGAACTGTTTCAAGTGGTGAGGAGCAAGGATATCTCATTGAGGACTAAGGTGCGCCTGACACAAGCCATGATATTTCCAATTGCCTGGTATGCATGTGAGAGCTGGACAATGAATAAGGAAGACCGAAGAAGAGTTGATGCTTTTGAGTTGTGGTGTTGGAGAAGAATGCTGAAAGTACCGTGGACTGCTAGAAGAACTAACAGATCTGTCCTGGAGGAAGTGCAGCCAGAATGCTCCTTGGAAACAAGAATGGCCAGACTTCATCTCACCTATTTTGGTCATGTTGTCAGAAGGCACCATTCCCTGGAGAAGGATGTCATGCTTGGTAGGGTGGAGGGTGGACGAAAGAGGGGGAAGCCTTCAACGAGATGGATTGATACAGTGGCTGCGATGATGGGCTCAAGTATAGCAGGGATTGTGGGGCTGGCGCGGGATCGGGCAGTGTTTCGTTCTGCTGTGCACGGGGTCTCTATGGGTCGGAAATGACTCGATGGCACTTAACAACAACAACAACATTATTTGCTTTAAAGAAGACTTCAGGGGATGTTTTTGGTTTAAGGTTTAAAGATGATCTCAGGGCAACAGTTCTGGGGATTCATACAGCCTCAATGGCTCTGGTAAGTCTGTATTCCATGATAGATTGAAATTCTGCTCTCTAATTTTTCTCTCTTGATCAGGATTCTTCTATAGAATCTTGGATCAAAACACAGAATCTGAATTTTAACGAGACTCCCAAGTGATTCTCCTGCACATTATAATTTGAGAAGCAAATGAGAAGATCTATATCACGTAGGTTCATAAACAAACAGTGTTCAATAGACAGACTTTTTTCTTTTCTTTGGACTTTTTTGAATAACATGGTTAAGTTTCTTTTTTATCTTATAGGTGTAGAACTTCTGCCAGCATATTGTTAGAAGAAACAAGAAGGGTAGGAACACCTATAAGCGAGGGTAAGCTTAGATGGCAAATTGAATCTTCATTGTCTAAAAGCTTTTGGAGGTTATTTGGAAAAGATAGCCAATGACTGAATGGAGCAGTGGTGTTTCAGTAGTAGGCTTCTCACCTTTGACATGAGAGACCTGGGTTCAATTCCTGGCCAGTCCTCTCATGCTCAACCACTACCCATCTGTCAGTGGAGGCTTATGTGTTGCTATGATATAGAACAGGTTTCAGCAGAGTTTCATCCACAGTGGGACTAGGAAGAAAGTCCTGGCTATCTACTTCCGGAAATCAGCCAATGAAAGCCCTATGGATCACAACTATCTGGTCCTTAGTCAAGGGTGGGGATGATGCAGGACAGGGTGGCATTTTATTCTATTGGGAAGGTGGTTCCCAAGAGTCAGGGACCAACTCCATGGCAGTTAACAACAACAACAACAATATATAAAAGATTTAGAAATATGCAAAGTGAGCTATTCCGAAACTGACTTCCCAATGCAATTGAGCCCTGGTCTGGTCATTTACAAGGGGATTAAAGCCCAGGGTGAAATTTCTCAGAAGCTTCAAATTAGAGCCAAGCACATTGAAAATCCATTTGGCTTATTTCTTGTGAGCAGAACAGACCCGGTAGTGCCTGCACAGCCTCTCCTTGTGTGACTGTGACTTAATCTAATTCACAATCAGATCAGCACACAAAGGAGAGTGAGGAATCGCTCTGCTAATAAGCTCCTTGCCCTCCTGTCTCTGGAAGAATGCTGACTGACAGGGACCCAATTAAAAGGGGATTGATTTATTGGGCTGGAATGCTCTGGCCCCTCTAATCTCAGCATCTCTCTGCTCAGTGCAATCACCATTTCCAAACAAGAGTCAGCCTACACAAATGAAACTCTTGTAATCACCAGGGAGCCAAAGACGCTCTTAGTTTAGCAAAGGTAGCTCAGCCCTACTAGCCCATAAAGAAAAACCACATGAAAGAAGTCCTTTCCTGTACCAGGGCCTGGATAAGGATCTGGAATTCAGCAGGGAAGGGTGATCTAAACAAAAAGTAAGCAGCTGTAATGAAAACTACTAACCTTGGCTCCAGGGGGGAAATGGGTTAAGAAGAGTAAATGGGCAAGGAGCCCTATTTTCTTCTTTTATATAATGAAACTGTAAATTTCTGTTAGAAATTACAGGATCATCAAGTATTTGGAATGTTGATGGGGATGCCAGTGGGATTCAAGGGAAGAAAAAGTTCGTGGATTTGAATGCAATTTTCTCTTTGAACTGTTTCATTGAACTGATGCAGTCAAATCTCAACTATGTGCATGCAAATAATTACTTATAATTGTTGGAATTTGAGGGGACACCCAATAAACAGGACGTCTCATTTTCACCCAACTTCTGCATTGGTTGAGAAGTAATAGAATCAACAGATGGAAACTATATGAGTTTTGTTACTGATAAAGTGAATGTTGGGAAATGTGCCTTGTATCTGTGGACTGGTCAAAACTAAAACCAGTTTTTGCGTCGATTCTGACTCATAGCACCCTGTAGGGCAGAGTAGAACTGTTCCATAGAATTTCCAAGGCTGTAAATCTTTAAGGAAGCTGACTGCGTCATCTTTCTCTGGGGTGGCTGGTGGGTTCAAACAGTTGACTTTTCAGTTAACAGCCAAGGGCTTAACCACCACATTGCCAGGAACCATCAAACTCAGACCTACGCTCCCCGATCCCAGCAGTTTTGGGTAGGCCCTGGTGAAATATTATGGAAGGAGAGAGCAGAATGTAGATGACTCACCCCCAAGTCAAAGAGGAAAGAGAGGCCTTAGGCGGCCCATGCCCAGTTTCTGTTTCCAAATTTTTTTTTTTTAAATAGTTGTGATTTGGGTGAGAGTTTACAGCACAAATTCATTTTCCATTCAACAGTTCATACACATTTCGTCTTGTGACATTGATTATAATCCCCACAATGTAATATCTCTCTTCTCACTTCCTCCCTGTGGTTGCGTTTTCCCTGTGTCCTTTTTTTCCTGTACATTCCTGCCTTCTGAGTTTTCTCCCTGCCCAAGTGCTGCCTTTCTGATCATTCATTGTTGATGATTCTAAGGAGTGTACCTCCCTGGTGCAATTGTTCACCTTGGAGCCCTCTCTGTCTGTTGTTTGGTTGAAAGTTAAGCCACAGGAGTATGTTCAAGTCCAGATCCAAAGGTTGACCAGGAGCCACAGCCTTGGGGATTTCACCACTCTCTATCAGACTAGTAAGGCTGGTCTTTTTAATGCTTTTGAATTTTGTTCCATATTTTTCTCCCACTCTATCCAGGATCTCCAATTTTGATCCATTTCTGAGTGGTTGGCAGTGGTAGCTGGGCACCATCAAGTTCTTCTGGTCTCACGGTCACCTAAGTTGAGTTTCCCATGGTCCACTAGTCCCTTAGATGAATATTTTTCCATGTGCCTTTGACTGTCTTCACTCTTCTTTGCTCTACATGAAGAGAGACCAATAGTTACATCTTAGATGGTCGCTTACTAGCTTTTAAGATATCAGTTGCTACTCAACAAAGTAGGATATAGAACAATGATTTCATGTACTATGTTATGCCAAGTGAGTTTGATGTCCCCCGTAACCATGATCCCGGGCCTGTGGGCCCAGCGACTCACTCCCTTAAGGGTTTAGTTGTGGCTAAGGAGTTATAATAACTTTGCCCTCTGGTAGCTCCGCTATATATATGGACTTTTTATAGTGCATATAAACATGTGTATAGAAATATCATCATACAAAACTTGTGCATGGTTATGCATATATTCCCATTCACCTGCCCATGCTTGATCATCTTCCCTGTCTACCTATGTGTCCACCCAAAGATTAATGATTCTGAACTTACTTTTCAGGAAAAAACAAAAAACCCTCTTCCTTACCTGCAGAAGAGGAAGTTAGTGGGAAAAGAGAAACCAGGAGTGAAGTACAACTTCTCTCTACATAGAAGGAATCATCACAAGAAAGGAAGAACCACCCCCCCATTACACCCACACACACACACACTCCCACAATAAACAATTCTGAAAGTAGTGATAATAATAACCACAATGGTAATGATGGTAATAGTGTTAAAGACCAAAATTGCTATTTACTGAACATTTATTATGGCTCAGGCTTTGGGCTGAATACCTATCTCATTGAATCTTTACTAAAACCCTTTGTGATAATACTATTCTTTCAACAACAGATGAGAAAACCGAGACTAAAGAAGGTTTGCAACTTGTCCAAGGGCTCACAGGTAAGAAATTGGAGAGTCACAGGACAAACTCAGCTTTGCCCATCTCCAGAGCCTGAATTATGAAGCGGGGTCTGTTCTATTTGTTGAATGAATGACATGAATGAAGGAATTCATTGATGAGGGGATATTTGAGGATAAGGGGCTGAGAATGGATTGAAGAATCTTCTGTTCAGTGGAGCAATGTCAGGGTTAGGGTTGGCCCCATCTTTCTCATGGCTCAGTGGCTGGCCCTGAGGACTTTTTATCTGGATGTCCTACCTTGCCCATCCAGGTAAGAAGTCCCCAGAAGGTGGCTCTGGAGCTGGTCTTGCTGCTCAAGTTGCCCAGTGTCAGGATGTACTGGAGGCAAGAGCCCTAGGCATCTATTTGGCCACTTGGCCACAACCATCCCCCTCACCTCTACTCCTCTGCTTCATCTCTGATTTGCATTCTACATTGATTGGAGAGCTAAACACAACCTGGGCAGAGGAGCACCTTGGACCCTCCCCCTCATCCTCCCAGAAACCAAATACCCCAAACTAACCCATTGTCACTGAGTCAATTCCAATTCATGGTGACTCCATGTGTTACAGAGTAGGACTCCACAGGGCTTTCTTGGCTGTAATTACTACAGAAGCAGATCTCCAAGCCTCTTTCCATTGGCACCACTGATGCTGAACTGCCAAGCTTTAGGCTACTGTTGTTGTTGTTGTTATGTGCCGTCGAGTCAAACCCGACTCATAGCGACCCCTCCTTGGGTTTCCGAGGCAGTATCACTACGGGAGTAGGATTGCCCAACCTTCCTTCCGAGGAGTGGCTGGTGGGTTTGAACCGCCAGCCGTCTGGTTAGCAGGCAAGTGTCTTAGCCACTATGCTACCAGAGCTCCCACAGAAATAGATTGCCCAGTCTTGATTCCACAGAGTCGCTGGTGGGTTTGAACCACGAACCTTCTGTACAGCAGTCAGATGCCTTAGTCACTGTGCTACCAGAGGCTACTAGTCAAGCACAAACCATTTTTTGCCACCCAAGGTCATCTCTATCCCCCAAACGAGGGGACAAACTCATCTTTGCTGAGCTAGAACTTTGACTCACAGATTAGGGAAGAGGGCAGCTGCCTGTGGCTGACATTCAACTTCCCCCTCTCCTGGTGGGAATTTCCCGGTCTCTTGTGCATCTGGCCACCACATTTTCTGACATTCCTCTCAGCACTGGGTGTTACACAGAAAGCAGAGCCTCCGATACTTCATTTTCTCTCACTTGTTCTTCACACCTCGCGGTTTGTTTTTCATCTCGGAGCAGCCAGCCGTAGTAATCTCTATCTGTCTTTTCCTCTCTACTGGAGAGACTCCCTTCCCTCCTTCAGGTATCTGTTTCGTAGTCATCAGCTTTGCCACCTAATGTCTTCACACATTCCTTATCCTGAAGACTCTTGCATTTACTTCTGTTATCTTAATCTCTTTCTTTGGCAACTCCTGTCACTTCCAATTTTTCCCAGTTTCCTCCCTTTACCTCAGCTTTTTTCCCAGGCCTCCTTTGCCTTCTCAGCTTTCTTTTCAAAGATGTTGCATTTCTTCCTCTCCTTATTAGGTTACATATGACCTGACAGGGTGGCTGGAGCAGCATATTGGGGATAGAAATATGTACTAGTTCTCCTCAGATTTTTTTTTTTTTTTTTTTGAATGGGGCATTTGCAATCAATTTATGTCATTTAGCTGGAAGGTTAAGAATTTTCCACTTAAAAATCAACTTAACCAAATGAAAAATTCTGAGGTATTACTTATTTATTTAAAATTGTAGCCCCTGTCGCTCCATGTCACATGCACAGGAGAATATTCTGGAGATGGTTTCCCCAGAAGTCCCTGTCCAGTGTGTACTGGGGTCCCTGAGTGGTACAAAGAGTCAAGAAGTTCAGCTGCTAACCAAGAGGTTGTAGGTTTGAGTCCACTAAGAGGTGCCCAGAAGAAGGTCCTGGCAATCCACTTTGGACAAATTAGCCATTGAAAACCCTGTGGAGCACAGGTCTACTAGACTTGATGGCAACTGGTTAGTATACGCTGTTTCTACTCAAGTGTTTATGAAAACTCATTTCATGGAGAATGGAGAACATGTTGTTCTTCTGTCTTCTTTAGGATTCTCTCTCAGAGAAGTGATTTCAGAATGAGGTGCTTCTGACAGTGCCAGAGAAAGGGGTAAGACTAAGATGGTCTTAGGCCAAGGGGCTGTATGTACTTGGACCCCTCATGAGGAGTTCTCTATGGGAATAAGTGTTCATAGAACAAAACAAGGCAAAGCAACCTTTAATTATTAGCTGGGACCTTAACTCCAAATCTTACTGCAAACGTCAGTACATGCAGGCTCTCCTCCACAGAGATGTCCCTTCCTAAGTTAAACTGCCCTGCATAACACGCTGCACAAAAACACTGTTCTACATTCTACTTTGGTGAGTAGTGGCTGGGGTCTTAAAAGCTTGCAAGTGACCATCTAGATGCAACAATTGGTCTCTCCTCCTCTGGAGTGAAGAAGAATGAAGGAAACCAAAGGCTCATGGAAATAATTAATCCAAGGGACTAGTGGACCATATGAACCTCAGCCTATATGACCATGAGACCAGAAGAAAGAGATGGTGCCCAGTTACCACTGTCAGAAAAGGATCGATACGGGAGATCCTGGATAGAGTGGAAGAAGAATGTGGAACAAAACTCTAAATCATTAAAAAGACCAGGCTTTGCTGCTCTGATAGAACCTGATGAAACCTCAGAGTCTATGGCCCCTAGTTAGCCTTCAGGCCTGGAAATGGACTCACTCCCATGGCTTCCAGCCAAACAATAGAAAGGCATATAGGGTGAATATTTATACGAAGTAGATACACTCCTTAGAATTAGCAATCGTGGGAGGACAGAAGGGCAGTATTTGCACAGGAGTTAACTCAGGGGGGCAGAAATGCATAGGAAAGAAGGACACAGGGAAGAGGTAATAACGGAGGAAGTGGGAAGAGAGCTGTTATATTGTGGAGATGCCATCAACGTCATGAAACAAAATGTATGTGAACTACTGTATGGAAAATGAATTTGCTCTGTAAACCTTCACCCAAATCACAATAAAAATTCAAAAACAAATAGTGGATGCTGTTGATGTCTTCACCTGATCCTCTTTACCAAATTGGTGCACCCATTCCCACCTGTTGTCAAGGTTACCTTCTAGGGGCTTACAACTCCTCCCTGCTCTGGATACTTGCCTTTAGCCACATAAGCCACTTCACTGG
>NW_006921796.1:4199291-4202934 GCF_000298275.1 Orycteropus afer afer | reverse complement strand
TTGAACCACCAGCCTCCTGGTTAGCAGTCAGATGCCTTAGGCACTATGCCACCAGAGCTCCCCTCTAGTTAGTTACTTCCCTTTCCTTCCACTTCCATCCCAGGTAATTTTCAAAGAATGATTCTTCTCTGTGTAAACATTTTCTTGACTTTTACAATAGTGTGTCATATAATATTTGTCCTCTTGTAATTGACTAATTGGGGAGCTCTGGTGGTATAGTTCCTAAGGTATTTGACTGCTAACCAGAAGGCTGGAGGTTCAAACCCACCAGCCACTCCTTGGAAGGAAGGTTGGACAATCTACTTCCGTAATGATACTGCCTCAGAAACCCAAGGAGGGGTCGCTATGAGTCGGATCCAACTCAACAGCAGTGGGTTTGGTTTTGGTTTTGAATTGACTAATTTCACTCAGCATAATATCCTCTAGATTCATTCATGTTATGAGATGTTTTATGGATTCATTGCTATTCTTTAGTGCTGTATAGTATTCCATTTTGTGTATGTACCATGGCTTATCCATTCATCTGTTGGTGGACACATTGATTGTTTCCATCTTTTTTCCTATTGTAAATAATGCAACATGGAACATAGGTGTGCATGTATCTGTTTGTATCACAGCTCTTATTTCTCTAGGATATATACCTAGTAGTGGGATTGCTGGATCACATGGTATTTCTGTTTCCCACTTTTGAAGGAAGTGGCATACCATTTTTGACAGGTAGTATCATTCAACCCCACTAGCAGTGTATGAGGGTTCTAGTCTTTCCATACCCTTGCCAGCATTTGTTGTTTTCTGTTTTTTTGAACTTTGCTGTTAATGATGGAGTGTGATGATATTTTATTGTTCTTTTGATTTGCATCTTTCTAACGGTTAATGAAGGAGCTCTGGTGAACCACAAGGTTTTCTTCATGTGTTTAGTAGCTGCCTGAATGTCTTCTTTGGTGATGTATCTGGTCACATTTTCTGCCCATTTTTAAATTGGATTATTTGTCTTTTTGTTGTTGTGGTATTGAAGTTTTCTATAAATTTTGGAGATTAGCCTCTTGTCTGAGAAGTTGTTGCCAAAATTTTTTTTCCAGTCTGTAGTTTCTCTTTTTAATCTTTTGATGAAGTCTTTTGACACACATAAGTGTTTAATTTTTCCACAGTGATACTGCCTCGGAAACCCAAGGAGGGGTCACTATGAGCTGGATCCGACTCGGTGGCAGTGAGTTTGAGTGATTCATCTAGTTTGTCTTCTGCTGTTTGTGCATTTTTAGTTAAGTGTAATAGTTTATTTATGCCACTTATTAGGGCTCCTAAGTTTGCTCTTGTTTTTTCTCTGATGATCTGTCTTGGTGCGTTAGTGTTGCTGTAACAGAAACAGGCACAAGTGGATGGCTTTAACAAATAGTAATTTATTCTCTTATAGTTTAGGAGGTTACAAGCCCAAATTCAGAGTGCTGGCTCCAGGGGCTGGGTGAAGGCCCCTCGGCCTTGAGTTTCAGCTCTGCATTTTGTTCCAAGCCCACTGGAGTTGGAGGCTTCTCTTAACTCATGCAGCTGCTAGCTGCTGAGGCTGATGAACCCAAGGTCAGCAGGTAAAATGCCACAATCCCAACATCAGCAGGCAACATGGAAGGGCACTAGTTTGAGTCCAGGAACAATCCCAAGATCAGCAGACAGCACAGAAGGCCACTGGTTCAAGTCCAGGAACTAGAGATGAAGACTCAACCAAATGCAGGATACAAAATGTGCCAACAAGCTCGAGACCATCCTCAAAGGTTCTCCATATATACTGGAAGCAGGCCACACCCCACAGGCAACTACTTAGCTGCTCACAGCTGGTTCCACCATGAAGGTAATTACACTCTCATCGTGAGAAAGAACTACATTCAGCTGTTAAGCCACTTGAAACCATGGCCCAGCCACGTTGACACACAACCTTAACTACCACATGATCTTTATGGTTTTAAGTTTTACATTTAGGACTTTGCTCCATCTTGAGTTAGTTTTGAATATGATGTGAAATATGGATCACATTTTGTTTTTCTGCAAATGGATATCCAGTTTTGCCAGAACCATTTGTTAAGAGACTATCTCTTCTCCACTTAATGGGTTTCAGCTCTTTGTCAAAGATCAGCTGTCCATGGATGATGGCTTTCCCTCTGGGTTCTCAATTTTGTTTCATTGGTTGATATGTCTGTCATTGTACCAGTGCCAGGCTGCTTTGACTATTGTGGCTGTATAGTAGGTTTTGAGATTGGGGAGTGTGAAGCCTCCTACTTTGTTCTTCTTTAGTAGTACTTTGCTTTTCTGGGGTCTCTTTCTTTTCCATATGAAGTTGGTGATTAGTTTTTCCATCTCTTTGAAGAATGATGATGGAATCTGGATCAGGATTGCATTATATCTGTAGATTGCTTTGGATAGTGTTCTGGTTACTTAGTGCTGCTCTGACAAGAATATACCACAAATGGGATGGCCTTAACAAACAGGAGTTTATACTCTTACAGTTTGGGAGGCTAGAAGTCCGAGTTCCAAGTGCCAGGCTGTAGGGGCTGGGTGAAAGCCCCTCAAACTTGGTGTCCAGTTCTGCCTCCTGCTCCCAGCCCACTGGAGCTAGAGGCATTTATTCACTCAGACAGCTGCTGGCTGCTGAGGCTGACAAACTCCAGGTTGACAAGTAAAAAGGCACAGTCCTGATGCTACCAAACCACATGGCAGGCCATTAATCAAGTCCATTGTAAGTCTCAAAGTCTGCAGAGCATGGCAGGCTACTGAACAGTGACATGGCTACATGCAGAGTCCAAGCATGCCATAAGCTAGAGACCATTCCCAAATCTGCTTCTTATATACAGGAAGCAGACCACATACCCAAAGCAGCTACTCAGCTGCTTGTGGCAGATTCCACCACAGAGGTGATTGCTAGTCTCATCATGGGGAATAGCTACCACCAGCTGCCCAGCCACTCAACCAGGCACAGCCAAGTTGACACACAAACATAACCACCACAGGTATTGTCATTTTTACAATGATAAGCCTTCCTATCCATGAGCATGGTATGTTCTTCCATTTATGTAGGTCTCTTTTGGTTTCTTGTAGTAGTATATTGTGGTTTTCTTTCTATAGGTCTTTTGCATCCCTGGTTAGATTTATTCCTAAGTACTTCAGTTTTTGGGTGGCTATTGTAAATATTATTTTCCTTTTTAGAGTTCTCTTTTGTTAGTGTAGAGGAATCCAAATGACTTTTGTATGTTGATCTTGTATCCTGCCACTTTGCTAAATGCTTCTATTAGTTCCAGTAGTTTTTTTGTTGAGTCTCTAGGAGTTTCTACGTATAGGACCATACCATCCGCAAACAGATATAGTTTTATGTCCTTATTGCCAATTTGGATGCATTTTATTTCCTTTTCTTGCCTTATTGTTCTGGGTAGGACTTCCAATACAATATTGAATAGGAGTGGTGATAAGGCATCCTCATCTGGTTCCCATTGTGAGGGGAATGGTTTAAGTCTCTCTCCACTGAGAATAAAGTGGGCCACTGGTTTTGTGTATATACCCTTAATTATGTTGAGGAATTTCTCTTCTATTCCTATTTTGCTGAGAGTTTTTTTTTTTTTTAAATCAAGAATGGTTGCTAGATTTTGTCAAATATCTTTTCTGT
>NW_006921796.1:4177823-4198875 GCF_000298275.1 Orycteropus afer afer | reverse complement strand
TGTATTTTTTGAACTTTTTTTTTTTTTTTTTTTTCTTTTTAATGACTTCTTCCATTTCTTCTTTTGTGGTGAGTCTGTTTAAATTTTCTACCTCAGATAGGGTTAGCTTGGGTGTAGGTAGTGTGTTTCTGGACATTTGTCCATTTCTTCTAGGTTTTCAAATATGTTGAAGTAAAGTTCTTCATAGTATTCTGTTATTATCTTTTTTATTTCAGTAGGTTCCATTGTAACATCACCTATTTAATATCTAATTCATGCCAATACCACAATTTAGAGACATCAATTTTTCTTTGATCTTACTTTTCCATTGTCAACCTTTTGCATAACTTTAGGAGACAACAGAAGCAAGTAACTAGAAAAAGGGCCTTCTCTCCTAGCCTCTCCACTGTACCAGACTGGGAATTCATCTTTCCTCTCCTCCAATTGATACTCTCTTGATGTACCCAGTTCTCTACTTACTTAGATTTGAAATCCCACATTCATCTCTGTTTTTTCCTTTCCCTCATTCTGCTCCTCCACTCTATAGCCATATGACGCTGCATTCTGTGTGTGTGCCTGTTTTTTTTAAACACCTAACTTCCCCATTTCATTTCCTTTGCATTTGCCCTGCTCCCTGTCCCAGGTCCTCATTTTGAGTCTCTAGGTGGTTGATGTAACTGCCTCATTGTTATCTGTCTCCTATTTCTCCTCATTACAGTCCATCTAGCCCAACAATTGAGATCCTGTTTCCTCAAAAGAAAAATCACACACTCCTCATGCTGGCATTGGGAGCTCTCTGCTGGGCGGCCCTCTACTTCCCACCTTCATTTCTCAGTACTGCAGCTGCTCGCCCACTCACTACTCCCTGAACATGTCTCCTATTGTTCTTCTCTAAGCTTTTGCTTATGATGTTTCCACAGAGGAGGATGCCATGTTTAACGCTTTCTTCAAGGCCTGATTCAGACGTAGCCCCTGGTGCCATGACTGGCTGGGAACTGGCTCTTGTCTTTGCACACTCGTATCTTGTACCTCTCCTATAACACATATGTCCTGCTTGTTGCTAGAGGGATTCATGCACTTCTGTCATGACATCTGGAATAGGTTTCTTATCCAAGTTCCTACTCAGAGCCCTGAAATCCTTCCTTATTGTATCTATGTCAATGCCTTGTACAATAATTCTTCATTTAAATTGTTATATTCAAAGGTTAGTGATAATTTCCTTGTAGGAGAGTGCATACTACTGGCTATTATTTTTCTGATTATCATACAATATACTATTTCTTCTATTTTTACATTTAATCCTTACATCACCTATGGAAGATAGACTTTGATAAACTTATAGACCAATAAGGATATGGGGGCCCAGAGAGGGTGAGCAAATTCTGAAAGATCATACAGCCAGAAACTAGGTCAGTGCTTGGTTTATCTTCCATACAACACACTCTGGTCTCTTGCACAACCCTTCAAGTCAGACTGGGTTGGGAGAATCTGGGAAGCTGGGTTGCAGCACTCTTTATATTAACCCCTGAAGGAAAATGAAAGACTTCAAGAGTATGAGATGCCAGGAGTCTCTCCTCTTTCTGACATTATCTCCAAACATTTTGGTCATGTGCAGATAGCCAAGGGTCACCACAGTGGCTCTCAACATAATTCCAGGATTCCAAAGCCTCTATGACTTGGTTCTTCCTTATATCAGAAACCATCAGTCACCTGGATCGCAGAGCCAGGGCCTTTGAAATCTGATGGATTCTTAAGTGGGTATCCAGCCACCCAGAAGACAGCTATTGTTGCTGGTAAGGGGATTTGTGTACTTTTGTGATTGTACTAAGAAGGTTTTATTCTCTTAGATTCTGGTGTCAGAATCCTTATAGGGTAAAACCAATACTTGGTAAGAACATGCCTTGGTGAGTTACCTTCAGTGGCAAATGCTAAGCCCATAAAGGTTGAGGCAGGTGGAACACTTGACCGAACACAAGGGAATGACTGAGGTTGCTCTGTGATATGTTGCCTCCACTACAATATGTTGGGCACTGATCCCTCCATTAGCCTTCACATAGAGTCCATGTCATTTCCTTCCCTTTACAAAGCTATCTTGGAGGAAGTACAGCCAGAATGCTCCTTAGAAGTGAAAATGGTAAGACTTTGTCTCAATTACTTTGGACAAGTCATCAGGAGAAACCAGTCGCTGGAAAAAGACATCATGCTTGTAAAGTAGAGGGTCAGCAAAAAAGAGGAAGAGCTTCCATGGGATGAATTGACACAGTGGGTGCAACATTGGGCTCAGACATAAACGATGGTGAGGATGATACAGGACTAGGGAACGTTTTATTCTGTTATCATACGCTGCTGAGTGGGAGCCTACGTGAGGGCACTTGTTGTTCTTGTCATGTACTGTCGAGTCAGACCCGACTCATAGCGACCCCTCCTTGGGTTTCTGAGGCAGTATCACTACAGAAGTAGATTGCCCAACCTTCCTTCTGAGGAGTGGTTGGTGTGTTTGAACCTCCAGCCTTCTGGTTAGCAGTCAAGTGCCTTGGTACTATGCTACCAGAGCTCCCACGTGATAGCACTTAACAACCACAAAATAATGAGGAAATGAGGCTCAGGTTAAATTCCCTGCCCCAATACAGGAAGCTAGTAAGGCAGAAATCTCGGATACAAACCCATATTTTTTCTTAATCCAAATAGTGTTCTCAACCACTGTGGTATCGGTACTTCCAGGCAGACATTTGCTGATGGAGTGTGTCCCAAATTCATACAGGAGGGAGTGTGGCTAAGTGCCAAGTGGCTAGTACAGATAGAAGTGCTTGCTGGAGGAGTTGAGAACAGAGTGGTTTGCAGAGGCCTCCCCGCAATCAATCCTCTGTCTTAGCCGAAGTATGGATGCAGCTCCGGGCTTTCAGGTGGCCTCCCCACTGGTTCAACCAAGAAGCTGATGGTGGGGAGTGTGGGGAAGGCACCCTTGACCTTCCCAGGCACCCCCACAAGGATGAGACCTCATAGGAAAGCGGGCTTGAGGTTGAAGCATGCCAGAAATGGCTACTCCGTCACCAGCCCCCCTTTAGGTCATATTTCAAAGCCTGGCTCAGGGCCACTGGCTGGGGCGCAAGGCTGTGAGATCATGGCTGAGCAATCTGACTTTTCAAAAATCTAAGGACCAACTTGGGAGTTTTATCGCTTTTCTGCCGCCCAGGCATGAAGTCAACTGTGCTGCGCGTGACAGGGAGAGGCTCACTTGTAATTAGCCGGCGTGTTTTTCTTTATGTTCTGCCTAACATGCGGTGTGCGGCGGGCGCCCGCCCCCTCGGAGCTACCCCACAGCAGTAGCGGAGGTGAGTCATGGTCTTAAAATTTGGAAGGCTTGTGGGGGGGATGGAGAGTGGCGGAGAGATAGAAATGACTGTCTTCGTCTTCTAGGCGCACTCGAGTTAATTATTGCACGTTCGCCGCTGCATTGTGCCTCCCCGTCACCACCGCGCCAGAGCGATGGTGTCAGCGGGGGTGAGGAGTGGGGAGATCAGATCTCCAATGGGGCCGAGGTCCTGGAAGCCCTTTCCCTGTTCACAGCAGGGGTCTTGCCCTCCGCACGTTCTTTTGCTGCAGCGCCGCGGAGGGAGGATGGGGCAGGTTCAATTCCCAGAAAGCATCACTGCTCGCCAGCTGCAACCTGTGCGGATTTGCTCCGAGACACTTGGTGTGAACCACGTCACGTTTTCTTTATTTTTCTAAGGCAAATAAATCCGGCTTGGTTCCCCACCTGCCAGGCTTGGCAGGAAATCCATTCTTAGCTAGGTTTTTTTTTTAGGTGGTGGTGGTGGTGGTGAAGGTCCCTGGTAGTTCAATTGACTTTCACTCCGCTACCGACCTAAATCTCGGTGGCTCCAACCTACAGAACCTAGGCAGCGGAACTGCAGAAGAAAGAGCTGGAGGTGTGCTCCTGGAAAGACCGCAGCCAAGAAAACCCTACGGAGCAGTTCTACCCTGAAACACACATGGTCGCTGTGAGTCAGAATCCACTTCACAACAAGTTTGGTGTTTTCTGGTTTGGTAGTGATGAGGGACTCTTTCTCCCTTTCTTGGGAACGTAAGCCAAGGCAGCTAGGTAATTCAACAAGATTTAGGGTCAAGTTTCTGATCTTGGGTCCACTATGGAGAAATCCTTGGTCATGATCTGTAAGGGTCCCTTTGATGGAGGGAGGCCTCTCATTGTTCTCCAGCTGTAGCCTGTTCAGGGGCCCATGCCAGAAGTTCCCATGGCACTGGCCTCATGTCCCCACTAAGCCCACCCTTCAGTCACCCCTCTATCCGCTGCAGGGAAATGGGCACAAGTCTCCACCCTCAGGTACTTTCAAAGCACTGTCCTGTTCCTTATCTCAGGGTAGCCAGATAACTCCTCAGGTTGGGTTACCTCTCCTTCCTTCCTCCTCAGTCTTCCTTCGATAAGAATGGTCTCCCTGTCAGACTCATCATCTCTAAAAGCCCTTCTTTAGGAGTACACCCCCGGCCCCACACACAACACGGAAGAGTAACAACAGAAAAATAACCAGCCAACCAAACCAACTAACTAAATAAGGAGAGTTATGTTAAAAGGAGAAAATGACTTTTTAATTCTTTGGGTCTCCTTTAGCAAGAAGAACAAGATAGAGCTTTTCTTGATGAGTTTATCATCCCTCCAGGTATCTGAGCTTGGGCAAGTTACTTAAATACTTTGAGACTTAGTTCTTCTTTAAAGGTAGGATACATGGCTCTTATAGGAGTATTGTGGGGGATTAAATGGCATACTGTATGTCAAGCACTTAGCATAGAGGTTGGCCTCGAGCTGGCCCTCTAAACACAGCTGTTGAGGAAGACTTTGAGTTCTGTGAAGGTGCTTATCACTTCCCCAAAAGTTCTTTGAAGATGCAGATTATTTTCTGTTTATCTCAGAGTTATATTTGTTGATCTCAAAAACCTCAGCAATTGGTCCAGTATCTGGTACCCAGTAGGCATCCAAAACTGTGTGTTAAATTGAATAATTGCAAAAGACAAGGGGGTCAGGAGGGCCTGAGAGGGCCAACCTTCCTTTTCCAAACCATACTGAACTTGCATATCCATAGTACCTAATGCTATGAACTATGGGCTCATGCAATGTGTGACAAACTGATGGCAAGACATCGTTAGCAAGTAGTACTGCGTACTTGGTCTTGCCCATTCTGGGCACCCTATCTTGACTGCAATAGCTATTTGAGGCATGTACTATTTTTAACAGGAGTGTGTTTCCCCATTGACCAACCTCTTCCAAGGCCCAGTACTGAGGCTTTCTCCCTCAAGTTACTCTGACTTTCAATTAGGTTCATAAGTGTCCTGGGCCACTGAAAATTGGGGTTATGCCACAAGGGAAAGTTAGGAGGGGGCTCAGATAAATTTCAGGTGACAAGCAGTTGTCTTCCTTCTAGATGGTCAATGGACAATGTGTAGGCACCTTGCAGAGACAAAGAGCTAAGCTGACTCCTTTGTACCATTGACTGGGATGCTGACTTGAATGGAGTTCCCATCTCTTCCAATGTCATGCCTTTGAACTACTTGCTATCACCACAGTCTCCTATCAGCCCAGATGACTCTCGTGTAGGGATTGGTCTGCTTTTTCTTCTATTTTCTTTCCAGTTATATTTTTATAGCTTAAACATTGTGTTTTTCTTCCCTCAGTTCTTCCTTTTTGAATCTCAAGAGTCTGTATGGGAAATTAAGATGCCAAACATAAGACTGTGGTTTGTTTGCCAGTCTCACCAGTTCTCAAGCCAATGTGATGCTTCAGACTGACCAGGGAAGGGGCATGTGTAAGACAGTGAGACAAAGACCAGGGCAAGGTGAGTATTTAATGTATTCTCTTGGTGTGCGTATCTCTATAATAATACCTGATGAGGTTCTTTGACTTGGAATTTTACAAAGATGACAGAAGGGTTTATAAGAAGGCTGAAGCTGACCATTGCTGAAAAAGAGTCTTTAGGTGGAGCAAATGATCAAGGGCTTGACTACTCACCAAAAGGGTGGCAGTTCAAACCCACCCAGAGGTCTATCAAAAGAAAAGCCTTGTGATCTGCTTCTGGGAGGTCACACCCTTAAAAACCTTATGGAGTGCAGTTCCAGTCTGCAACACAGGAGACCACCATGAGTTGGAATCAACTCAATGGAACTGTTTGTTTTTAAATGATTGGTTTACCTGCACTTTACAATGTTTATTTAGTATGCAATGAATGGTGAAGGACAGAGCAATCACGGCATGCTCATATTTAGATTAATATGATGCTGGTGTCCCTGGGTGATGCAAATGGTCAAGCTCTCCACTACTGGCTGGAAGGCTGGTGGTTCAAACTGACCCAGACATGCCACAAAGGACAGGCTAGTGATGTGCGTCCAAAAGGTCACATCCAAAACCCTATGGGGCAGTTCTACTCTGCACATACATGGTCACCATGAATCAGAATTGACTTGATGACAAATAACAATACAATTCTGGAGTCCCTAGGTGGTGCAAATGGTTAATGTCCTTGGCTGCTGACTGAAAGGCTGGAGGTTTAAGTCCACTCAGTGCCACCTTGAGAGAGAGGTTTGGTGATCCACTTCTGAAGAATCAGCCATTGAAAACTCTATGGAACACAGTTTTTTTCTGACACACAAGGCGTCACCATGAGTTGGAGTGGACTCCACACTGGTACTAGTTAATATCTTCATTCATTACATATTGTACATATTAAAGGCAGGGTTGAGGATATAAAGAAGGACAAATAGGTGTGTGTAGGTGTGTGAGTGTGGCAAGGGGAGGCAGGTACAGGGAAGCAGTTCCTAAAGGTTTGTCCGAGAAGGCCTGACTGAGGAAACAACACTTGAACAAAGACTTGAATCATTTGAAGAGGTAAGAATGGGGAGTTCATGGCAAGAGCATTCCTCATAGTACAAGCAGAGCTCCAAGGCAAGCCTGAATACTCAGCAGCCAATATGGCGGCAGTGCAGTGAGTTAGGGGAGAGCGGTGAGGGATGAGGACAGGAGATAGACAGGGTCAAAACATGTCAGGCTTTGTTGATTGGGTAATAATTGAATTCAATTCTACATACAATGGACTGCAACTGGAGGGTTTAAAATGGTGTGTGTGTGTGTGTGTGAGAGAGAGAGAGAGAGAGAGAGAGAGAAAGAGAGAGAGAGAGACAGAGAGAGAGAGATGGTCTACTTTACAGTCTTAAAACTTATGGAAATAGATGAAGTTTTCTGCATCACACAGGCCTAAAACCATTAGCTCCACAGACATCATAAAACACTGGAGGCAGAGGTGATTTGTCAACCTGAAGGATGCTTGACATCACCTTGCAACGGTGGGAGGAGAGGCTGGCAGGAGAAGGGACCTGGTACGTACTGAGTGCCTAGTCCATATTAATCATAAGTGAGGAAAGATAGTTTATGGAATTGTCCTTTCAAAGTTTCTACGTATTAAAGAGGTGCCGGGGGGAGAGCAGTGCTTCCATCATGAGATGAATCTCTGAAGGCAGAATGTCAGGCATGACGCCCGGTAAGAACTTTAGGCTCTGGGACCTTCTTCCTCAAAATAAAGAGAGACAGGCAACCCAGCTATATTTCCATGAATTGACATCTAAAACGGGAGAAATAATTAACTCTTTGTGTGCACCTAGGATGTGCTCTACCACCCGCCTGTCAGTTTGTCATACTATGGTGGCTTGTGTGTTGCTAAGATACTGGAAGCTATGCCGCTGGTATTTCAAACACTAGCAGGCTCGCTTATGGTGGACAGGTTTCAGAGGAGCTTCCAGATTAAGACAGAGTGAGAATAAAGTCCTGGAGATCTACTGAAAATGAGCCAGTGAAAAGCTTATGGATCACAATAGGTGTTGGAAGATGATCCTTCTGGTTGGAAGAGACTACACAAGAGCTACAACAATGGATTCACAATTCACAACAAGAAGTTGATGCATTTTCCTTCTGTTGTAAATGGGTCATCATAAGGATAGCAATTAACAACCACCACAGCAGCACTATGTGTTAGGCCTTGGGTCAGATGCTCTCTTGAGTCCTCATTTAGTGTTCATGATAAATCTAACATGTTGGGTTTATTTGGTACCTAGTGAAGGGTGCTCTGTAAGAACAGATGAGTTACAATGTCACACAGAGGAAGAATCTGAGTAGTTTGCATAAGGTGACACAGTGTCTAGGAAGCAGAGCTGATACTCCAGGCCAAGTCTGTGGAACTCATGACATGTCTCCTTTCCACTTCTCACGTTGCTGGTAGCTGGCCCTGTTTCTGTAAATCCTCCAGGGCTTCTGAGGCCTCTCTAGGCCTCTGCCCTCTTCCTTGTAGGTGTATGGATATTATCCAATCACTAACAGCATTGTACTTCAGGACAGATCTTGAAACATCCTTTGTGATGATGAATGCCAGGCCATTCCTCTTCAAATTGTCATTCCCGGCATAGTAGATCATATGGTTGTCTGATTCAAAATGCCCAAAACCTGTCCATTTCAGCTCACTAATGCCTAGGATATCAATCTTTATGTGTTCCATTTCATTTTTGACAACTTCCAATCTTTCTAGATTCATACTTTGTACATTTCATGTTCTGATTATTAATGGATGTTTGTAGCTGTTCCTCCTCAATTTGAGTCGTGCCACGTCAGCACATGGAGGTCCTGGAAGACTTGCTTTATCCACATCATTAAGGTTGGTTCTACTCTTATGAGGCAGCTCTTTCTCAGTCCTATTTTGAGTGCCTTCTGACCCAAGGGAATTGTCTTCCTGTACTCTGTCAGACAATGTTTCCAAACTATTCATAAAGTTGCCCAATAACGTATCAGACAGTGTTTCTCTGCTATTCATAAGGTTTTCCCTGGCCACTTTTTTGAGAAGTGGATGGCTTCTTCCTTCTTCCTAGTTTTTCTCAGTCTGTAAGCTGCCTTGAAACCTGTGCACCATGTGCCACCCTGCTGGCATTTGAAACACCAGTGGCACACCCTCAAGCCTCACAGCAATGTGCAAGCCCCACAGGATGACAAACTGACAGACAACTTTGTTTCCCTTAGCTGTTGGAAACCTCTCCACACTCCCTTTACCTAATTCCTATCTGGATCCTGCCACTTTGTGGTCTCTGGCCGCTCCCTACCTTTCCTGGCTCTGGGGGCTGGGGACTTGCCAGCCTCCTATCACTTAATTGGATCCTGCCGCTCTTGTGGTCCCTGGCCGCAAGATTTATATATAAGAATTAGTAGTGGATCTAAAAACTACTGAAATTTCAAGGTGGCTATGAGCCCCAAACCTATTTTGAGATACTCAAACACCTATAAAATAGTAAGAAAATATCTCTAATTTTTATTTATGCAAAGTTGTGGGAAGGAGCTCTGGTAGCTTAGTGTCTAGAGGCACTTGAAGGCTAGCCAGAAGGCTGGTGGTTCAAACTCACCAGCCACTCCTCAGAAGGAAGATAAGGCAATCTACTTCTGTAGTGATACTGCCTCAGAAACCCCAGGAGGGATCGCTATTCCGAGTCAATGGCACATAACAACAACAACAAAGTTGTGGGAACTGCTTTCACTACTGTGGTTTGTGATATGCATTCATAATTGAATTCATTTCAGTTAGAATTGGTAAAAACAAAACTTTAATTTTCCAAGTTCAGAAGTCCCCCAATCTCTGCCTACAGATCCCTTGAAAATCTGTGGACCTGAGTTAAGAACCTCCCAGAATCTAACTCTTCATCTTTTTTTCCTTCTAGGTGATGCCCCACCCAAAAAGCTCACAGCAAACGAAGCTTCCTTTTCCTCTCAGCCCACGTTACAGTCTCCCCTTAGAGGCTATGTGGTTTGGTGGACAAGCAGGGGTTGTGGAGCCAAAAGTTCTATAAATTCAAATACCTCCCTCCTCACTTATCAGCAGCATGTCTTTTATTCTTTAGGCTGTAGTGAAGATTAAAAATGATGTCTATAATGTACTTGGCACACAGTAGATGCTTAATAAAAATTAAATGTCATTGCTTCCAAGTTGTGGAGTCCCTGGGGGTGCAAATAGTAAAAAAACTCAGCTGCTAACCAGAAGGTTGGAGGTTTGAGTCTACCCAGAGGCACTTCAAAGAAAGGCCTGATGGGTCAACTTCCAAAAAATCAGGCATTGGAAACCCTAAGGAGTACTGTTCTACTCTGACACACGTGGGGGCATCATCTATAGGGGCTGACTTGATGGCAACTTTTTATTTTTATTTTTAATTCCAAGTTGTAAATAGGTGACTAAAATTTATTTTTCTTGCTTGGTATACAAACATTTATTACCAAGCAAGTGCAAACAGGTCACACCAGCAGTTGGAGAAGCTCAATTAAGTCCAGCTCTGTCCTTCTAGTTGCTGTATTCAACATCTTGAGTGATAGGTTCGCTTGAGCCAAATGAGACAATATTGCAGAGGCAGGATTCTATTCCCTTTCAGACCACCTGGAATCCTCAAAACAAATTTGATACAGAACCTTGGAGGATCAGGCCTGGGGCACCAGAGTACCTCAGGTTACACTCAGGCCACATGCTGCAGACCTTACTATGTATGCTGTTAAATCCTGTTCATGCAAGAGAGTAGAAAACAGGAACTCTGGTAGCATACTGCCTAAGGCACTTGACTGCTAACCAGAAGGCTGGCGGTTCAAACCCACCAGCCACTCCTTGGAAGGAAGGTTGGGCAATCTACTTCCGTAGTGATACCGCCTCAGAAGACCAAGGAAGGGTCGCTATGAGTTGGATCTGATTTGATGGCAGTGAGTTTGGTGTTAAATCCCATTCATGCAAGAGAGCAGAGGGTCTCTAAAAGAGTCTAGGGAAGCCATATATATTGACTAGATTTTACCATGAGACCCCATTTTAACATCTATCATGTTAACAAACTACTCATAAATGTTTTTTAGTCTTTGCACATTAAACTACCATAATCAAACCCACTGCTTTTGAGTCAAGTCCAACTCATTACAACCCTAAAGGACAGAGTAGAACTGCCCCATATGGTTTGCAAGGCTGTAATCTTTATGGTAGCAGACTACCACATCTGTCTCCTGCACAGTGTCTGGTGGGTTCAAACTGCTGACTTTTGTTAGCAGCCAATGCTTTAACCAGTGCCACCAAGGCTCCTGTGGTTGCCCATGAGGATATTTAAGTTTTAACAAGTATTTATAGCATTTCATGTACCTGATGGAGGAAGAGGGTTAGATGGGTGGCATCAAGGGGCGGGGGTGGGAATCAGAATTCCTCAAACCTCTTCATGTTGAGGCTGGAATGACTCATTCATTCTATAGTTTTTCAAAGGATTTGCTGTGCACCACACCTACTATGTGCTCTGTTGATGCCAGAGTGACATTGCAGAGAACCAGAGATCTGGGCAGAAGTTCAACTGTTGACCACTCTTAAAGTCTAACTTGCCTGGTTGTTACCATCCCAAAGTTGGGTCAAGCAGAAGGCAGGTGGGAAGTATGCAGTGGCTTGATCACTGCTTGAGACACGTGTTGCACTTGAGACTAAGTGACAGAGATATAGGGTGTTGAAAGGACAAACAGACAGGTGGGCAAACACTCCATCAGGCTGCCTGGGCTGCTCTTGCTCTAGCTGGTTCCTACCAAAGCCTACTTGTGTGAGAAGGCCTCTGACAGATGTGATGGGGCCTCTACTTACCAAGTTTGCTTAACGGTCTGTGTTCTGGATGTGCTGGGAGATTTGTCTGCAAAGACACAGGACAAACCCTCCTGTGTCCCCATTTTCTCATTCCTTTGAGGGTCAAGCTGTCATTAGAGGTCTCTGGAGAGACACACTCATGTCCTGAGGAGACTGAGTTTGGAATTTTCCTGCTGTCATTCAGATTCTGGAGATAATAAGTGAGCTATAGCTGTGTCCTTCATGGTGAGGGAGAATAGGGAGCTGATACAGTGACTTTTTCCTGCCAAACAAAAAGACAAGCATTCGAAAGTAGTTGTAGCCCCATCTCCCACCGTTGTCAGTGGTGGCAGTAATCTTTGTGGAGTAGTATGAAGATTCCTAGGAAATCAAGGGTCCCTGAGTAGTGCAAAGGGTTATGCATTCACCTACTAACCCAAAGGTTGGTGGTTTGAAGCCACCTACGGATGTCTTGGAAGATGTTGTTGTTAGTTGCCGTTGAGTTGTTTCCGACTCATAGTGACCCTATGCACAGCAGAATGAAACACCGCCCAATCCTGCACCAGCTCCATGATCCTTGCTATACTTGAGCCCATCATCTCAGCCACTGTGTCAGTCCATCTCATTGAATGCCTTCCCCTCTTTCGTCAACTCTCCACCTTACCAAGCATGACATCCTTCTCCAGGGAATGGTCCCTTTTGACAACATGACCAAAGTAGGTGAGACAAAGTCTGGCCATTCTCACTTCCAAGGAGCATTTTGGTTGCACTTTCTCCAGGACAGATCTGTTCATTCTTTTAGCAGTCCATGGTACTTTCAGCATTCTTTGCCAGCACCACAACTCAAAAGCACCAATTTTTCTTCAGTCTTCCTCATTCATTGTCCAGCTCCCACATGCATACGAGGCAACTGAAAACATCATGGCTTGTGTGAGGTGCACCTTAGTCCTCAAGGAGACATCTTTGCTCCTCATCACTTGAAAGAGGTCCTTTTGCAGCTGACTTGCCAAGTGCTTTATGTCATCTAATGTCCTGACTGCTGCTTCCATTGGTGTTGATTGTAGAACCAAGCAATGTGAATTCTTTGACAACCTCAGTCTTTTCTCCATTTGTTGTGATGCTGCTTATAGGTGCAGTTGTGAGGATTTTTGTTTTATTTATATTGAGATGTAATCTATACTGCAGAGTGTATTCTTAAATCTTCATCAGTGAGTGCATCAGGGTTGTATCCTTTCTCCACACTTATACAATCTATATGCTGAGCAAATAATCCGAGAAGCTGGACTGTATGAAGAAAAACATGGTATCAGGATTGGAGGAAGAATCATTAACAACCTGAGATATGCAGACGATACAACTTTGCTTGCTGAAAGTGAGGATGACTTAAGGCACCTACTGATGAAGGTTGAAGAATACAGTGAGCAGTATGGATTACGTCTCAATATAAAGAAAACAAAAATCCTCACAACTGGACCAATGAGCAGCATCACAATAAATGGAGAGAAGATTGAGGTTGTCAACGTTGCTTTGTTCTACAATTGATGCCAACGGAAGCAGCAGTCAGAACATTAGACGACGTGTAGCATTGGGAAAGTCAATTGCGAAGGAACTGTTTCAAGTGCTGAGGAGCAAGGATATCTCCTTGAGGACTAAGGTGCGCCTGACACAAGCCATGATATTTCCAATCGCCTCGTATGAATGTGAGAGCTGGACAATGAATAAGGAAGACCAAAGAAGAGTTGATGCTTTTGAGTTGTGGTGCTGGTGAAGAATGCTGAAAGTACCATGGACTGCTAAAAGAACTAACAGATCTGTCCTGGAGGAAGTGCAGCCAGAATGCTCCTTGGAAGCAAGAATGGCCAGACTTCGTCTCACCTATTTTGGTCATGTTGTAAGAAGGGACCATTCTCTGGAGAAGGATGTCATGCTTGGTAGGGTGGAGGGTCGACGAAAGAGGGGGAGGCCTTCAACGAGATGGATTGATACGGTGGCTGCAATGATGGGCTCAAGTATAGCAGGGATTGTGGGGCTGGTGCGGGATTGGGCAGTGTTTTGTTCTGCTGTGTATGGGGTCGCTATGAGTCAAAAATGACTCGATGGCACTTAACAACAACAACAACAACAAGTGCCTCAAGTCATCCTCACTTTGAACAAGCTAAGTTGTGTCATCACTGTATCGCAGGTTGTTAATGATTCTTCATCCAATCTAGATACCACGTTTGTCTTCATATAGTCCAGCTTCTTGGATTATTTGCTCAGCATATAGATTGAATAAGTATGGTGAAAGTATACAACCCTGACACACTCCCTTCTTGATTTTAAACCATGCATTGTCCCCTTGTTCAGTTCGAACAACAGCCACCTGGTCAAAGTACAAGTTCCTCATGAGTACAATTAAGTGTTCGGGACTTCCCATTCCTCTCAATGTTATCCACAATTTGTTATGATCCACACAACTGAATGCTTTTGCATAGTCAATAAAACCCAAGTAAACATCTTTCTGGTATTTTTTGCCTTGAGCCAAGATCCATCTGACAGCCCCTATGATATCCCTTGTTCCACATCCTTTTCTGAATCCAGCTTGCACCTCTGGAAGTTCTCTGTCAATATACTGCTGCAACCATTTTTGAATTATCTTCAGTAAGATCTTACTTATGTGCGATATTAATGATATTGTTCGATAATTTCCACATTCTGTGGGATCACCTTTCTTTGGAATGGGTACAAATATGGATATCTTCCAGTCAGTTGGCCAGGTAGCTGTCTTCCAAATCTCTTGACATAACTGAGTGAGTGCCTCCAGTGGGGCATTGTTTGTTGAAATATCTCAATGAGTATTCCATTAATTCCTGGAGCCTTGTTCTTTGCCAATTCCTTCAGTGCAGCTTCGACTTCCTCCTTCAGTACCATTGGTTCTAGATCATATGCCACCTCCTGAAATGGATGAAGCTCTACCAGTTCTTCTTGGTACAGTGACTCCGTGTATTCCTTCCATCTCCTTTTGATGTTTCCTGCATCATTCAATATTTTGCTCATAGAATCTTTCAATATCGCACTCAAGGCTTAAATTTTTTCCTCAGTTCTTTCAGCTTGAGAGATGCTGAGCGTGTTCTTCCCTTTTGGTTTTCTAACTTCAGGTCTTTGCCCATTTCATTATGGTAATTGGCTTTGTCTGCTTGAGCTGTTCTTTGAAATCTTCTGTTCAGCTCCTTTACCTTGTCATTTTATCCATTTGCTTTACCTACTCTCTGCTCAAAGGCAAGTTTCAGAATCTCTTCTGTCATCCATTTTGGTCTTCTCTTCTTTTCTCATCATTTTAGTGATCTCTTCCTTTCTTCATGTTTGATGTTCTTGATGCCATCCCACAATTCTTCTGATTTTTGGTCACTGGGGTTCAATGCATCAAATATACTCTTTAGATGGTCTCTAAATTCAGGAGGGATATATTCAAGGTCATATTTTGGCTATCGTGAACCTGTTTTAATTGTCTTCAACTTCAAGATGAACTTGCATATGGACAGCGGATGATCTGTTTCGCAATCAGCTCTTGGCCTGGTTTTGGTTGAAGATATTAAGCTTTTCTATCACCTCTTGACACAGATGTAGTCAATCTGATTCCTGTGTGTTCCATTTGGTGAAGTCCACGTGTACAGGCACTGTTTGTGTTGTTGAAAAAAGGTGTTTGCGATGAGTAAGTCGCTGGTCTTGCAAAATTCTACCATGAGATTTCCAGCATTATTTCTGTCACCAAAGCCAAATTTTCCAACTACCGGTGATTCTTCATTTCCAACTTTTGCATTCCAGTCACCAGTGTTAATGAACACATCCTGATTGCATGTTCAGTCAGTTTCAGACTGCAGAAGTTTATAAAAATCTTCAATTTCCCCATCTTTAGCTTTGGTGGTTGGTGCATAAATTTGAATAATAGTCGTACTAACTGGTCTTCCTTGTAGGTGTATGGATATTATCCTATCACTGACAGCAGTGTATTTTAGGACAGATCTTGAAACATCCTTTGTGATGATGAATGCCACACCATTCCTCTTCAAATTATCTTTCCTGGTATATTAAATCATATGGTTGCCTGCTTCAAAATGCCCCAAACCAGTCCATTCCAGCTCACTAATGCCTAGGATATCAATCTTTATGCTTTCCATATCATTTTTGACAACTTCCAATTTTCCTAGAGTCATACTTTGTACATTCCATGTTCTGATTATTAATGGATGCTTGCAGCTGTTTCTGCTCAATTTGAGTCATGCCATGTCAGCAAATGGAGGTCTCAAAAGCTTTACCTTATCCATATCAGTAAGGTTGGTTTTAGTATGATGATGCAGCTCTTTCCCAGTCATATTTTGAGAACCTTCAAACCTAAGTGACTCATCCTCCTCCACTGTATTGAACAATGTTTCTGGACTATTCATAAAGTTGCTCAGTAATGTATCTGACAGTGTTTTTCTGCTATTCATAAGGTTTTCCCTGGCCAATTCTTTGAGAAGTGGATGGCCTCTCTCTTCTTCCTAGCCTGTCTCAGTCTGCAAGCCACACTGAAACCTGTGCAACCCCTCTGGGTTTGAAATACTGGTGGTGTAGCTTCAAGACTCACAGCAACATGCCACCACAATAGGACAAACCGACAGACAAGTTTGTCTCCCTTAGCTGTATCTTGGAAGATAGGCCTGAAGATACGCTTCTGAAAGGTCACAGTCATGAAAACCCTATGGAGCAGTTCTACTTGCCATTAGTTGGAACCTAACCACCTCAACAAAATAGGTTGGTTTCTGGTATTCTGAATTTAATTATGTTCTGTTTCTACCAGTTGCTACTTGTGTGACCTTAGGCAAGGCACTTAATGTCTCTGGGCCTTGGTTTCTTCATTGAGTAGGGTGGAGGCTAAAATGAAGTCCTCCCTGCTATTGAGAGCAAGGAAAAGGAAGCTTGCACTTCCCCTCTCCTTCTACAACCCATAACAATTCCCCAAATTTCTGAATTTTAGCTTCAGCTTCTTCATATGCAATTTCCATTTTCTACCACATCAACCCATACTGAGACTTCTAAAAAATCCCACTTACAAAATTTCAAGAGTGAGATTAGCAGTGAATTGTTTAGTTTTTGTTTTTGCTTTATATTGGTTTGGTATTTGGCAGAAGAAACAGAAATGAGAGGTTAACATGGCAGAAATTTGACCAACCTCAAAAGAGTATTAGCCATTGTTGTTAGCTGCTGTGGAGTTGGCCCCTGACTCATGGTGACCTCATGCACAGTGGAACAAAATGCTGCCCACTCCTGTGCGATGTCTATGATCAGTAGCAGATCAGATTGTTGTGATCCATAGAATTTTCATTGGCTAATTTCCTAGTCTGTGCTAGTCTGGAAGCTCTGCTGAAACTTGTTGAGCATCCACCGACAGATCTGGCGGCTGCATTTGAGATGCGTTGACTAGGAATCAAAGCCAAGGCTCGCATATGGAAAGCAAGGATTCTACCACTGAACCACCAGTACCATGAAAAAAACAAAAACAAAAACAAAAACAACTCACTGCCGTCAAGTCGAATCTGACTCACAGTGAGCCCCATTGTGTTTCTGAGGCTGTAAATTTTACAGAAGTAGATCACCACATCTTCCTTCTGTGGAGCGGCTGGTGGGTTTGAACTGCTGACCTTCCAGGTAGCAGACAATTTCCTTATCCACTATGCCACCAGAGCTCCTTACCAGTGTCATTACTACCCATAAAATGCTCCCCAGCCACCCAGTCACTAATTTGTTTCATGGGCTGCTCACTTCTCCTAGTTAGAATTCTACTCTATCTTTGTGGATTCTCTCACTCTATTTTCTTTTTCCTCTTCTTTTTACTGGTCTCATCAAATTTATTCCTTTGTCTCCTGCCCAGTGTAGATACTTCCCTTTTTTCTGTGGTCTTGGTCAATATCCCTGCCCCTGTGATTTTTCACCTGCTCTAAAAAATTTATCAAAGCATTTTCTCACACAGAAACTGTTACTTCACCAAGTGAATTTTTACATCAGATATTGATACTAACAATAATTCACCAAGTCACATGAAGATTACATGAGATAATATAAATTAAACTGCTTTTGAAATGTAGGGAGTCACATAAATTCATCCATCTGGCAATCCACCTACCCTTTCATTTATGCAACAAACATTGGCAGAGACTTTACTAGGTACTGGAGATAAGGATATAAACAAGATGCCTTCAAGGAGTTTGTGATCTAATGTGATGTTTGAAAATAATAGCAATAAAGTATAACAAATGCAATAATTGTGCTACATCTCGTGTAATGGTAGGGCAAAGAAGGGAGTGATAGATTCATGTTGTTATAAATATAATGGAGTACATATTTGAACCTAAACAATTCATTTTAGAGAAGAAAAGATATTTTTCTACTTGATTATTCCAGTCTCTGGAATTATGTTGACAACTAACTGCATCTTCTCTGTGTCTACAGTGTCAGATATGAGTTCAAGGTTTGGTTCAACAACTTTCTACCTGGGATGGGTTATTTGACTTCCTGGAGTCTCAGTTTTGCTATTTGTCAAATCTGTATAATAATTCCCTATAAATTGCTTTAGAAACTGAAAGATTTATTCATTCATTTTTTCAGTCACTCAACAAATATTTATTGACCAGCCACAATGTGCTCCACACTGATCTGGGCACTGGGATTTTGGGAGGAAAGGAGACAGTGACCCATCCTTGGTCTTTCAGGGTGAACATTCTCCGGAGATGTCTGGCCCCATTAAGTGGTATCTAGAAGCTATTCATAATTTTCCCTCTAGCTTTTCCTTTTGAATTGCCTTCATTATCCAATTCTCCTGCAACTTGCCTCAGACTACTGCTGAGCAAATAATCTGAGAAGCTGGACTACTTGAAGAAGAATGCAGCATCAAGATTGGAGGAAGGATCATTAACAATCTGAGATATGCAGATGACACAATCTTCCTTACTGAAAGTGAAGAGGACTTAAAACACTTACTGATGAAGATCAGCCCCTTCAGTGTGCATTACAACTCAACATAAAGAAAACTAAAATCCTCACAATTGGACCAATTGATAATATCATGCTAAATGGAGAAAATATTGAAGTTACCAAGGATTTCATTTTACTTGGATCTGCTATCAATGCCAATGAGAGCAGCAGTCAAGATCAAATAACATATTGCATTGGGCAAATCTGCTGCAAAAGACCTCTTTAAAATCTTAAAAAGCAAAGATTTCACTTTGATGACCAAGGCCCTCTTGACCCATTTATGGTATCTTCAGTTGCTTCATATGCATGCGAAAGCTGGACAATGAAAAAGGAAGACTAAAGAATTGATGCATTTGAATTATGGTTTTGGTGAAGAATATTGAATATACCATGGACTGCCAGAAGAATGAACAAATCTGTCTTTGAGGAAGTACAGCTAAATGCTCCTTAGAAGTGAAGATAGCAAGACTCATCTTGCTTACTTTGGATATGTTATCAGAAGGAACCAATCCCTGGAGAAGGACATCATGCTTTGCAAAGTAGAGGGTCAGAGAAAAAGAGGAAGACCTTCAATGAAGTGGATTGACATAGTTATTACAACAATGGACTCAAATATACCTACTATCGTAAATGTGGTGCAGGACCAAGCAAAATTTTTTTGTTTCACATAAGATCGCTATGAGTCAGAGCTGACTCTACAGCACCTAACTACAACAACAAAGTCCTGCAGATTGTGGCTGCATAAGGGGACCTCCTGGGGGTCTCAGGGGTGAGAGCCAATAATCAGGCCATGGACCAGCAGACTGAATTGGGGAGAAACAGTGGGGGACAAATTAAAAATACTAAAACCAATGAGAAAACATCTGTTTGCTTCATTCTTCTGAGGCCACTGGCAGAAGACCTAACATTTTCCTGACTTCTATTTTTTTTGTCTTCAGGATTTATTACAAATGTGCTAGCTTTGTTTCTCCTATAATCATGTCATTGAGTGGCCCAGGGATAAATGTCAACAATGCAGCCCTCTGGCTGGAAAAGGACCTGGGGAAGCATGGGCTTGTCATTAAAGAACTCTGGTGGTGAGGAGAGTTGGGGAGAAGGGTGGAGTGCTGGCAGACTCGGCAGAGGACACATTCATTAAACTAGGGGAGGGGCAGGGTGAGTCATCCAAACACTGGGTCTGGAAGAGTTTGAGACCAAATGGTAGGGAGCAGAGCATTCTGTGTCCCAGGAAACCATCTCTTCACTCATTGGCTTGATTTTCTCTGGCTCCTTTGTGAAGCCTGGCCTATTAAGTTTTGATATTTATTTTCTTTGGATGGTTCCTCTCATTACAAATAAGTGATGTGAACTCAGGCCTTGGAAAATACTGTTGTGCTTTAGGCATGGGACATTAGTGGTGTAGGGGACTCATGAAAGTGTTTCAATGCCATAGACTCATGAATGCAATACTTGAGATTTTGTCATGTGTTTCTTTCTGTGTGTAGTATGGAAAACAGAGTGGGAGAATGAAACAGACAAGTCAAACACTCAGGCGTGGCATCCAAGTTTCTTGACCCTCAAGCTGGGTTGCCAGCATCACCCAAACTTAAAGCGCATTGTTCACGTAGATAATATGTGAATGGCACTTTCTGGAGTTGTGCAACACAGTCATGGACTCCTAAACCAGGGCTGCTGCTTCTACCATCCCCTTTCTCTCTCAGCCTTCCTCATTTCTAAGTGGTTGTGCTAAGCCAAGAAGGTGGAGGAACAGCCAAGATCAACTTAATCATATTCTATTCTCGCTGTGGTTGATCCTGGGTCTGGTGGCAGAAATTCTAGTAGCATCCCCACCCACCCTTAAAAGTGAGTGGTGCATATTCAAAGAGGGAGTTTGGTTACGGAACTGATGTTTTGCATCCCAGGGCAAGTTAAGTGCCAGTAGCTATAAGCAACAAGTTGTGTGTTCTTCAACAGGGAAGCTGGGTGATACAAGGGAGAGTTTGTCTTGGTAGTGCAAATGGTTAACATGCTTGGCTGCTAACTGAAGGTTGGAGGTTTGAGTTCACTCAATTATTATTGTTAGGTACCATCAAGTTAGTTCCAACTAATCGTGACCCTATGTACGATAGTAGGAAACAATGTCCAGTCCTGTGTCATCCTCACAATTGTTATTTTGAGCCCATTGTAGCCACTGTGTCAGTCCATTGAGGGTCTTCCTTTTTTTTTTTTTTTCTTTTTTTGCTGATCCTTTTCTTTACCAAGCATGATGTCCTTCTCTAGGGACTGGTCTGGTTCCTCCTGATAACATGCTCAAAGAATGTGAGATGAAGTCTCACTATCCTCGCTTCTAAGGAGCATTCTGGCTGTACCTCTTCCAAGGCAGATTTTTTTTTTTTTCTGGTTGTTGTTGTTGTTGTTAAGTGCCGTCGAGTCGTTTCCGACTCATA
>NW_006921796.1:4166180-4176293 GCF_000298275.1 Orycteropus afer afer | reverse complement strand
GCAACTCGAGGCTTCAATTTTTTCTTCAGTTCTTTCAGTTTGAGAAATGCTGAGCGTGTTCTTCCCTTTTGGTTTTCAGACTCCAGGTCTTTGGTAGTCCATGATATATTTAATATTCTTCACAAACCCCCTACTTCAAATCTATCCATTCTTTGGTCTTCTTATTCATTGTCCAGCTTTCACATGCATATGAGGCAAATTAAAATACCATGGTTTGGGTCAGTCAGACCTTAGTCTTCAAAGTGGTATCTTTGCTCTTAAAAATGTTAAAGAGGTCTTTTGTAGCAGATTTGCCCAATTCAATACACCATTTGATTTCTTGACTGCTGCTTCCATATGCATTGATTGTAGATCCAAGTAAAATGAAATCCTTGACAGTTTCAATCTTTTCTCCATCTATCATGATATTGCTTATTGATCCAGTTTTCAGGAATTTTGTTTTCTTTATGTTGAACTGTAATCCATACTGAAGGCTGTAGTCTTTGATCTTTATCAGTATGTGCTTGAAGTCCTCTTCACTTTTAGCAAGCAAGGTTATGTCATCCACATATTGCAGGTTGTTAATGAGTCTTCCTCTAATCCACGTGCTGTGCTCTTCTTCATATAGTCCAGCTTCTGTGATTACTTGCTCAGCATACAGATTGAAAAAGTTTGGTGAATGGATCCAACCTTGATGCACACCTTTCCTGATTTTAAACCATGCAGTATCCCCTTGTCTTGTTTGAATGTTTGCCTCTTGATCTATGCACAGATTCTACATGAGCACAAGTAAATGTTCTGGAATTCCCATTCTTTACAGTGTTACCCATAATTTGTTATGATGTACATAGTTAAATGCCTTTGCATAGTCAATAAAATATAGATATTGACCAATAAAAGATAGGTCTTTCTGGTATTGTCTGCTTTCAGCCAAGATCCATCTGATATCAGCAATGATATCACTTATTCCACATTCTTTTCTGAATCTGGCTTGAATTTCTAGCAGTTCCATTGATGTACTGGTACAACCATTTTTAAATTATCTTCAGCAAAATTTTACTTGTGTGTGATATTAATGGTGCTGTTTGATAATTTCTGCATTCTGTTAGATTACCTTTCTTCCCAGTGTGCATGCATATGGATCTCTTCCAGTACGTTGGCCAGCTAGCTGTCCTTCAAATTTCTTGGCATATACCAGTGAGCACCTCCAGCACTGCATCTATTTGTTGAAATATTTCAGTTGGTAGTACATCAATTCCTGGAGCTTTATCACCGATGCCTTCAGTGCAGATTGGACTGCTTCCTTCAATACCATCGATTCTTGATCATATGCTACTTTTTGAAATGGTTGAATGCTGTCCATTTCTTTTTTGGTATAGTGATTTTGTGTATTCCTTCCATCTTCTTTTGATGCTTGCTGCATCATTCAATATTTTGCTGTTCAATAGAATTCTTTCATATTGCAATTCAAGGCTTGGATTTTTTCCTTCACTTATTTCAGCTTGAGAAATACTGAGCTTGTTCTTCCCTTTTGGGTTTCTGACTCTAGGTCTTTGCGCATTTCATTAATACTTTTTTTCTTGAGCTGCCCTTTGAAATCGTTTGTTCAGCTCTTTTACGTCATCATTTCTTCCTTTTGCCTTAGCTATTATACATTCAAGAGTAAGTTTCAGACTCTCTTCTGATATCCATTTTGTTCTTTTCTTTCCTTCCTGTCTTTTTAATGACTTTTGGTTTCTCTATGTATGATGTCATCCGGCAACTTGTCTAGTCTTAGGTCGTCAGTGGTCAATGTGTCAAATCTATTCTTAAGTTGGTCTCTGAATTCAGGTGGGATATATATATATACTCAAGGCTGTCTTCTGGCTGTCATGGACTTGAGGCCATCCAGAGGTGCCTCCAAAAAAGACCTGGCATCTACTTCTGAAAAATCAGAATTGACTCAGCAGCAACCGGTATTGGTAGAGAATACAGTAGGACCATTCTCATGAAACATGAAACCTCATGAACCTTAACAACTGGGGCTTAGTTGGGTGTTAGGCTGGGACAGGATGGGCAGGGATGGTTGCAAAGAGTGAGGGCTTAGAGTTGGGAATGAGTGGACAAATGCCTTCCTTGAGGCACTTGTGGAGGTCTGGAGGTAGCATTTGGCTAGGGTATATCTTTTTGCATGCCTTTCCTATTGCCTCTCACCTGTTTTTATCCTGACCCAATGTCACAAAATGAACACAAAGGTAACTTTAAAAATCCAGTTGCTTAGAATCTGTTGAAATCTGTCAGTTCTGACTGGTAGAAACCCCATGTGTGTCTGAGTAGAACTGTATTCCACATAGGGTTTTCAATGACTGATATTTTGGAAGACTTTCTTCTTCAGTGCTTCTGGGTGGACTTACATCTCAAACCTTTCAGTTAGCAGCTGAGAGTGTTAATCATGTCCCCACCACCCAGGGCTCCTTGGGTAAGTTACTTGATTTAAATCTCAGTATTATCATACTTCATCAGAAGGGACCATTCCCTGCAGAAGGATGTCATACTTAGTAAAGTGGAGGGTCAACGAAAGAGGGGAAAGCCCTCAACGAGATGGATTGACACAGTGGCTGTGGTGATGAACTCAAGTATAGCAGGGATCCCGGAGCTGGCACGGGACTGGATGTTGTTTCTTTCTGCTGTGCATAGGGTCACTATGAGTTGGAGACGACTCGATGGCACCTAACAACAATGACATTATCATACATAAAATGGAGAAGATATTTATACCTACCTTGTTTGGTTGTTGTAAACATTAAATGTAATCACCAGGCAAATAAAATGCTTAACATAATTTCTGGCACATAACAAAGGTTTCAGGGCTAATTGTTGTTAGCTTGAATATTATGACAATGATACTGGTGATGATTTTGATGATGGTAGTTTGAGAGATATAAAGAGAGAGAAACAATTTCATTCCTATTGTGTCAGGTTGTATATGTTGACCAAAAAAAAAAACCCCTCATATTGTGGGAATCTGCTTTGAAGAGGCAGTTAAAAGGAGCCAGAGCTCAATGACAGTGACTTGTGTTCAAATACCATCCATCTTTGACATTTTCTAGCCATGTCACCTTGAACAAGTGACTTCTGAGGCTCATTTTCCTTATCTGTAAAATGGGGAAAATAAGAAGCATGCCATAGGGTCATTCTGGTACTTAAATACCAAAAAATAGATGCCTGGTGTGAAGTCGTTGCTTAATCATGTAAGTAAATTTAACCTGTAGTCAAACAAGTTATTGCAAAGATGAATATAATTATATTATCTCAAATATTTTTCAGCACCACTCAGAACTTCTTTTTTCCAATATTATCTTTGGTCCCTGCCTGGCTGACCATCCAGCTTCACAAAGAGCAGGCCTGAAAGCTGATGATTAAAACAGTGACAGCCTAGATCCATTACACCCCAGGCCCAACTCTGGAAGTATCTGTGCCCTATCTCTTTATTCTGAAACTCACCCTCTTTGACCCATGCTGCTCTCCTCAACCATGATGGAAAATAGCCAGGTCCAGGCTGTGGTCCAGGAGTAAGCACTACTGGGGACAAAACCTCGGGTCCAAGGACATCTCTGTGGGACCTGAACCTGACCCTCAGCTGTTTCTGGCCTCAGGGCATTAGTTTGCCATTTGAAGGTTGGACTTGGTGACCTCAAAGTTTCTTCTTCTCCATGTTCCCTCTCTTGTTGGAGGACACTACTTCTTCCTCACAAGCTGGGAGTTGTCCTTCACTCTTTTCTATTTTTCAATTCCACACCCAACCATTCACTAAATCCTATCAACTCTACCTCTGTACTATATTTTGAATCCATTTGTTTCTCTTCATTCCTTTCATCACCATTCTAGCCTAAGCCACCACAATCTCACCTCCAGTATAGCAATGCCTCCTTCTGGATTGCTCCAGAATCCCCTCCACTCCATTCCCTCTCCGTTATCCATATTGCTGCCAGAGAGACAGCTTAGAAATATGTGTCTGCTTAAGAAATCCCACTACCTGAAAACCCTTTAATGTCATCCCTTTGTCCTTGAACAAAAACCTTTTTAAAGGTTACTGATTGTTCTGAGCACTTCTGCTTATACTTTCAATCTCATCATTCTCCTCCTCTTATATTCTTTTCTTAAAAAATTATATATTTTAATTTTTTGATGAAAATATACACTAAAAGCATAAAAATACACACACTCATTAACAATTTTTACATGTACAGTTCATTGACAATGGTTAGATTGTTCACATTGTGTTACCATTCTCACTCTCTGCCCATATTGTTTCACCACTGTTAACTTATACTCTCTGTCCCTTAAAGTTCTCATCTGTACTTTAGAGTTACTGTTACCATTTCAATATCATATAGGCAATTCATCAGTAGGATACAGTGCCAAGCCAGATATTCTTTATTGAGCTAAATTTTTGCTAGTTTAAACATGACTTTTTGGGATTTTTTCAGTTTAAGATTCAAAAGTTATTTCCAGGGAATAGATTTAGGGGTTTCTCCACTTTCAATATGTCCAGGAAGTCTGGTTTTCAAGGAGAATTTGAAGTTCCATCCCTCAATTTTCTTCCTTTTGATAAAGACTCATCTATAGAGTTTCTGATCAAAACATTCAGTAGTGGTAGTCAGGCACCATCTATTTCTTCTGGTCTCATGGCAAAGGAGGTAGTAGTTAATGGAAGCAATTAGACCTGCAAACAATTTCCTTTTCACTTCCCTTTATACTCTGTCTGTTCCACATATACTGAACTTTTTTTTTCCTAAATGTGTCCTGCTCTTTCTTGCCTTTTCCCATGCTGGGCCCTGTGTCTTTTTGCCCTACCATTTCCTTTTAAACTAACCCCTATGCAACTTTCATGTTATTAGCTTAACTGTAACTTTCTCTAGGAAGCTTTCCTCCCTTTGTGGGATTGGTATTCCTATTACATGTGTCTGCGTCCATTTATTTTCCTACGATATATCATCATTGCCTGCTCACTTGCCATTCTTCTTGACTTCAAGAGTGACCTCTATCATCATTAGGGGCCTCCTTGATGTCTGCTAGGCTAAGCATGTAGGAAACTCCTTCCACAAGACCATGTGGATTCACTTTTCCTTTTTATGAGTTTGCCTAGAGCAAAAGAAAAGGGATACTGAACACCAGAATGGATGTTGTCCACAAGAGTAATACTTTCTTTTAATATGGAGACATTCCATGTATTATTGGTTGTTTTACTGGTCCACAAAGCCAAGGGTGAAATGTGAAGTTAGCTCTTTAGGCAGTGATTCTATGAGATGGGGGGGTAGGGAGTGTTTTAGGCTATGTCTGTAAACTCCTATATGGAACACAATTTTGCTCCCCTATCTTTTAGCTAGGGTGGAAATGTTGGAGAAGCTTTGGCATTTTTCATTCCCTTCTGGAGCATCAGTAGTTCATCCAGGCTTTCGGCAGAAGCTACATATCCAATGATTCACAGTGGAGTGACTAGGGAGAGTTAGAAATGATATTAATTAAGAGAGGACCTACACTCTAGATAGAAAAATGTTTTTCTGCTACAACCAACATTTCCTAAGTACCTACCCTGTTCCATGTTCTGCTGGGTGCTGGAGAAACAGAGATGGCTAAGACCCAATCCCTGCCCTTGAAAATCAGCCCAGTCCTTAAGTATAATAGGTATGGCTCCATTTAAATATAAAAGTTGAGAGAAGGAAGAGATTTAGAACCAGATTGAGAGATGGAGAGAAGAATAATGATGGTGGTGCATCCACACAGGCAAACTTGATGAGTAACAGCATGCAATTGTCTTGGGACAATGCCCTCAGATTGTGAGAATGTCAAGGGTAATATGGCATTGGACAGCTTTAGGTACCCCTATAATCTTGATAAGCACTCTATCTTCTTTTTATAATCAATTTTTCCTTAATGGTATGCAAAATATTATGAAGCATGCCCTCAAGCCCACACCCATCTTTAGATTGTCCCCCAAATCCATTGTTAATAGGCATTTTGTGGCCATCACTTCCTCCAATCCTTTGCTAATTTACAAGGAGCTGACGGCCGGTTCTTAGTTAGAAGTTGAGACACACTAGGGTTGTCAGAGATATGGGCGCGGAGAGATGCAGACATTTAGACTCATGTAGACACCCACCCACCCACACACACACACACACACACACACACACTTTTATGTGTACCCACACACATATTCTCATATACCCTGTGACACCAAATTGTTGAACAATTCCCTTACTTCAGTGGACGGGAATGTCTGCAAATACTCCAGGGACTGAGCAGGTTTGTGGGTAAGATCCTTCCTCCAGCTAAAAGCTTGACAGAATTTTACAAAGCTGACCTAATAAGGCTCTGATCCAAGATAGTGGGACAATGAGAATCTCAACATTATTTATGACAGCTCTCTTTATATTGTAAGTGACTTTAGTACTCTGTTTCTGAGGATAGAATTTATATGTTAAGAAGACAGGCTGAGTAGGGGGTTTAGAGGTGGGTAGTAGGAAGGAATTGGGGTAAGGGGACAGATGCTGGTCTTGGGGATGTTTGCAGTGGTATTGGGACAGTCTCTGATGAAATCAATTGTGGTAGTTAAGTTGTGTGTTAACTTGGCCCCATCTGCCTCACTGCTTTGTCTCGGTTCAGAACCAAATGGAGAAAAGGTGATATTGATTGGGCCTTCTCAAAATCCCAGTGATTAAAAATGGTATTTTCATTGTCATACTCCTGAGGCAAATTTATTAACAACAATAGCAAGATTTTTCCATCTCCATTGATTTCGAGTGGCTGGGCAGCTGGATGTAGTTATTTTCCATGATGAGACTGGTAATCAGCTCCATGATGGAATCTACTGGAGCAGCTGGGTAGCTGCCTTAAGGGATGTGGTCTGTTTCTAGTATATAAGAAGTCAGCTTTGAGAAATGTCTCTGAGCTTTTGGGCATGCCTGGGCCCTGTATGTAGCCAAGTCATTATGCAGCAGCCTGCCATGTTGTCTCCCAATCTTAGGATTGTTTTTGGACTTGAACCAGTAGCCTGCTGTATTGTGTGATAATCTTGGGACTGTACCATTTTACTAGTTGACCTTGGGCTCATTATCCTTAGCAGCTGGCAGCTGCCTGAGAGAAGAGATGCCTCCAGCTCCAGTGGGCTGGGAGCAAGAGGCAAAGCTGAAGCCCAAGGTTGAGGGGCTTTCACCCAGCCCCTAGAGCTGACATTTTGAACAGACTTCTAGCCTTCCAAACTGCAAGAAAATAAATCCTTGTTTGTTCAAGTCATCCCATTTGTGTTATATTCTCTTAGAGCGGCATTGTTGTTGTTGTTGTTGTTATGTGCCGTCGAGTCAGCCCTGACTCATAGCGACCCCTCCTTGGGTTTCCGAGGCAGTTTCACTACAGAAATAGATTGCCTAAACTTCCTTCCGAGGAGTTGCTGTTTGCATTAGAGGCAACGAAAACACCAATGGAGAAGAAAAAATCTTGCCTTTGTTGTTAATAAATTTGCCTCAGAAGTATAACAATGAAAAATCATTTTTTATCACTGGGATTTTGAGATGGCCCAATCAATATCACCTTTTCTACATTTGGTTCTGAACTAAGACAAAACAGTGAGGCAGATGGGGCCAAGTTGCTATCTTTATGGTTGGAGCAAGTATTTTGGTTAAGAACACAAATGGACGGTTGACTTCCAGCCTCTAGACTAGACCTTGGAGTCACCAATATGAGAGCGAATTAGACTCTGCAAAGCAACACAGCTATTCAGGCAGTGAAGTCAGAAAAGAAGAGAAAGACCCCCTCCTCAAGATCTTTGATAGATTACCACCACCCATTCAAGAATCACAGATCATTGACTCTTGTTCACCAATGAGGTCATCTACTCTACCTCTATAGATTGGAATAAGAGGTGAAGCAAGAGGCCAGGTGTGTTCTGGGAAAATCTTTCTTCATTCAAGTGAACATCTGTTGTTTTTGTTATGTGCCCTCAAGTTGGACCCGACTCATAGCGACCCCTCCTTGGATTTCTGAGGTGGTATCACTACGGAAGTAGATTGCCCAACCTTCCTTCAGAGGAGTGGCTGGTGGGTTTGAACCACCAGCCTTCTGGTTGGCAGTCAAGTGCCTTAGGCACTACGCTACCAGAGCTCCTAGTGAAAATCTAGGGTGGGGAAAACTTGTCTCTCTAGAATGTTCCTCATACTTTTGTCATAGTCAACCCATAGTCACGGGGGTGGGGTTGGCTGTTCCCTCTGGGGAAGTCATTCCTCTGTCAGGACAGCTCTGCTCCCTCTTACACAGGCTGCTCTTCCCATACGATCCCCGTTCCTTCGTGTATCCTCTTAGTGGGCAAGTTAGACTGCTCTCAGAAGGCTCAGAAACCATATGTTAAATAAATTATCTCCAAGGACACTCTGTTCAAGGTTGAAAATTTATTACTTTTCCCTCTTCCCATCCTAAATTGTGTCTAGTTACGTTGCCTAATATAGAAGGTTCTTTTCCATCAGAGAAACTGGAGTGGAAGGGGACCTGCCAGAACAGAGCCCTGCAGCAAAGCCTCTGAGGTGGGGGCAGAGAACTATAGCTTTGAGGGGCTTATTGAAGGGGCACCGGCTGCTTCCACAGGAGCTGCTGTCTCGAATTGGGGGCCTTCGAACTCCATTCAAGGCAAGAATGAGGATAGGATGAGGGCAAAGCCTTTCACTTCCCCTCCCCCTTCCCTGCCCTTCCTGCATTAATCAGCACCCCCCTCCCTGACTTCCTGAGAAAAACAACAAAGTCAGAAATCACACTGCCTCTCTGACAGCCCGGCCCATCCCTATGAGACCATATCTCGTGGGCAGCCACCCCCACATGTCACCCAGGCCACCAAGAGGCTTCCTGTTCATTCCACTGTCAGAGACATAAGCTGTTACCATTTCTTGGCAACGAATCTTGACAATTGCCTTGGAAAGGAAACAGTGCCATGGGTTAGTGGAAAGAATGTGGCTTTCGGAGCCAGGCAGACCTGGACTCAACTCCCAGTTCTGCCACTTAATACCTGTGTGACCCTGGGCAAGTCACTTAACCTCTTTAAGCTTCAATTGCCTCATCTTCAAAATAACAAAACAAAAACAAATAATAGCAATCTTACAGAACTGTTTTAATAGGAGCACAATTCAATGTACGAAACGTGCCTGCTAGACACACGCTTGTTGTTGTTGGTAGTTGCCACCGAGTTGATTCTGACTCACAATGATCCCAGGTGAGCAGAGTAGAACTGCTACATAGGATTTTCTTGGCTGTAATCTTAACAGAAACAGATCCTCAGCCCTTTATTTGGCGGTACATTCGATGGGTTCAAACTTCAACCTTTCGGTTAGCAGTCAAGTGCAAATAATTTGCACCACCTACGGACCCTGAGACAGTAGTAGATAGGTTTTTAACATTCTCAGAAGATTCCATCATAGCCTAATTGCAGAGTTTTATGTGTTCTTTTCCTTCTGATTAATAGCAGGATTTATCAGAAGGCTCTGAAATTACAGACATCATGAAGTGTTTGCTCTGCATAAGGACATTCTTCTTAAACAGTCTCCATTAGGCTTTCTAATGAATTAGCCTTTCTTTTGCTCCAAGCCTGTGTCCATTTCTCTCTCCGTGGTAGCTGTTCAAGGACATTCTGTAATTACTCTCTCACAGTGTCTTTTTCAGACATTCTTGGCTCTGGATGATAATGAATTGTTTGTGTCTTGAGGTCACCTATATTGAGGTGGCCATGGAATTTATAGTGTGGACACAAGTCTACAAGACATAGGAGCCTGGCTGGCCCACAGTTCTTGTGGTCTTTGTTATGGGCCTAGCCTGCAAGCCACTCAAAGCTCCTTTGTCTTTCTAGACTTTGGAGCTGGGGTGGAGCCCAAGCCAGATCAGTCTACTCATAAATCCTGCTCAGAGGCCAAGTGTGCTAGAGAGACCTTCTCAGTATGCCATATGGATTTTTCTCTAGGGGTAATACTCAGGGTTATTGGAGGCAAGTAGTAGAATTCAAAAGCAAATGCATGGATCCCACGAAGATGGCGGACTAGGCAGAAGGATTGCACAGACCCTCTTCAACAAAGAAAAGGGAAACCAATTAACACAGACACAGAAGATAATCTTGGA
>NW_006921796.1:4151445-4152290 GCF_000298275.1 Orycteropus afer afer | reverse complement strand
ATATGTGAACTGCTGTATGAAAAGTGAATTTACTCTGTAAATCTTCACCCAAATCCTAATTTTAAAAAAAGCAAATGCTTGTATTGAAAAGATATTGAGTAGCTTCCAAAATTGATAGAAGGCTGGAGACCTAAGCATTAAAAATGGGTGTGCCTCAGTGGGGCTTGGCTACAGCTGAAGTCACACAGCAGAACAGTCTGCTAGCATCCTGCCACCAGTGTCACCACTGCTGTCATCATTAGACACAGGCTTCTAGCACTGAAACTTGCTGCCCTTGGGTATAAACCCTCAGTAGTTCAGATGGCCTTAGATTGCTTGCTTAATATTTATAGTCATGAGTTGGAATATCCCACTGACTGATCCTAGGTCATACCCCTGGGTGGGAGATTCCCACTGACCAATCGTAGGTCATTTGCCTGGGCTCCAGCTACCAGAGAGCAGAAAGAGTAGGTATTATCCTCTTTTGCTTTCATACTGGGAACAGAGATCCTGCTTCCCTTCAAAATTCACGCAGTAGGGAGATGATTGAAAGATTACTGTCTACTCCTCTAGAAAACAAAACAAGACAGATTTAATTTAGTCTGTTTTTTCATAATACAACTTTTGTCCTAGAGACAAAACAGATAATCAAAATGCCTTGATGACTCCTAAAACTTTGGTATAGCAGAAAAATATACAGACTTGGACTCAACTTTTCTGACCCTCAGTTTCTTCTTCTGTTGTAATGGGAATTAAAATAACTATCCTGCATAGGAGCTCTGGTAGCATAGTGCCTAAGGCACTTGATTGCTAACCAGAAGGCTGGTTCAAACCCACCAGCCACTCCTCGGAAGGAAGGTTGGGCA
>NW_006921796.1:4130099-4151345 GCF_000298275.1 Orycteropus afer afer | reverse complement strand
CTGCATAATACCTCTCTAAAGGTTGTTGCTATAGAGTCGATATGAGTCGGAATCAACTCTATGGCAGCATTTTGTTGTTGTTGTTGTTTTGTTTAAGTTTGTTGTGAAGATCAAATATAATAATATGAAACACATAGCAGACTGTTCTCTGCTACATCAAAGGTGTGAGCGGTATGAATATTTTCTCTCTATTGCCTAACAAACTACTGACAAATAATAACATCTGTTATGTGGGTTATGCGTTGTCTGCTTGTGGTGACACATGAAGGTACATGGAAAATCGCATTCTGCAATCACGGGGTCCGTTCTCAAGAATGTGAAATGTGAAGTGATTCATCTGAGAACAAATAGCTGGTGAGTGGCAGTGTCACGGTTCATGCCTAGGTCCATCCATGTCTGAGTTCTATGTTTGACATGGGAGGCTGGGATCTACTTCCTTAAGTTGGGTGAGTTGATCAGAAGCTCAGAAAGGAGGCTTCTGCCTAGGGAACATAGGTGGGAACACAGAAGGGGGAGAAACGGAAACTTATTCTTTAAATTCTTTGAATGATGATCATTCTATAAGAGTACATTGTAACATCAAAGCTGTAAGATCTTAATGATAACTACAGCTACCCTTCCCAACCAGCCCATGAGCTATTGTACTGAATGGTTTCATTTTGCAGGTGAGGAAACTACAGCTTAAAGAAGTTAAGTAACTTGCCAATTGACACTCAGCTAATATCTTCAGGGCCTGAGATTCAACCCAGGCATATCAGCTTGGATTCTTAGTTGTAAACAACACAATCCAATTCTGGTTAGTTTAAACAAAGAATTTAATGAAAGATATTGGATGACCCTGGAGAACCAGGCATGGAAAAGGGTCATATCACTGGATGAATTCATCAGCTTATACTCCTAATGCCACCACTAAGTCACTCTTGCTAGAACCTCTCTCACTGCTGCCTCTGGCAACTAAACGCAGTTGCAGCTACTTAGCTTAATCAGATTCCTCTTGGTCCCACCTTTCTTGCATCAAATAGCTTCCTGTTTACAGGGGTTTCTGATAGGTTACCTTCAGGTTACATATCTGCAACTTGGCTGAGAGGAAGTCCAAGAAAGTGAGTATAATATGGCTTCTTAAGAGAGTCAAAGTTTCTCCCATAGACGTGAGGAATACCCAACCATAGAGAAATATTTCAAGATGCTGGGGTGGGGAGCCCAAAATAATGACAAGAACTGTACTGAACCTGCTGGGATTCAGGATTCCATGAGTACAGAGACTTTGCCTATTCTTGGCTGAATCCCCAATGCCTGGAACAATACCTGTCACCTGGTTGTTGTTGTTGTTGTTATTTGCCGTCGAGTCGGCCCCGACTCATAGAGACCCCTCCTTGGGTTTCCGAGGCAGTATCACTATGGAAGTAGGATTGCCCAACCTTCCTTCCGAGGAGTGGCTGGTGGGTTTGAACCGCCAGCCTTCTGGTTAGCAGTCAAATGCCTCAGGCACTATGCTAACAGAGCACCTGTCACCTAGTAGGTATGTAATAAGTCTTTTATCAACTAATTGGCTAAATGACTGATTCTGACTGATTTTAAAGCCCAAGTTCTTAGTCACTACTCTTTATATAGATCACCTTAGACAAGATCTAGCACCAAATATGTACTTACACATTAATGAAATTATATAGTCTTATGTGGTATAAACTCACTGCCATGGAGTTGGATCCAACTCATAGTGACCCTTTCTTGGGTTTCCAAGGCAGTATCACTATGAAAGTAGATTGCTTAACCTTCCTTCCAAGGAGTGACTGGTGGGTTTGAACTACCAGCCTTCTGGTTAGCAGTCAAATGCTTTAGGCACTACACTACCAGAAGGAGCTCTAATAAAGTAGTAGTAAAAGTGGTAAAATTTGGCTGCTAACCAAAAAGTTGGTGGTTTGAACCCACCAGCTACTCCGTGGGAGGAAGACGGAGAAGTCTAATTCTGTAAAGATTCTCAGACTTGGAAACACTATGGGGCATGACTACTCTTTCCTATAGGGTCACTATGAGTTGGAATTGACTAGATGTCGGTGTTTTTTTTTTTTTTTTAATTTTTGGTATATGGTTATAAAACTGTATTTAAAAAACAAACAAACAGACCTATTGTCATTGAGTCTGTTCTAATTCATGGCGACCCCATGTGTTTCAGAGTAGAACTGTGTTGCATAGGATTTCAATGGCTGTGACCTTTTGGAAGCAAATCTCCAGGACTTTTTGTCTCAAGGAGCTTTGGGTAGATTTGACCTGCCAATGTTTTAGGTAGCTGAGCATTTAACCTTTCATGCCACCCAGGCACTCCAATAAAAGTATATGCCTGTATTACATTATTTATTCATTCAATAAGATGTTCTGTTGTGGTTTATGGCTATGAGCTCTAAAAGTCAAGGGCAATATCTATCTTGTTTACCACTCTATCACCCATGTTTGGCATAGTACTACAAAGTAAACAATTGTTAAATAAAGGGTGGCTTGGTGAACAAGTGACTTTAAGAGGTAAAATTATCTGGATTTGAGCACGGGTTGGATCTGGTAGGAAAGGAAGAGAGAGGTGGTGTCAAGGAAGACTTCCAGGTTTTTGGCTTGAACAAGTAGTTTGAATGGTCACTGTCATTTACTGAGATAAGGAGCATGGGAGGATGAACAGGCTCCAGAAGAAAGTTCATGAGTGTAGTTCTGGACTTGCTAAGTTTGTGTGTCTTGAGAAATGAAAATGGGGTGTTGAGTGGGCTGCTGGATATATGCGTCTGGAACTTAGGGGAGATGTCTGGAATGGAGAAATAAATTTGGAAGTTGTCAGCATTTAGCTAGTAACTAAAGGTATTGGCATAGACATGTAAACATATGATATACATAATGCATAAAAGCATATATGCATTTTAAAGTATTTAAATATGAAATTATATACATGTGTAACCATACATACAGTGGAATTGAGTTATCGGTGCTATTTAGGAATGAAGACTACAGATTATCAGCCTGAGAAGTTGATTACTGGTTAATGTTCAGTGAATAATAAAATAGCAGAAAATGTGCCTTGGGAGTTGGAATAGCTTAATTCCCAAGTTGGTTTGTGTGCAAAGACAATATAAACACAGATTCAGTATGTGTCCACGTCTCAGAGTTCCTCTTGGTACATTGCTAAACACAGAATGTGAGATCTCTCAGATGGATGTTGGTCATGGCACAGGCATTTCCTTAGTGTCAAGGTGAAGAGAGCATGATGGGGGAGGAATACCAAGGCAGAGCAGTGGGAATGGGAAGCCACAACAGGGGTGGGGGCAGGGGGTGGACGGGGAAGCCTGCAGAAGAACTCTATGGGGACTGGACCCAAGGAACAGGACTGTGAACAGGAGAGAACACCCTGTCTCCTTTCTCTTGTCTGTGGAAGATGTTTTCAAGGGGAAAGGGATCAATATAACCGTTCCGAGGCCTTGCCACCTGGGAATGCACTGAGGGAGCATGTGCTGTGAGGTCTTCACACAATTACAGGTCATGCACCACTGGGTAATGAGGATAGGCTGTGGATTCAGACAGATGCAGTTCACACACCTCAGTGCCAACACTGACTTGTGGAGCAGCCTTTGGTAAGCCACATATTCTCTCTGAGCCTACTTCCTCACCCTGCTGAAGGAACAATGGCAGAAAAAGATGCAGGGCCCTTTGGGTGAAGTGAACATCTAAGAAATTCCCACTGATGCCAAATTTGAATCTTTGCTCTGCCACTCTGTTAAATGAGTGCATGGGACAGGGAGGTGGTGGGATCTGATTTACCATTTGAAAAGAAACCCCTCGTTATTTTGTGGAGAATGAACCATAGGAAGGTCAGAGTGAACGCTAGGGACCTAGATGTGAGATTATTGCACTAGTCCAGACATGGAGTGACAGTGGGTTAAACTAGGGTGGTAATAAAGTGAATATTTGGGGAATGGAGGCACTTCTGGGTTGTTGTAATGACTGGTGTTAAGTAGGAGCTTAATAAATGATAGCTAATGTAATAAATATCATGATAGTTATTACTTTCATCCTTAATAACATTAGTTAATTGCAGAAATGTGTTTAGAAATACAGCAAAAACATAGACTTTAATTTTTAACTTGTGATATGGGTGAAGGTGTAAACAAAGCAAGTTTGCCATTCAACAACTCACATACATTTTGTTTCCTGTCATTCATAGCCATCTCCACAATGTGATATCACTCATACCACTTCCTCCCTGTGTTTCTTCTATCCATTCCTCCTCCTTTGCTAGCTCTTCCTGTCTTCTGAACTCTGTCCTTTGGCCAATGCTGCCCTTTTAATCTTGAATGGTTAATTGTTCTAAGGAGTGTGTACCTCCCTAGTGTCATTGTTCACTGTATAGACCTGTCTGTTGTTTATCTGAAAATTGAGCCACAAGGGTGAGTACAGTTCCAGGTCTGAAGAATGATTAAAGGCCATAGTCTCAGGGGTTCCACCAGTCTCTATGTGACCAGTAAGCCTGGTCTTTTTTATGATTTAGAGTTTTGTCCACATTTTTTTCCCACTCTATCCAGTACATTCTAAAGTGATCTCTTTCAGAGACGTCAGTAGTGTTAGCCAGGCACCATTTAGTTCCTCTGGTCTCAGGGTGGTAGAGGCTGAGGTTTATGTGGTCCATTAGTCCCTTGGATTAATTGTTTCTTTGCATCTTTGATTTTCTTCACTCTTCTTTGCTCCAGACAAGGAGAAACCAATAGATGCCCCTCAGATAGCCATTCACAAGCTTTTAAGACCTCAGTTGCTATTCACCAGAGTAGGGCGTAGAACATCATCTTTGTGGACTATGTTGTGCCAATTGACCTTGATGTCCCCTAACTCTGGTCCTCAACTCCCTAGGCCCAGCTATTCATTCCCTTTAGGTGTTTGGTTATGACTAAGAAATTTTTGGGATTTTCCCCCCTGTATGCTCTACTACATTGATGGATATATTTGCAGCATATGTAAATAGATATGTAGAAATACCCTCTGTCAAACCTATATGTATTCATAAGCTTAGTCTGATTCTCTTTCAGACTTGAACTGTTCAGCTTGTGTGTCTATGTATCTCCTCATACATTGTTATTACTGTTATTGCAGATTGTGTATGTAACAGCATTCACCTCCTTTGCCTTTCACTGTTGTGCCCCTCACAGTGTCTTCCTTAGCTTCAATCATTTGTTGCTGACCTCCCCTTATTGTATATTGCCTTCCTTTCATCCAAGTTAATATGGGTTTACCCTCCAGTTGGCGATTTACTCTCCCTTCCAGTCCTACCCTTGGTGGCCATTAAAGAATGTTTCTTTTCATGATATTTTATAATAGTAGTTTCGTACAGTATTTGCTCTTTTGTGATCGGCTTATTTCACTCAGTATAATTCATCCAGGTTCATTCAAAACATAGACATTTTAGTCATTTATTGTTAATGTATTTGATAAACTCCTATAAATTGTTGTTGTATACAATTTATAGGAGTTTATCAAATACATTAACAATTTATTGTTAATAAATTGTTATTGTTAATAAATTATTAATGTGTTTTATTGCTAATAAGTTGTTAATGTACTGCATTAGTTCTGACTCAGTGACCATCCGTACAACAGAACAAAACCCTGCCCGTCCAGCACCATTGCCACAATCATTGCTGTGCTTGAGCCCATTGTTGAAGCCACTGTGTCAATCCACCTTGTTGAGGGTCTTCTTTTATTTTGCTATCTACTTTACCAAGCTCTGGTGGTGTAGTGCCTAAGGCACTTGACTGCTAACAGAAGGCTGGCGGTTCAAACCCACCAGCTACTCCTCAGAAGAAAGGTTGGACAATTTACTTCTGTTGTGATACTGCCTCGGAAACCCAAGGAAGGGTCACTATGAGTCGGATCCAACTCGACGGCAGTGAGTTTGTTTTTTTGGTACTTTACCAAGCGTAATCCTTCTTCAGGGACTGGTTCCTCCTGACAACATGACTAAAGTACGAGAGGAGAAGTCTTGCCATCCTCACTTCTAAGTAGGAGTCCAGCTGTGCTTCATCCAAGACAGATTTGTTTGTTCTCTGGCAGTCCATAGTGTGTGTATTCAATACTCTTCACTAACACCATAACTCATATGCATCAATTCTTCTTTCGTCTTTCTTATGCAATGCCCAACTCTCACATGCATATGAGGCTATTGGAAATATCATGGCTTGGGTCAGGTTCACCTTAGTCTTCAAAATGACATCTTTGCTCTTTAACATTTTAAAGAGGTCATTTGCAACAGATTTGCCTAATCCAATACTCGATTTCCTGACTGCTGTTTCCATAGGCATTGATTAAGATCCAAGTAAAGTGAAAGCCTTGATAAATTCTTTTTTTTTTTCTTTTCTGTCTGACAGGGAGCCCCGGTGGCACAGTGGTTAAGAGCTCGACTACTAACCAAAGGGTCATCAGTTTAAACCCACAAGCTGCTCCACAGAAGAACACGGAAGAAAGAGGAAGCAATCTCCTTTTGTAAAGATTAACACATTGTCATGGAGTCAATTCTGACACAGAGTAACACCCACAGGGTTTCCAAGTCTGTAAATCTCTATGGAAGCAGACTGCCTCATCTTTCTCCCATGGAGCAGCTGGTAGATTTGAACCACCACCTTTCTGGTTGGCAGCTGAATGCCTTACCACAGTGCCACCAGATATGGTAGTTGTCCTCTGTTCTACAAGGTCATTATGAGTCAGAATCCATTTGATGGTCAGGGTTTTGGTTTTAAATCATTTACAATGTACTCAGCACTTTGCATACATTAACTTTAAAAAAAGAGAAAAAGAGAAGAAACCAGTTGTCCTTGATTCCAAGTTACAGCAATCCCGTGTGTGTCAGAGTGGAACGGGGCTCTGCAGGGTTTCTAGTGGCTGAGTTTTTGGAAGAAACCATCAAGCCTTTCTTCTCAGGCACCTCTGGATGAACTCGAATCACCAAACATTTAGTTAGCAACTGACCTACCTGTTTGTGCCACCCAGGGACTCCTCACATATATTAGCCTATTTAATATTCCTAATGCCCATATCATGCCATTTTACAGAAGAGGAAACTGAGGTTCAGAAATGTCAAACAACTTGTCCAAGGTCACACAGTAAGTGGTGGAGCTAAGATTCAATTGCACATAAACCAAACTCCCTGCCATCGAGTCAGATCCGACACATAGCGACCCCTCCTTGGATTTCCGAGGCAGTATCACTGCGGAAGCAGATTGCCCAAACTTTTTTCTGAGGAGTGGCTGGTGGGTTTGAACCACCAGCCTTCTGGTTAGCAGTCAAATGCCTTAGGCACTATGCTACCAGAGCTCCATAATACCTTGTGGTCTGGGTTAATTTTAAACTTGAGAAAAAAAGGTGATTCTTAGAACTCATTTGGGAGCAAACCTGGGTGTTTTTAAGCTGCCTGGGACTCTCTTGCTGAGGGTTGACCAAAGTTCCTGAGCAGAGTTCGGTTGTTGCCTCCTCCCAGGCCCACTTAGGAAACACCCGTTTTGATAATAATTATATAAACATTTGAACTAGTGGGCATTTGGGTTGAAAATCTCTTGGAAAACTACTTGGCATTCCCTGGGGTGTATACTTTCACCTCCAATCAAAACTTAATAATGAAACAAAATAAAATAAAATAAAATAAAAATGCCTGACTGTTGAAATGCCAAGAGCCCAATTAGTCACAGCAAACCTTACAATACCAAATCAGGGCGCGTGCACTGTGGAGGAAATTTGATAAGAAAATGCCTCCTAGGATGGTTTTTAATTGGCAGTGAGAAAAGAGCATGAGAACAATGGCTTGATGGTGCCAATTCCCTTCCCATTTCTCACTAAATCAATGTCTTTTCCCCATCCGGAATGTTCTCCCCTCCTCTCGACCCACCCATTTATATAATTACCTTTGGGAGTTGGCTAGAAAACCAGCTCCTGCTGAAAGCCTTTCCAATCTGACCTCAATTTGCTTAGACTTGATGGATTGAATCATTAATTCCTCTCTTGTTCACCAAGAGCCTGTGTTGCTGAGAACACGGTTGTGAACTTGGTTGCATTCCTGGCCTCTCATACCTTAGAACTTTCTATGATGATGGAAACTTTCAGTATTCGTGTTGTCCAATATAGTAGCAACTAGCTATGCACAGCTATAGAGTATTTGAAAAGTGGCTAGTGCAACTGAAGAATGGAATTGTTTTGTTTTACTCTATTTTATTAATTTTAATTTAATTAGTCCCATGTGGCTAGTGGACTCCCTGGATGGTACAAACAATTAAGCATTTGAGTACCAGCCAAAAGGTTGAAGGTTCAAATGCACTCATAGATGCCTAAGAAGACAGGCCTGGAATCTGCCTCTGAAACATCACGGCATTGAAAACCCTATGGGTTTCTACTCTAACAGTTCTACTCTGCACACATGGGGTTACCATGAGTTGGAATTAACTCAAAAGCAATTAACAACGGTGTGGGTAGTGGTTACCATATTGGACACACAGGTCTAAAGTGAATGACCTAAAATAAAGAAAGGATTGCAATTAGTCTTCAGGGGCTGTAAGAGGAATCTGTAAGGGGCTGAGTGAAGAAATCAAGGTGATGCTGCTCTGCCCTCATGGGCAGAGTTAGGGTTGTTTAGAGGAGAAGTTTTGAGGGCCTCTGGAGTCAGCTACTAGGACAAACCAGTAAAAGTTGAGTTGACTCCAACTCATGGTGACTCTATATGTGTCGGGGTAGAACTGTGCTCCATAGGGTTTTCAGTGATTGATATTTTGGAAGTACATTGCCAGGTCTTTCTTTCTAGTCTCTCTTAGTCTGGTGGTGGTTGTTGTTGGTAGCTCTGCTGAAATCAATTCAGTATCATAGCAAGAGGCAAGCCTCCAGTGAAATGGCTGTGTACGAGGTGTGTTGGCTGGGAATCAGACCTGGACCTCTTGCGTGGAAGGTGAGAATCCTACCACTGAGCCACTTCCCCCTCTATCTTGTTTAACTCCCTGTTGCTTCTGGTTTCTTTTATTCACAGTCAAAGCTAATTCCTTTTTAATACACAACCCAAGCTTTAACGCATTATTTCCATAACACTTTTGCCCTCTGCTTTTCATCTTACTCATATCCAGACCCTGGATGAACACAAACTCACTAGGTTTCTTTATGCAAGAATTTAAGTGACTATGCAATGCTGGAGGAAAAAAATAAATGACACAACAGGCAGAATGGCATCATTGTGAATTCATAACTAATAACTACAACTGAGTTTCTGTAAGTCCCCAGCAATCCTAATACATCAGATTATCATGGTATATATTTATTATTATTATTTCACTTTCTTCACTTTCCTTAAACTTCTGACACCCCACATGCCCATTTTTCCTTCTACTTTCCCCTGATGACATCAATATCTATTTGATTATGAAAGTAGAGACCATGACAAGAGAAAGCCCTCATGTGCTTGGTTTTCTTTCTGTTACCCTAGAGGAAGTGACCACCTCTTACATGAGGTCACCACTTCCACCTGAGCCCTGTCTCCCCACCCTACCCCCATCTTCAGGAACTGCACATTATGGATCACCTGTGTATTCAGTCTCTTCTCCATTGGATCCTTTCTATTGTCATTTAAATATGCCTATATCTCTTTCATCTTCATTCCCATTCATTGCTGTAGAATTGATTTCAACTCATAGTGAGTCTATAGAACAGAGTAGAACTACTCATAGGTTTCCAAGGCTGCAATCTTTATGGCAGTAGACTGCCACATCTTTCTCCCATGGAGTGGCTGGTGGGTTTGAACTGCCAACCTTTTGGTTAGCAGACAAGCACTTAACCACTGCACCACCAGAGCTCCTTTTATGGTCAATGGACATACAGAAATGTGTTCAACATTATTAGTCATGAGGCAAATGAATAGCTAACACCAAAATATCTGACTACTGGAGCCAATTGAAAGATTCAGAAAAGTAGCAGGGTACTAGATCAACATACAAAAGTCAGTAGGATTCCTCTACATCAACAAAGAAATCTCTGAAAAAGAAATACAGAGAACAATACAATTTACAATAACCCACCAAAACAAAACTCACTGCCTTCAAGTTGAGTTGAGTTGACTCATTGCAACCCCTCCTTGGGTTTCTGAGGTGATATCTCTACAGAAGTAGATTGCGCAGTCTTCCTTCTGAGGAGTGGCTGGTGAGTTTGAACCACCAGCCTTCTGGTTAGCAGTCAAATGCCTTAGGCACTATGCCACCAGAGCTCCTACAGTTTATAATAGTTACCAAAAAAGATAAAATACTTAGGAATAAATCTTACCAGAGACACAAAAGACCTGTACAAAGAAAACTACGATACAGTACTGCAAGAAACTGAAAGAGATTTACATAAGTGGAAGAACATATCATCCTCTTGGATAGGAAGATTTAATATTGTGAAAATATCAATACTACCCAAAGCAATCAATAGATAAAATGCAATCCTGATCCAGATCCCATTAAATTTTTTAAGGAGGTGGAAAGACCAATAACTAATTTTACATGGAAAGGAAAGAGACCACAGATAAGCAAAGCATGTCTGAAGAAGAAGAACACTACTGGATCTCACAACCTACTACAAAGCCACAGTAGTCAAAACAGCCTGTTATTGGTACAGTGACAGATACATAGACTGGTGGAACAGAATTGAGAACCCAGAAATAGATACATCCACTTATGAACAGCTAATCGTTGACAAAGGGCCAGAATCCATTAAATGGGGGAAAAGACAGTTTCTTTAACAAATATGTTGGGAAAACTGGATATTCATTTGTAGAAAAACTCAACAGGATCCATACCTTACACCATATACAAAAATGAACTCAAGATGGATCAAAGATCTCAATGGAAAATCTAAATGAATAAAGATCATTAAAGAAAAAATAGGGACAAACTTATGGGCTGTAATTTATTACATAGACTATAAAACATAACCAAAAATGCACAAATAGCAGATGATAAACTAGATGATTGGGGCCTTCTAAATTCTTTGGTGCATCAAAAGACTTCACCAAAAGAGTGAAAAAGAACCTAGAGATTAAGAAAAAATATCTAGCATGAACATATCCAACAAAAGAATTAGCTCTGAAATTCATAGAAAATTTCAACACCTCAACCTCAAAAAGACAATCCAATTCAGAAATGGGCAGAAGATATGAACAGACACTTCACCAAACAAGATATTCAGGTGGTCAACAAACACATGAAGAAATGCTCACATTAGAGAGATGCAAATCAGAGCACAATGAGTTATCATTTTGCCACAGCAATAACAGCAAAGTTCAACAAGTCAGGAGGAAAATAAATGCTGGTAAGACTGGAACTCTCATACCCTGCTGGTGGAACAGTAAAATGATACAACCGCTGTGGAAAACGGTATGGTGTTTCCTTAAAAATTTGGAAATAGAAATACCATTTAATCCAGCAATCCCACTACTAGGTACATATCCTAAATAACTAAAAGTTGGGACACAAACAGATATAGTCACCCCATGTCCATCACAGCACTATTCACAATAACAAAGAGATGGAAACAACCTAAGAGCCCATCAAAAGATGAATGGATAACCAAACTATGGTACATTCACACAATGAAATACTATGCAACATTGAAGAATATGAAGAATACAGGAATTATCTCACAATATGAATGAATTTGGAGGACATTATGCTGAGTGAAATAAGTCAATCACAAAAGGACAAATATTGTATAAGTTCACTATTATGAAAACCCAAGGAAAGCTTCACACACAGAAAAGAAACATTCTTCAAAGGTTACCAGGAGTGGGAAAGGAGGAGAAGTAAGAGAGATGTATTAATATGGTGAAGGAAAGGCATTATACAAATAGAAGGTGACCAGTACAGTATCACTAAGAAAAAGGAAGATATGGATAGGTGCACAAGAGTTACAGACAACAAATATAAACATTATCACATATACCATCCTACATTACTAGCACTAACAAACATTAATCTATAAGCAGGTGCATAGGTAGAAAGGCAATATGATCAGGTATGGGTAGGCTAACTAGACTATACCCATGGCCATACACAGGTCTGGCAGATGGTATTTCTACATAAGTATATGTATGAACTGTAAAAATGTCCATGTATACAGTAAAGCAAACAGGGGCCATAGATATGAAAACTTCTTAACCAGAGCCAAACACCTCTAGGGAGTGAGTTGCTTGATCCACGAGCTCAGGACCATAGTTGCAGGGGGCATCAAGGTCAATTGGCATAACATAGTCCAGTCCACAAACACATTGTTCTACATCCTAATTTGATGAGTAGAGACTTAGGTTTTTAAAAGCTTGGAAGCTTCCATCTAATGTGCAACTATTGTTCTTTCCTCATCTAGAGCAAAGAAGAGTGAAGAAAATCAAAGTCACATGGAAACACGCAGTCAAGGGGCCAGTGGACCATGTGAACCTCAGCCTCCATGACCTTGGGACCAGAAGAACCAGATGGTGCCCGGCTATCAATGCCAACCACTCTGAAAGGGATCACTGTAAGATATCCTGGATGTTCTGTGGTTGTCAGGTGCCGGCGAGTCATGTTTCACTCATTGAGACCCCATGCATATCAGAATGAAACACCACCTGGTCCTGCGCCAGCTCCACGATCCTTGCTATACTTGAGTATATCCTTGATAGAGTGGGAGAAGGGAGCACTGGTGGCATAGTGCCAAGGGCATTTGACTGCTAACCAGAAGGCTCATGGTTCAAACCCACCAGCCACTCCTCGGAAGGAAGGTTGGGCAATCTACTTCTGTAGTGATACCGCCTTGGAGACTCAAGGAGGGGTCACTGTGAGTCGGATCCGACTCGATGGCAGTAGGTTTTTTTTTTTTTTTTTTTTTTTGAGTGGGAGAAAAATGTGGAACAAATCTCAAAATAATAATAATAATTTCAAAAGACAAGGCTTTTTTTTTTTTTCCTGATAGAGATTGGTGGAGACTCCAAGCCTATGGCCCTTAGTCATCTTTCAGGCCTAGAAATGAACTCACTCCCATGTCTCAACTTTCAGCCAAACAATAGATAGACCTATGAGGTGAACAATAGCAACAGTCAGGTATGCATTTTTTAGAAGGATCAAACATTAGAGAACAAAAGGGCAGCGTTTGCCCCGGGATATAGCTCAGAAGGCAGGAATGGATAGGAGAAAAGAAGAGAGAGAGATGGTAACCACAGGGAGGAAGTGGGCAGGGTGCTGTCACATTCTGGGGATTGTAACTGATGTCATGAAACGAAATACGAAATACGTATGAACTGTTGAATGGAAAACCAATTTCCTATGTAAACTTTTACCTACATCACAATAAAAAGTAATTAAAAAAAGAAAAGAAAGAAAAACCTGACTAAATCTCCCTTCATCTCAAAAATCTGAAACAAAGAAAAAATGCACAAAGAAGATAACACAAAAAATATTCTGTTGATGAGGATGTAGAGCAGATGGAACCCACACACTGCTGGTGAGAATGAGAAAATGCATCTTCACTTTGGAAAACTGTTTGCCAGTTTCTTATAAAATTAAACAGACCTCTATCGTTCAGAAACTCCAACCAAGAGAAATGAAAACCTCTGCACTCAGAAAGACTTGTACAGCATATTCCACAGCAGCTTTATCCATAATTGCTACCATAAGGGGGAAAACTCCTGTTTGTCTATCAGTCAGAGAATAATTAAACAAATTAATATATGCACATGGTGGAATACTGCTCAGAAATAATAAGAAATGAACTACAGATAGATGTAACAGCATAGGTGAATGTCAAAGTCATTATACTTAGTGAAAGAAGAGTGACACAGAAAAGAACATGCTCTATGATTCCATTTATATGACATTTTGGAATAGGCAAACACAATCTATGACAATGGCGGGGTGGAGGGGGCACTGAAATTGTCTTGGAAGGTGGACCAGAAACCCTTCTGGGATGATGGAAATGTTCTATTATGGAAGGGGGTATGGGCATACGTTTTTGTCAAAATTTATCAAACTGTACTCCTAAGATCTGTGCTTCACTGTGTGCACATTTTATTATATGTATGTGTGTGTGTGTACATATATATATGTGTGTGTGTGTGTGTGTTTGTATGTATATATGTGTGTATGTATGTGTATATATATATATACACAAAAAAACCAGAGATCATAGAAAAATGAACCTGATGTACTTAGCCTGAACAATTATTAAAACATGACAAATCTTGTTTCATCTATACTCCCACCCTGCCCTCTGAATTATTTTGAAGTATATATTTCAGTATATATCTCTGAAAGATAAGAGTCCTGAGGATTTTCTTTCTTTTTTTACTGTCTACATATCTTATTTTATCTGTTTCCCTCTCTCTATGATCAACTCCCAATCCCCTGCCACCAGAACTATGCAAAGCCCTCTGCTCTTCCTACCTCAGGGTCTTTGTATATACTGCTCTTTCTTTCTCCCTGTCTTCCCTTCATCTAGTTAAAATCTACCTTTCCCTCAGGTCTTAACTCTGAGATGACTTCCCTATAGAATTGCCTTGACAAGTTCAGGCCCTCCTGAAAAATGTTCTTAGCACACTGTATCCATTCCTTCACATAGCTTGTTGTTGCTAGTGCCATCCAGGTGGTTGTGACTCATGGCTACCCTGTGTTTAACAGAATGGAAACACTGCCGGGTCCTGCATCATCCTTCCAATCCTTGCCATGCCTAAGCTCTTTGTCACAGCCACGGTGTCAGTCCATCTTATTGAGGGCTTTTCTCTCTTCTGCTGACCCTCAACTTTGCCAAGCATGATGTCCTTCTCCAGGGACAGGTCCCTCCTGACAACATGAACAAAGTATGTGAGACAAAGTCTCCCCATCCTTGCTAATAAGGGGCATTCTGGCCATACTTCTAAGATAGATCTGTTCATTCTTCTGTCAGTCCATGGTATATTCAATAATCTTTGAAAACACCATAATTCGAAGCATCAATTCTTCTTCGGTTTTCCTCAATCATTGTCCAGCTTTCACATGCTTATGAAGAAATTGAAAATACCTTGGCTTGGATCAGCTGCATCTTAATCCTCAAAGTGACATCTTTGCTCTGTAAGACTTTAAAGAGCTCTTTTGCAGCAGATTTGCCCAATGCATTATGTCATTTGATTTATTGAGTGCTGCTTCCATGGGCATTGATTGTGGATCCAAGGAAAATAAAATCCTTTACAACTTCAATCTTTTGTCCATTTATCATAATATTTCTTTATGTTGAGGTATCATCTGCACTGAAGGCTGTAATCTTTGATCTCTAGTGGAAGTGCTATAAGTCCTTTTCTTTCTTTCTTTTTTCAACTTTTGATTATGATTTGGGTGAAATTTTACAGAGCAAATTCATTTTCCATTCAACAGTTCATACACATTTTGTTTTGTGGCGTTGATTGCAATTCTCACAATGTGACAGTTCTCTTCCCACTTTCTGCTGTGGTTACTCTTTCCCTGTGACCTTCCTTCCCATGCATTCCTGTCTCCCTAGATTTCTCCCTGTGCAAATTCTGCCCTCCTGATCTCCCATGGTTGATTGTTTTAAGGAGTGCATCTTCCTGGTGTAATTCAGCTCATGTTGTTGTTGTTGTTGTTGTTATGTGCAGTCGAGTCAGACCTGACTCATAACGACCCTTCCTTGGGTTTCTGAGGCAGTATCACTATAGAAGTAGATTGCCCCATCTTCCTTCTGAGGAGTGGCTGGTGGGTTTGAACTGCCAGCCTTCTGGTTAGCAGTCAAGTGCCTTAGGCACTATGCTACCAGAACTCCTAATTCAGCTCATAGGTCTGTCTATTGTTTGGCTGAGAGTTAAGTCATGGGAGTGGGTTCAGTTCCAGACTTGAAGTGTGACTAGGAGCAATAGTCTCTCAGGGGTTTCACCAATCTCTATCTGACCAGTAATCCTGGTTTTTTTTTTTTTTTTATGTTTTTGAATTTTGTTCCACATTTTTCTTCCACTGTATTCAGAATCTCCAATTTTGATCCTTTCAGAGTGGTTGGCATTGGTAGCCAGGCACCATCTAGTTCTCCTGGTCTTAGGGTAATGTAGGCTGCAGTTTCCATGGTCCACTAGTCCCTTGGACTAATTGTTTCCATAAATCTTTGATTTTCATCACTCTTCTTTGCTCTAGATGAAGAGGGACCAATAGTTGCATAATAGATGGGCACTCACAAGCTTTGAAGACCTCAGTCTCTACTCACTAAAGTGGGATATAGAACAATGTTTCTGTGTACTATGCTGTGCCAATTGAGCTTGATGTTGCCTGAGACCATGGTCCTGAGCCCGCAGACCCAGTGACTCAATCCCTCAAGGTGCTTGGTTGTGGTTAAGTTGACTCTATTTTGAGGAAGCAGCTCTTGCCCAGTAGTATTTTGTGTGCCTTCCAACCTGAGGGGCACTATATCAGACAATGCTTTTTGCACAAGTAGATCATCCTTCTTCCTAATCTGTCTTAGTCTGGAAGCTCCTCTGAAACCTGTCCACCATGTGTGACTTTGCTAATATTTGCAATACCACTGGCAGAGCAACCAGCATCACAGTAACATGCAAGCCACCACAGTATGACAAGCTAACAGATGAGTGGTAGACATAACTCAGTTTGCACTAAATATTCATACATACGGTCATAACATGTAGTTATTTAATCAATCTCTCTCTCCTCTCTCTCTCTCTCTCTCTCTGCTTCCCTGAACTGTAAGCTTCTTAAGTTGTGGGATGTATATGCTTTTGTTTTTCATTTTATCCCTAGCACCTAGCAGTTTGCCCAACAGAAAAACAAACCAATTGCTGTTGAGTTGATTCCAATTCATGGAAAACCCATTTGTTGCAGAGTAGAACTGTTCTCCACAGGGGTTTCCAGGGGGTGGGCTTTCAGAAGCAGATCACCAGGTCTTTCTTCCCAGGCATCTTTGGTTAATGGTTGAGCACTTAATCGTTTGTGCTGCCCAGCAACTCCCTGCCTGACCTACAATGTTGTTGTTGGCCGTTGAGTTGGACCCGACTCAAGGGACCCCTCCTTGGATTTCCAAGGCAATATCACTACGGAAGTAGATTAGGGCCCAATAAACACATGTTGAATAAGTGAATCAACCTCAGCTTGCTCATCTATGATACGAGGAGATTGGAATAGCTGCCAACTCCTTTCTCTTTCTCTCTAATATTCTATGATTCCAGGATCCAGCTCAAGAGAGGAAAGTGGTCCAAAAATGAAGCTGTTTCCAAATAGGTTATAGAGCAGAGAGCTTCCATTTCTACCTCTTCAAGTGCATGCTTTGGCAGCCACACCATTTTCTTTTCCAAACCCTGGGACACCAAAGAGAGATTTCCCATTTGCAGATTGATTGGATGTTCAGCCACAATGACTGTCCATCAGGAGTGGACACAGTCTTCAAGTGGTTTTTCTTGGCACAGTCAATGTGACCTACTTGGTGAAGAAAGACAGTCCCTCCTCCTTCTTGGCAGACACTTGGGTGATGCTGCGCGAAGAAGCTCAGCATGCTGGCAGGCCTCAGGCAAGACTGCATTGTCACTGTCTCGACTGGAGATGTGCTGACCTCTTAGCTGGACAGTTGTTACTGCTTGCTGTTTCGCTCCTTGGCCTACAACGGACAAAGAACAGCAGACCACCCAAATGGCAGTCTGTTTTGTATTTGCCTGTCACCACGTGGCTCATCCACCTCAATTCATAAGGAGCGCCAGATGCCTAGAAGGAGTCTGGAGGCAGAGAGAAGCAATTCTATTCTGGATTATTCTCTTTGGCTCTGAATTACTGGTACAGCATAGAGAGAAGCAAAAGATTAGGGTAGTGTGCAGTGTCATGTGGCCTGTAGGAGAATCTGGGAATATCACAGAAGCTTCTCAAGGAGAGCAAACAACTTTGCAAGAAAACTAGGAAGCCAGAGCCTAGACGGGCCTCTATCTGGGCAACACAATGTTCAAATAAAGGGAGATAAACTGGATTTTTCTGTGCGTAAGGGTACTGTGAATCTGACTCCCAATATTTCTGAAATCTTTAAAAAGACTGGAAATAGGAACACACTAATATTTTAAAGTTGCTAACAGTTATTTTCCCTGTAAGGGCAGAAGCAGAATTCATCTTTGGAGTAAGGCTGTGGTTTTATTTTGTCAAGGACACAAAATGTTGGGATATCCAAAGGTCAAGGCTAAATCCTATTCTAGAATGCAGAAATTTCAGACAAAGAGAAGCTAAACAGAATACTTAGACTATTCTTCATAACAATGTAAAAAAGTTTGCAATTCTTGAAATTATCATATATGTAACGGGTGTTGGAGGGATTGGACTTTAAGACACTGCTGATGGTAGGAGGTTGTCTGAACCTCAACATGACTGGAGGGCTGAGGAGAGTACTTCCAGAAGGGAGAATGCTGGGAGGTGGGCATGGTCAATGGAACCCAGGAGCAGTGACATCTGATATTGTCATGGATTGAATTGTGTCCCCTAAAAAGCCATGTTGAAGTTCTACCCCTGCACCTGTAAATAGACCCCTAATCCCTTCTGAGTGGTGTCTTGAAAAAGAACAGAGTAAACACAGAAACACAAAGGGGAGATGCCGTTTGAAGACGAGGCGGATGAATCTATAAACCCAGGAAAGCCAAGGATTGCTGCCATTTACCAGAAGCTGAAAGAGGCAAAGAAGGACCTTCCCAAGAGCCAAGTCCTGAATTTGGACTTCTTGCTTCTCAGAAGCGAGAAATATCACAGGAGGGAATAAACTGTAAGGAAATACATTTCCATTCTTCAAAGCCACCCACCGTGCATTTGTGTTACATCACTAGGTAACTAGGTCAGCTATCCTCTTCTTTCATACCATGGGAATTAATGAAATTTCTTTAATTGTCAACAACAAAATTGATACTGTCTAACTGAAGAAAAACAATCTGGAGAAACACATTGGGAGGAATAAACAGACAACTAAGAATGAGAAAGGGAAACCACCACAGCCTCCAAAATGCAGAGAGGAGCTTTACCATCATTCTGTCTAGGACCCGAAAGCAATCACACCCCTTGTCGTTGAGTTGATGCTGACTCATAGCAACCCTAGAGGACAGAGTAGAACTGCCCCATAGGGTTTCCAAGGCTGTAATCTTTATGCAAGCAGACAGTTAGAATCTCTCTCCTGTGGAGCCACTGGTGGGTTCTAACCACTGAACTTTCAGTTAAAAGCTGAGTGCTTAACCACTGCACCATCAGGGCTCTTGGTTTTACTGTGACCAAGGCACCTGATTTCCAGGCTGTGTCCCTCTGCTTCAGATACCAGGTACGCAGAATGTTCCAGTTTGAGTAAGGTATTTCTGATCCTGGGTCAGTTAGCTATGCTAGGGGCAGCCAAGGCACATGCTTGGCAGTGGGAGCATATTCATGAACCTGCAAGCCACCTCACCTTGGTTTTCCTACAGCAAATCATCCGTTATATTTTGTTTGAAAGTACCCTCTTCCTAGCTGTGCTATGTGACACTAAGGAAAGGGCACTGTCAGTTGACAAGAGCTCTCATGGTCTTTACAAGTGTATTACTTAACTGTCTTCTGGATTTGCTCTTGCAGAACAGAACTGAATTTAAAAAAAATCTGTCTAAGTTCATTTACTCTAATACACAGTAGCCCAGGCATTTGTTTTATGTTTGGTATTAAATGTTAAGACACTCATTTTGCCTACTGTTATTTCATCTAATCAAATGAATAAAGTTACTACATGCCATGGGTAAGCACTTGGCTGCTGAGAAATTGGTGGTTTGAACCCACCCATTAGCTCTGTAGGAGAAAGATCGATGATCTGCTCCCATAGAGATTACAGTTTAGAAACCCTATGGGGCAGCTATCCTCTACACACTTGGGGTGACCATGAGGTGGGGTTGACAACACCTAACAACAACACACACAGGCAACACGTACCTCTGAGTAGACTTTATTTTAAACTTACAAAGCCTACTATTTTCACATTAATCAGAACTATTTTTAATGGAAATTGAAGAAATCAGAATTTAGCTTTATAGATTCCCATAACTGGGGGTCCTAAGGAGACTTCATCAGACATTACCACATTCAGGAGCTTAGAAAATTTTATTTAGGATCTATTTTTCTTGACTCTGATTTCCTTTGCATGTTAGCTTTATTTTGTGGACAGTCTCACTGTCTAGTAATAAGTCCAATTGCCATTTAGAAGCTCCTATTTGCATTCTTCTAGGATAGGAACCCCAGTAGACAAAATGAATTTCTCTTTTTCAACATGCATATATAAATTCAGGGAACAATTTGGATTGGGTCTTGTTTCTGTTCCACACCAATCACTTTTGCTAAGAGGGTGGAGCACTGTAGTCCAGCCTGGGTCACACATCCACTCCAATGGTGCTGATGAGAGTAGGGGTTATGGATCACTTTGATTGCCAGTCCATCAGAACCACTGGACAAGACAGTCATATTCTCTATCTTCAAAAAACATTTTTTCCCATGGGAAAGAAGATATAGGCAACTAAAAAACAAATTACAATACAATATGGTAGATCTAATTAAAAGAACAAAAATGGAGGTGTCTGATAGTTTGTACTCGGAGGGACTGCTAACCCAATTTGGGAGCCCTCTCTAAGACAGGGATGGCAAAACTAAGACCTGAAGAATGGTGTATTAGCTAATGTAATGCTAGCTGTAACAAATGCTCACATTTCAGTGATAATACGATAGAATTTACTTCTTACTCACATCACAACCAATGTGATTGGTCTTTTGGTGGCTTTCCTTGCAGTGATTCAGGGATCTACATCCCTTCCATCTTGTAGCTCCATCATGCCTTAGGATCTTGGAGTACCTTACGCCCAGTTGGCAGATGAAAAATAAGAAAGAGAAGGTATTTCCTCCTGTTTTGAACCACATTAGTCTAGAAGTGATACCTATCACTTCTGTTTACATTCCATTGGTAAGATCTAGTCACATGGCCCAGACAGCATGAAAGATGGGTTGGAATATAGTCACTGCTTTGGTAGCCCCAGCAATAACTTTACATTATAGCGGGTAGACTTATTATTATTAGGTGGACTATGCTACCAGAGCTCCTGCTCTGACTCATTTGTTGTTGTTGTTGTTGTTTGCCTTTGAGTCGGCCCCGACTCATAGTGACCCCTCCTTGGGTTTCCAAGGCAGTATCACTACGGAAGTAGGATTGCCCAACCTTCCTTTCGAGGAGTGGCTGGTGGGTTTGAAC
>NW_006921796.1:4124311-4129349 GCF_000298275.1 Orycteropus afer afer | reverse complement strand
TAGCAGTCAAATGCATTAGGCACTACACTTCAATTCTTCCATTTGCTTTAGTTATTATCTGTTGAAGAGCAAGTTTCAGAGTCTCTTAAGATATCTAATTTTCTTCTTTCCTTTCCTATCTTTTTATTGGCCTTTTATTTTTTCATGTATGATGTCCTTGATGTCATCCCACAACTCATGTTCAGTCATTAGTGTTCAATCCATCAAATCTATTCTTCAGATGGTGGCTTAATTCAGATGAGATATATTTAAAGTCATATTTTGGCTTTCCTTGACTTGCTTTAATTTCCTTCAGCTTTAACTTCAACTTCACCTTGCATATGAGCAATTGATGATCTGTTCCACCATCAGCCCTGGCCTTATTCTGACTTCTCCATTCATAATGGGTTTCTCCGTTGCCTGTTTCTGCAGGTGTAGTTGATTTGATTCCTGTGTATTCTATCTGGAGAGGTCCATGTGTATAGTCATCATTTATATTGTTGAAAAAAGGATATTTGCAATGAATAAGTCATTGGTCTTGCAAAATTCTATCATGTGATCTTTGGCATCATATCACCAAGGCCATATTTTCCAACTATTGAGGCTTCTTCTTTGTTTCCAACTTTCACATGTCAATAAGCAGTAATCATCAATATATCTTGATTGCATGTTTGGTCAATTTCAGACTGCAGAAGTTGGTAGAAGTCTTCAATTTCTTTGTCTTTGGCTTTAGTGGTTGGTGCATAAATAAGAATAATCATAACATTCATTGGTCTTCTTTGTAGATATATAGATATTATCCTATCACTGACAGCATTGTACTTCAGGATAGATCTTGAAATGTTCCTTTCAACAATGGATGTAATATCATTCTCTTCAATTTGTCATTCCTGGCATAATAGACCATATGATTGATTCAAATTGGCCAATGCCAGTCTGTTTCAGCTTAACAATGCCTAGGATATTAATCTTTATGTGCTGCATTTTGTTTTTGAGAACTTTCAATTTTTCTAGCTTCCTACTTCATACATTCCACGTTCCAATTATTAGTGGATATTTGTATCTCTCCTTATTTTGAGTCACGCCACATCAGCAAATGAAGGTCCAGAGAGCTTTACTCCATCCATGTTACTAAGGTCACCTTATACTTTGAGGCAGCAGCTTTTCCCAGTTGCATTTTTAGTGCCTTCCAACCTGATGGGCTCATCTTCTGGCACTATATCAGACACTATGTCCCTACTCTTCATAAGGTTTTGCCTGGCCAATTTTTACAAACATAAACCTGGCCATGTCCTTCTTCCTAATCTGTCTTAGTTTGTAAGCTCCAATGAAACTGGTACCCCATGAGTGACCCTACTGCTATTTGAAATACCCATGTCACAGCTTCCAACATCACAGCAATATGCAAGCCACCATAGTATAATGAATTGACAGGCAAAGGGTGGTGTATTTAATTGGACCTCCTATATTTTATCGGGAGCTCTGGTAGCATAGTGCCTAAGGCACTTGACTGCTAACCAGAAGGCTGGTGGTTCAAACCCATCAGTCATTCCTCAGAAGGAAGGTTGGGCAATCTACTTCTGTAGTGTTACTGCCTCAGAAACCCAAGGAGGGGTCGCTATGTGTCGGGGCTGACTCGACGGCACATAACAACAACAACAACAACAATATTTTATCTGACAACTTATATTTATTCATTACTGTCTCATAGCAAGCCCTTAGGACAGAGTAGAACTGTACCACAGGGAATCTTTGTGGAAACAGACCACAACATCTTTCTCCATTGGGGTTACTGGTGTGTTCAAAGTGCCACCACTTTGGTTAGCAGGTGAACACTTAACCACTGTGCCACCAAGTCTCTTAACTTACATTTGGGAAAATAGCAAATAGGTCAGAATGACTGGGTTATAGAGTTTGGGTTGGAGGGAACTGGGGATTGGGAAGCTGGTGAAGTAATATTAAGTTAGGATTGTGAAGGTGCTATAAACCACATTAAGAAAATTATCCTGATAGCAGAGAAGAGTCTGAAGGGTTGTAAGTGGGGCTTGGGTTATGACACATGCTCAGATTTGCACTTTAGGGAGCTCTCTAATGGTGAAGAATATGGATTACAGGTGAGGTGACTGTAGGAGGGGAACTGGAGGCAAGGAACTAGTGGCAAAATCAGGACCAAGCCCAGGTCTCCAAGCCTGAATCCAACAGGTCATGAATTCAGCAAGGTGCTTAGAAGCAGTTTGGAAAGGTGGAAATAGCACAGGGCCGGGAGAACTGGGCTCCAATTATGGAGTTCTGGGTAGTCACTAGACCTTTCTAGGCCCACTGTCCCCATCTCTAAGTTCCTCTGCAGCTCTAGGATCCTACTTACTCTCCAGAACAAGTTCTTTTGCACTCTCTGCATTCTAGTTCCTTCCATACCCTCAAACATTGAAAATCTGAATAACTCAGTCAAAAGTCAGGCCCTGCCTGGCTCTGGCATTTATACAACTGTCAGAATCTTTCCCATGTTTTTCTTCCATCAACAGTTTGGTGCTATCAGCTCTAGCTGCCATTGGCAAATCCATCACATTAAGCCTAAAGAAGTCACACCTGTCAGGCCCAAGCTGTTTATCTCAATAATTTCCCTGTATAAAGCACAAACAGGAGACGATTTATTTTCCATCCTGACATACATAAGGCTGTTAAAAGTCTGAGTGTGCTGGCAGTTTACACGAAGCTAACCTTAATTGCATACTAGAGTGCCATAAAAGGAAGATCAGGCCTCATTAGCTAGGGACCAATTGTACATTTTTCTCCTCTGACCAAAACTGTTTAAAAATGTGGGGTACTATCTCACCCTAGTGAGACATAAATTTCAGTGCTGTCAAAATGCCCTTGCTAAATTCCAACCTTTCTCATGCTTGAAAATGCTCAGTGTGTCAACTTAGGCTACAGAAAAAAAATATTATATCTTCCTTGGTTTCCCCTCAAATGAATGAAAACCTCTCTTTCATATTTATAGCACAACCTCAGTTACACAGAGTCACTGATTAATTTCTTTCCTTTTTTTTTTTACATTACTCAGGGTTAAGATGAAATTATTTCATCTCTTCTTGTGGAAAAATGTCCTGTCGTTTATGGAGTACCAGAAAAGAACATCATGTTTGGTAAAGCAGAGGGTCAGTGCAAGTGAGGGAACCTTTCCTTGAGATGGGTTGACACCATGGTGACAACAATGGACTCAAACACAAAGATCATGAAGATGCACTAGACTGGGCAATATGTCATTCTATTATACGTAAGGTCACCATGAGTTGGAGCCAACTCAATGGCAACTAGCAACAATGATGACAATGACAAAAAACCCAACACATTGTGACAGACACGCTGATAATCACTATTACGTGCATTATCTTGGTTTTCACAACACAGTCCAAACATCTACCACCTCAGTAGTCTTCCTGCACCCAACTGCAAGACCAGAGTCCCATCCTTGAGTTTCAAATCATCTCTGGAAGCTCCCAAGCTAGTTCACTGGCTGCAGTCACCAGGAAGCATTACCTATAACCTCTCTTCTGCTCTAGCTCCTCTATTTCTTGGCCAATGCCTTCTCAGTTAGGAAATCTCTCCCTCCTCTTTTACTAGCAATGTCACCCTTGCTTGTGTCAGTCTACTTCCAGATGTTCCCAGGATAGAGCTGGGTTAATTTTGTAGACTCCAGGGGACCTCCTCTACAACTCTACACTACACTTTTCCTTTTGGTCCCTAAAACTATTGTGCTTGGTCCAGCATCTCCCTGAGTCCCTGTCAGCTTCTGCTTCCATTGCTTCTTCCCACAAGGTGCCCAACCAGATCAATGGACCTGGAGAGGGAAGGAAGTCTTCTAGTTTCTCCATATTCCCCTCTGGTCTCATCTCACAAGGTGCCCAACCAGACCAATGGACCTGGAGTGGAAGGAAGTCTTCTAGTTTCTCCATATTCCCCTCTGGTCTCATCCCACGAGGTGCCCAACCAGACCAATGGACCTGGAGTAGGGAGGAAGTCTTCTAGTTTCTCCATATTCCCCTCTGGTCTCATCCTTCCTCCACTACCACTTACAGCAAGTTTCTCTTTCCTTCCCTAGATATAAAATCAAAGCTTCCATCTACACAAAAAGAACATTCTAATGTAGATTTCTAACACACCCCAGTCACTATTCTTAGTGTTTCACATTTAACAACTCATTTAGTCTTCACAATAGTATGAAGAGGCAGGTTTTAATGTTATCCCTACTTACAGATACAACCACTTGACTATCAGTTTGTCATCCCGTAGTGGCTTATGTGCTGCTATGGTGCTGGAAGCTATGTCACTGATATTTCAAATACCAACAGAGTCACCCCTGGTGGTCAGGTTTCAGCAGAGTCTCCAGACTAAGACAGACTAGGAAGTAAGGTCTGGCAATCTGCTTACAAAAATTAGCTGATGAACCTTATGGATCATAGAATACTGTCTGATAAACTGCTGGAAGATAAGTCTCCTCTATTGGACACCATTCAAGATGCACAGTGGTGATAGCAATGGACTCAAGCATGACATTGATTATGAAGACGGCTGAGGAACACACAATATTTCATTCTGTTGCACAGAAGGTCATCATGCATCAGAGCTGGCTTGACAGAAACTAATAACAATAACAAAAACAAGTTATAGAGAAGAAAATCTAAGCTACAAAGACATTAAGTAACTGCTCAAGGTCACCCAACTGGAAAGTGATAGTGCTGTGTTAATGCTGATGAACACCATGCTATACTGACTCTCAGATAATGGTCTGCATGTGTGTCTGTGTGGTGTGTGTATGTGTGTGTGGGGTATCAGCTACGTGAATAGCAGCCAGCATATGACCAGTTATTACACAGTTCTTTGAGGGGGTAGTACCGTCCCACTTTATTGATGAAATAACTGAAATGTAGGGAATATAACGATAGCAGTCAGCCATGTCAACTACGGAGCAAGGCGTGTCTTACTCCAGAAACTGTTCTTTAAATTGTACCCACCACATCCCTTTCTAAAGTAGATCATTCTATGTTCCCACCTTAATGAC
>NW_006921796.1:4121904-4122966 GCF_000298275.1 Orycteropus afer afer | reverse complement strand
TAGGTTAAATGCAGATGTGAGTGCAGGGATGGTTGGTAGTTGCCTTGGAGTCAGCTGTGACTCCTGGCAACCTTACTACCTTTAGCTGAATGTGGCCTTTAAGGTCATGATACTTAGATTTTAGATAAATTCCTCAAAGAAATTATTATTTTTAAAGGATTTGCCCTTTCTCTTCCATGTAGAGAGTTTCACACATACTCAGCCACTGAAGGCTCGCGGCTGACTGGGCTACAGGTACCTGACATTCTGCTGTGTGTTTGTGTGTTTCAATCCGTAACAATGATCACATTTGGGCGAAGGGAACTCTGCACAGGCTGCCAGCTATTATTTCTCTTACTTTTTGATGGCTGTGCTCATTAATCCTTTTTGTTAATCCCATTCACATCTGCCAAGCAATTAGCAAGGCCTCAGCATCCCAAGGGACTCCCCCAAGTTTTAGAAGCTCGCCCTGGTGCTTACAGTTCCACGGAGAAGCGTGCCAGTGGGCCTCAGGACTCCTGCCGAGTCAGTTTGCTGCAGCACTCACACAGCCTCAAATTGCTACTTGGCGGCCCTCTGGCCTTTGGGCCCTTGCATCTTAACTGGCTAATTGCACCCCAGGCGCTGAGGAAAGGGTGTGGCTGTCTGGCTCAGGAAGGCCTCCAGCCAGAGGAATAAATTGGTTCAGAATCCCTGGGTACTCGCCTTTCTCTCATTTTTTCTTTTTCCTTCTCTCATTCTCTGCCTCTTCATCTCTCCCTGTGTCTTTGTCCTTCCTCCACTTTTTATGGTCAGATTACTTGGTTTCAGATTCATAAATACAAAACATCTGTGGAGAAGCAACGGGACTTCTCTCTCAAGAGGGTTGACAATGAGGCATCTTCTCTCCTGTGTATTTTAACTTCTTCCTTTCTTCTTTTCTCCCTCCATCCCTCCTTCCCTCCCTCCCTTTCCTTCTCTTTCTCTTCCTTTTTATAAAGAATATAGACTTTGGAGTTGGAGACCATGGCTCCAAGTTCTGAGAGTTGTGTGCTGTGTTACCCTGGGTGAATTACTTAACTTTTCTGAACCTTAATTTCCTCA
>NW_006921796.1:4105736-4106511 GCF_000298275.1 Orycteropus afer afer | reverse complement strand
TTAGTTGTTTTGGTAGGACTATATTTCATTTTTACCATTGAAAATATAACATCTGAATTGAGATATGCTACAAGTTTAAAATAGGTACTGGATTTCAAAGACTTAATATTAAAAAAGATAATATCAAATATATCATTAGTGGTTTTTTACATGAAGTTTTAATAATTTCAAAGAGTAGATTTGTTCACTAAAAACTGCATACAGCTGACAGTCATAGGAAAACACCTTCAGTGTTATTGTTAGGTCCATTGAGTCAATTTTCAACTCATGGTGACCCCTTGGGTTCAAACTGCCAAGTGTTTTCATTAGGACCTGAGTGCTTAACCATTATACCCCCAGGGCTCCTTTCAGATTCAACTTTACTGGAAAGCAAAGAAGGGCAGATGGAAAAATAGAGTGATTATTCATTTGCTTCCCACCAAATTGGTATTGAATTTGTTCAAACACAATAATACCTAGAGTTTAAGGTTATAGGCAATTGAGCCCTCTTCTACACTGTTAATGTTGTTGTTGGGTGCTGTTGAGTTGGCTTTGACTCATAGTGACCTTATGTACAACAATGAAACCTGTCCAGTCCTGAGCCATCCTCACAATCTTTGCTATACTTGAGCCCATCATTGCAGCCACTGTGTCAATCCATCTTGTTGAGGGTCTTCTCCTTTTTTACTACTCCTCTCCTCTACCAGGGAGCTCTGGTAGCATAGTGGCTAAGGCACTTGACTGCTCACCAGATGGCTGGCGGTTCAAACCCATCAGCCACTCCTCGGAAGGAAGG
>NW_006921796.1:4103998-4104767 GCF_000298275.1 Orycteropus afer afer | reverse complement strand
CCGACCTATAGAGACCCCTCCTTGGGTTTCTGAGGCAGTATCACTACGGAAGTAGATTGCCCAACCTTTCTTCTGAGGAGTGGCTGGTGGATTTGAACAGCCAGCCTTCTGGTTAGCAGTCAAATGCCTTGGCACTATCATTAATTGGTGATTAGTTTAGTAAATGGTGAGTAGCACATGTTGACTCTGGGTTTTGGATTCACAGAACCTGGATTTACCTTCTAGATTTGCTACTAACTAACTGGGTCTTCTGCACAAGTGATTTAACTTCTCTGTATTTCAACTTTCTCATTTCGGGAGCAAAATAATAGTACCTCTTTGACAGATTGTGAGACGTAGATGATGTAATCCATGTGGAGTACATCAATCAAAGTCTAGCACACAGTAAGCACTCAATTTCAACTCTGATAATGGTGAGCCCATATTGATCTGTTGATCAAAGTGTTGCCCAATCTTGCACCATTTTTATGGTCACTGATATTGTTGAAGCCATTTTTTTCAAACATGTGTCCTTTTCTAGCTATTGGTCTTTCCTGATGATATGTCCAAAGTATGCACGTTGAAGTCTTCTACAGTATACTGTGATCAATAGGGTTTTCATTGACTAATTTTCAAAAGGAATCTTGGCGGTGCAATTGTTCAAGAGCTTGACTGATAACCAGAAGTTTGGCAGTTCAAACCCACCAGCCATGCCATGGGAGAAAGATGTGGCAGTCTGCTTCTGTAAAGGTCACAGCCTTGGAAACTCTATGGGCCAGTTTTACTCTGT
>NW_006921796.1:4091989-4102718 GCF_000298275.1 Orycteropus afer afer | reverse complement strand
GGAAGTAGGATTGCCCAACCTTCCTTCCGAGGAGTGGCTGGTGGGTTTGAACCGCCAGCCGTCTGGTTAGCAGGCAAGTGTCTTAGCCACTATGCTACGAATCTAGAGAAGTTAAAAAAGGCATGAGGAAGGTCAGCACAGGAAAGCTAAGTAAGTGTCAACATGAAGGCTGGTGATTCAAGAAGTGGGTAGGTGAGTATCAGTGATTCTGGAAGAAAGAATACCAAGGGTTCAGAGGTCACTGGTAATCTGGAAGAACCCCTGGGTAGAGCAAATGTTTGAGTGCTTGGCTACTAACCTAAAGGTGGTGATTCGAATGCACAAGAGCTGCTTTGGAAGAAAAGCCTGTGATGATCTACTTCTGAAAGATCACAGCTGTTGAAAACCCTATGGAGCACAGTTCTAAGTGGACACACATGGGGTTGTCATGAGTAGAAGTTGACTTGATGGCACCTGGCTTGGTTTGGGGTTTAATAATCTGGAAGAGTCCATTTTAGAAGAGAAAACAAAAGTTAAATAATGGGAAGTGGGAAATAGTGGTGGTGGTGTTGTTACGTGCTGTCAAGTTGCACCTGACTCATAGCGACCCCTCCTTGGGTTTCCAAAGCAGTATCACTACAGAAGTAGTAGATTGTCCCATCTTCCTTCTGAGGAGTGGCTGGTGGGTTTGAACCCCCAGCCTTCTGGTTAGCAGTCAAGTGCCTTAGGCACTATACTACCAGAGCTCCCAGGAAATAGTGGTAGAAGGCTTAAAATTATTAGCCAAGTTGCCCTTGAGAGAAAGGCTTAAGAGCTACTATGAATGAGAGCTACATACTACTCACTACAATGCATTCTGGATCCAGGCCAAATGCTTTATGCAAGCTTACTTTTACTCCTGACAACCCACAAGATACACGTGTCCCCGTTTTGCAGATGAGTAAACTGAGGTTGAGCAATTTATCCAAGGACATGCAGTGAGTAAATAAATATAAAAGCCTAGATTCAAACTCAAGACAATTCAACTCAGAAGCCAGGCTTATAACCACTGCACTATGCTATTGATACACCTTGATGGCATTTTGACAGGTTTTGCAACAAAGTCCAAGAATAATCCCCCACTCTCACCCGTCATGCTAGAGGAGAGCTTGAAACATGACGTTGAAGGAGTAACAGGGGAGGAGTCCTTTGGCTAGGCTATTCTCTAGCTTGCTGACTGCAAAGTGGTTCAAGTTTACACAGAGGCTCTTTGAAAGAAAGGCCTGGAAAACTTCTTCTGAAGAGTCAGCCACTGAAAAAGCTATGGAGCACAGTTCTACCCAGACACACGTGGAGTTGCCATCAGTTGCTGTCAATTAGATGCAACTGCTTTTAAAAAAGTTTTTTTTGTTGTTGTTGTTGACAATTGAGACATGCATATGTCAAAATCAGGTCTATTGTGTGTGGGTAAACAAAACATTTGGCTCTGAATTAAAAAAAATTGTATTGCTTTTCTGATTATATAATTAATATATGCTCATTACAGATAAGAACAAGATATGAACTTACCCTGTAGCCCCACAAGTCTAAGATTGCTAAAATTTTGATGTCTCTCTTTCAGACATTTTATACACATATTTATAAATTCCTAAGAAAAATGCAAGCATATTATGACTACAGTTTTGTAGACTGCTAGGTTTTTCCACGTTACTTATCATGAATATTTCACACATTGTTGGTGCCAAATAAATATTTCTCGTCTGCTTCAATGAATGACTATTCCTCAACAACATAATTTTTAACAGCCCCATGAGATTGCATTTTATGATATGCCATGATTTAACCAATCCTGTATGGTTAGATATTTAGGTTATATTTGTTTCTATTGCACATTACATTGTAATGAAGCCTCTGTAGCTAAAGGTTTGGGTAGACTCCTAGTTGTATTTTTAGTATGAATTCTTCAAATAATTGTTGTGATAATGAATATGCACTTGATAAGACCCCATTTCCTCTTTAGCATGCAATGCTTTTTTATTTTTCAGTGCACCTCGGTGTGAATAGTAGTGAAAAAGGTTATTATCTAATACAGCGAAACTCGTGAGAGCTGGACCTTGACAGAACTGTCTTGTCTTTCTGAGTCTTTTTCTCCTTTGACAGGGTGCACTCTGCTACTTTTCTACTGCTTTCTATTAGTGGAAAATATTTTTCTGACAGGTTTTCATCTTAACAGGTTCTAGCTTTTCCAAGTTTTCCTATATAAGTAAATAGTAAACAGCAGTATCAAAGGAGGCAGACACAAATACTATTACATACACAATACTGTATTATCCTCAGAAGGAAGGTTGGGCAATCCTACTTCCGTAGTGATACTGCCTCGGAAACCCAAGGAGGGGTCGCTATGAGTCAGGTTTGACTCGACGGCACATAACAACAACAACAACAACTGTATTATCACTAATAATCTACTTGTGGATACACAGGTAGACAGGCCAGAAGATCAGGTGTGGATAGGCAAAGGTGAATACACTCATGACCATACATAGGTTTGGCAGATGATATTCCTACGTACTTATTTGTATGTGCTATAAAAATGTCTGTATGCATTATAGAGCTAACAGGGGACAAAATTAGGATAACTTCTTAGCTACAACCTTGGGGGAGTGAGTCACTGGGCCTGCAGGCTTGGGACCATGGTTGTAGGGACATCAAGCTCAATTAACACAATAGGTTCCATATCCTACTTTGATGAGTAGCAACTGGGGTCTTAAAAGCTTGCGAGCAGCTATCTAAAGTGTAACTACTGGTCCCTTCCTGACTGGAGCGAAGAAGAGCAAAGAAAACCAAAGATGCATGCAACAATTAGTCCAAAGGACTAGTGGACCAGGAGAACCTCAGCCAGGCTACCAATGGTGCCAGGCTACCAATACCAGCCACTCTGAAAAGGATCAAAATTAGAGATACTGGATAGAGTGGGAGAAAAAAAGTGGGACAAAATAAAAAATAAATAATAATAATAATAATAATAAAACAGGGTTACTGGTTGCATAGAGACTGGTGAGACTCTGGCCCCGAGTCACCCTTTGGGTCTGGAATTGGACTCCCTCCCATAGCTTAATTCTCAGCCAAATAATAGATAGGCCCACAAGCTGAACAAATACACCAGGGAGATGTACTCCTTAGAATAATCAACCATGGGAGATTAGAAGGGCAGAATTTGCACAAGGAGAAAGCTATGGAGGCAGAAATGCACGGGCAAGAAGGACACAGGGAGAGGGTAACCACAGGCAGGAAGCAGGAAGAGAGGTGTTACATTGTGGGTAGTATTGTCAGTGTCACAAAACAAAATGTGTATGAACTGTTGAATGGAAAATGAATCTGCTTTGCAAAAATTCACCCAAATCACAATAAAAAGTTGGGGGAAAAAAAAGGAGGCAAACACAGTTAAAGTAAGGTTCAGTCCCATCATTAGTTCATCATGGTATGTATTAACTGGTTGTTGAACTGTAGGCATTATATATATATATATATATATATATATATATATATTTGTTGTTGTTGTTGTTGTGTGCCATTGAGTCAGACCTACTCATGGCGACCCTTCCTTGGGTTGCTGAGGCAGTATCACTACGGGAGTAGATTGCCCAACCTTCCTTCTGAGGAGTGGCTGGTGGGTTTGAACCACCAGCCTTCTGGTTAGCAGTCAAGTGCCTTAGGCACTATGCTACCAGAGCTCCTGTATACATACATACATATATATGTGTATATGTATGTATATATGTTGTTGTTGTTATGTGCCATTGAGTCAGACCTGACTTATAGCGACCCCTCCTTGGGTTTCCAAGGCAGTATCACTAAGGAAGTAGATTGCCGCATCTTCCTTCTGAGATATGTGTGTGTGTGTGTATACGTGTGTGTGTGTGTGTGTGTATATATATATATATATATACATGTATATATGTATACTGCTAACCAGAAGGCTCACCTTTCAAACCCACTAGCCACTCCTCAGATGGAAGATGGGGCGGTCTACTTCCATAGTGATACTGCCTTGGAAACCCAAGGAGGGGTCGCTATGAGTCAGATCTGACTGGATAGCAGTGAGTTTGAGTTATATGTATACACACACACATACATATTTTAGAAAATAAAACCTGTTGCTGTCAAGTTAATTTCAACTCATGGCGACCTCATATGTTATACAGTAGAACTGCTCCATGAGGTTTGCTTGTCTGTAATCTTAAGGGGGTCAGACTACCAAGGTTTTCTAGTGTATTATTGCTGGGTGAATTTGAACTGCTAACTTTTAGGTCAGTTGTCAAGTACAAACCATTTATGTACACATACACACTATGTGTCTAGCTCTGTGTGCACATATAGCATATGTGTGTGTATCTATATCTATCTATCTATCTATCCATCTATCTATCTATTTCTCTCTCTCTCCATCCTTCTGGTTCCCATTTAGGCAAATAAATACTAGCAGTCTCTGCTTCTAAATCTGCTCCTTTTCCCATCTCAGTCTACCATTTTGCCCTGGTTTTAATTCACAAAGCCTTATCCCATACTCAGAGGGCCAGTGGCACAGTGGTTAAAAAAGCTTAGCTGCTAACCAAAATTGGTGGCTTGAATCTGCAAGCTGCTCTGTAGGAGAAAGATGTGACAGTCTGCCTCTGTAAAGACTTACAGCCTTGGAAACCCTGTGGGGTATCCTACCCTGTCCAATAGGGTGGCTATGAGTCAGAATCCACTCAGTGGCAGTAGGTTTGGCTTTTGACTGAATCCATGCTCTGGTTTCTGACATGCATTTTCTTCCCTCACCTTGGAATCATTTTCAGAGTAATGGTCCATGGAGTTAACAAGCCAGTTAGGACCTTTGGAGTTTGTATGCCACACAGCTTGAGGCCAGAATCCCTCTGCCAGCGTTGGCTCTATAGGACCACCCAAGTGGGGTTCTTCCTGGGCCTTTTTCTTCCCCTTCTCCCACCAAAGAGAATGCAGACTAATGATGGTCACTGGAAGATCATAAGGGTGGTCACCACCAGCGCATGCAACAGAAAGGGAAATTTCTCTCCTTCCCATGAGTAAGTTTCCAATCGTTTCCCAGAATCACTTTTCTTCCTTTCTTCTTCCATCTTTTTCTTTTTTTTTTCTTCCTCTTCACACTGAAGCTTTTTCCAAATAAAATGGAGAATAACATGAGTGAGAAAAAGGTTAAATCTAATGTCCAAAAACAGGGATAAAAGAACAATGTGCCACAAAGAGCCTGCAAAAGCCTCTTCAACATCTGCTCTTTGGGCAGCAGATAGGCCCTGTGTATACCTTCATCCTAAACCATGATCTTCAGGGGCTGTCGGGGGGAGGGGGCAGCAACAGGAATGATTGGATACACACAAGCCTTTGGAGGAAAGTTTAAACTGAAGTGGTAGCCCCAGCCATTATTACTCATGAAAAGCTAGAGACAAAGGCAGGTTATTTATTTGATTTTTAATCATAAAAGGCCTTTTAGGTTACTTGATTCAGAGCCTAGAGATAAAGCTGGCTTTCTTTTAAGATGACTGTGAAAGCATGCAAGGAAAACCGCTCTATTTTAACCTGGAGGCTGATTGGAAGGGCCTTTATCAAAATGTTATTCTTGTCCAAAAGACATTCATCATTTTCAACAAGGCTGAGTCCTAGTGTTGTAGAGAAGTCTTGCCTCCGGCAGGTTAAACTAGCAGCATTCAGGGGGAAAAATCCTCTGACCTGCATCCAGGGAGCTGTCATCATGATTAATTAACCCCGACAGTCCCAGGTGGGTGATAAGGGCCAATACATTCTCGCCTACTGTTTGTGCTTCATCAATGATACAGGTGTGGGCTTGGGTCTCCCACATGCCATCCCCATTCTGCAGAAATGGCTGACCAAAGCCCTGTGTCAAAGGGCCTTTTTTGGTCTTAAACCAGCCTAATTTGCTCTGTAACCTGGAGCCAGTATCATGGTAGCCTCTGACTTCAGTTTTCTCAAATTTAACATGGTTCCTAAGACTCCTCATTATTGTGCCCTTGTTGACCTCTCCAATTTTATCTCTCCTTCCTCCTCCACTAACAAACTACACCCCAACCTTGGAGCTTCTTTCATTCTGTCCATTCTGCCCTTTGCCTCCATCCATTACACAAGTTCTTCCTTCAGTCTGTTTGCAGTGCAGTTACTTTTTATGTCCTTTCTAGCCATGGTCTTGTTATTCACAGCAAAGATTGAATGGGGCTGTGCAAATAAGTTGCTTGTGGCCCACCAAGGGGATTGGGCAATTTGATGCTAATGCAAATAATGTACATGACACCTTTTTTGGGGTGTAAACATGCAAATAAAGGTGTATGGAACTCTAACAAGGGGATTGGTTAGTTTTGCCATCCTGTGAGGCTTAAAAAGAGTCATTCTAGAAGCAGATGGGGGACCACTATCATCAAGATGAAGAGACGGGAGCAGAGCATGTCCTTTGGACATGGAGTCCTTGTGCTGAGAACCTTTGAGATTCAGGAGGCAGAGAACTGTAATAGCAGAGACAGTGACAGATGACGAGAATCAGCAGCAGAGCAACTGGCAGCAGAGGCAACAGAACCAGGAGACCAGAACAAGGTGGTGCAGTGGGTTCCCTGCTCACAGAATGAGAAAGCTGAGCACCTTCAGGTAAGAGGCTTGCTGGCAGAGTGGAGTGCCTTTGGGCAGTTGGGAGAGCTAGGCTTGTGGACCCACAGAGCAAGAAAGCTGAGCAACTTTGGGTGGGAAGCTTGCTGGTGGAGTGAGGTGCTTCTGGGAATTTGTCAATAGAGCTAGACTTGCTAACCCATGGAGCTAGAGCTGAGCACCTTCAGGCCAAGGCTTACTGGTGGAGTAGGAAGCCTCTTGGCACTTATTGTTGGAGTTAAAGAGCTTTGTGACACTTGCCCAAATAGAGGATAGGCTGGCCCTATGAGGCCAAGAGGTTAAGAACCTTGAGCTCAAGGGCCTGGGAGAGGTCTGTCAGCAGGCACACCTGAGAAAAGGATATCCTCACTGAAGAACTGTATCCTGAGTCTTTCCTGATCCTGAATTGTAACCTGTTACTTCCCTAGTAAATCCCATAACTGAGAGAATGGTCTGTAAGTTCTGTGTGGCCACTGCAATGGGTTATTGAACCCAGCAGAAGAGTGGAGAGTGCTATGAGAGGGATGGTTGATGTCAGCATTGGCAGAAAGGTTGGAGGGCAGAGGTATGCTTGAGCTCTGCCTGATAGGAATCAGCTTCTGACTGTTAATCTTGATTCTTCTCCTTCCCCCTTGCAAAGTTAGAAAAGGAGGTTTGATGCTGCCAGCCAGGTCATTTTTACACTATTCCAGAATATATTTTCCTCTCCTCTTTACTTGACTAATTCCTGCATATTCTTCAATTCTGAATTTAAATGTAATTATCTCTGCAAAGTCTTTCTGGACCTTCCACAGGTTAGTTAAGTCCCTCTGATAATGCTTTCCTTGTTGTGGTTAGTTGCTGTGGAGTTGGCTCCAACTCATGGTCACCCCACGCACAACAGATTGCAAAGGTGCCTGGTCCTGCATCATCTTCACAACCGTTGTAATCCCTGAGTCTACTGTTGTAGCCACTGTGTATTTTGCGTGCCTTCAGTCCCTTAGGGTTCATCCTCCAGCACCACATCAGACAATACTCTTTTGTGATCCATAGGGTTTTAAGTGGCTAATTTTTGGAACTAGATCTCTAGGCCTTTCTTCCTAGTCTGTCCTACTCTGAAAGCTCAGCTGAAAACTGTCCACTGTGGGTGACTCTGCTGGTATTTTAAATACTAGTGGCATAGCTTCTAGCATTATAACAACATGCAGTCACCACAGCATGACCAACTTACTGATGGGTGGTGGACCCCTCCTCAGTACTCTGTATTTCCCTACCATGGTATTTATCACACATATTGTGATAGTGTAGTTCACAGTCTCCCCAGCTGGACCCTGGACTTCCATGAGGCCAGGAATCATGCCTGTCTTATTTATCTAGTGCTTCTAAAACAGAAATAACACAAATGGACAGCTTTAACAAACAGAAATTTATTCTCTCAATGTTTGTTTTTGTTTAGGAAGTTATAAGTCTGAATTTAGGGTGCTAAGTCTGGAGCACTGATGGTGTAGTGCCCAAGACATTTGACTGCTAACCAGAAGGCCAGCAGTTCAAACCCACCAGCCACTCCCCAGAAGGAAGGTTGCACAATCTAATTCCATAGTGATAATGCCTCGGAAACCCAAGGAGGGGTCGCTATGGGTTGGACCCGACTTGACAGCAGTGAGTTCTTTTTTTTTTTTTAATTTTTTTAGCTCTAGAGGAGGCTTTCTCTCTCTCTCTGTCAACTCTAGGGAAGGTCCTTGTCTCCTTTCAACATCTGTGGGTCTGATGTCCCTTGAAGATCTATGTATGTCTTGGAATCAATCTTCTCCTCAGCGTAGGAAGTTCTCAGAACAGAGATCCTGGGTCCAAAGGACACACTCTGGTCTTGGCTCTTCCTTCTTGGTGGTACTGAGGTCCCTCTTTCTCTGTTGGCTTCTCTTTCCTTTGATCTCTTGTAAGACAAAGGATGATGCAGGCCACATCCCAGGGAAACTCCCTTTATATAGGATCAGGGCTGTGACCTGAGTAAAGGTGTTGCATCCCACCCTAATCCCCTTACGACTGATTGGCTGATTGCATCAGATCACATCATAGATAATGATTACACCATTACATAACTGCCAAACCACTGAGAATCATGGCCCGGCCAAGCTGACACATGTTTTTGGGGAATACTATTCAATTCATGACTATCTTTTTCTATACAGCATCTAAATGCAGTGTCTGTAACATGGAAGAGGCTCAAAATATAACAAAGAATACAGACATAAGATGAAATGAGGGGAATTTTATTAGATGATTGGCACAAGGTTTGGAGTATAGACACTCTATATTAATATCTTAAAAATTGCATTGTTCCTCACCCTGCCCTCCCCCCACATAGACACATGACAGTTCCTGGACTTCTGATATCCATTTATTGAGGAATAGGGAATGATAAAAGATTACTACCATGAATTAGCAATACCATATTTATTTATCACCATAACATCAGCATACATTTAAAAATACTCATGCACATATATAATATTCCATCAAAGACTAAAATTTGTGTGTTTTAAAATTGTTTTCCATGAAAGAATTGTCAGAATATTGCTTTTAGAATCATCAAAGGTGATACTCCTGCACAAATTCATTGTACCAAAAAGAATTGTTTGATGTTCAACCATTTCAGGAGGTAGTATACAGTCAAGAACTGACTGTACTGAAGGAAGAAGTCCAAGCTGCACTGAAAGAATTGGTGATAGAATGGGCTCCAGTAATTGATGGAAAACCCATTGAGATGTTTCAACAAACAGATGCAGAACTGAAACTGCTCACTTGTTTATGCCATGATATTTGGAAGATTTGGCCAATTGACTGGAAGAGATCCATATTTGTGCATTCCAAAGGAAGATGATTCAACAGAATGCAAAGATTATCAAACAATTTCATTAATATTACATGCCAGTAAAATTTTGTTGAATATAATTAAAAAATGGTTGCAGCAGTATATACTGCTAGACATTCAAACTGGGTTCAGAAGAAGACATGGGATGAGGGTTATCTTTGCTGTCAGTTGTATCTTAGCTTAAAGCAAAGAATACCAGAAAGATGTTTACCTGTGTTTTATTGAATGCAAAGGAATTCAACTGTGGGATTCATAATAAATTATGAATAATATTACAAAGAATAGGAATTCTAGAACACTTAATTGTGCTCATGAGAAACCTGTGCAGAGACCAAGAGACATTTGTTCAAATAGAACAATGGTTTAAAATCAAGAAAGATGTGTGTCAGGGTTGTATCTTTTTGCCATACTTATTCAATCTGTGTACTGAGCAAATAATTTGAAAACTGGAATATAAGAAGAAGAACACAGCATCAGGATTGGAGGAAGACTCATCAACAACCTGCGATATGCACATGACACAACTTTGCTTGCTGAAAGTGAGGAAGACTCAAAGCGTTTACTGATGAAGATCGAAAACTACAGCCTTGAGCATGGATTACACCTCAAAATAAAGAAAACAAAAATCCACATAACTGGACCAATGAAAACTTCAGGACAAATGGAGAAAAGATTGAAGTTGTGAAGGATTTCATTTTACTTGGATCCACAATCAATGCCCACACAAGCAGTAGTCAGGAAAATAAGTGTCATATTGCGTCAGGCAAATCTGTTGTAAAGGACCTTTTTAAAAGGTTAAAGAGCAAAGATGTCTCTTTGAGGACTAAGATGCACCTTTTCGATTGCCTCATATGCATGCAAAAGCAGGACAAGGAATAAGGAAGACCACAGAATAGTTGAGACATTTGAATTGTTGTGTTGGTGAATAATATTGAATATACCATGGAATTCCAGAAGAATGAACAAATCTGTCTTGGATGAAGTACATCGAAATGCACCTTGGAAGCTGATGATGGTGAGACTTTGCCTTTCATACTTTGGTCATGTTAACGGGAAGGACCAATCCCTGGAAAAGGATATCATTCTTGGTAAAGTAGAGGATGAGTGAAAAAGAAGACCCTCAAAGATATGGATTGACACAGTTGTTGCAACAATGGGCTCAAACATAGTGTGTTGGATTGGGTTCTCTAGAGAAACACAAAAACCAGCAAAGTATATATATATATATATATATATATATATTTATAGAGAGAG
>NW_006921796.1:4081908-4091314 GCF_000298275.1 Orycteropus afer afer | reverse complement strand
ATGGAAGTAGATTGCCCCATCTTCCTTCTGAGGAGTGGTTGGTGGGTTTGAACTGCCAGCCTTCTGGTTAGCAGTCAAGTGCCTAAGGCACTATGCTATCAGAGCTCCCTAGTAATAGTAGTAGTACGGTGATTATTATTATTTATTAGGAGGATAGTGTAAAGCTACACATTTTGGGAATAGGATATAATCAAATTCATTATATTCTGGAGGTGTAAAGAAAAGCTGCCTGACCTCTGAGGGAAAAGAGACAGCAGTTCTGGGTCCAAGAATTGGCAGATGTCATAGGTCAATCTGATTCAGTGTTTCTGAAAGGACTTGGGTTTCAAATAGCTGAGTCTAAGAGCTTCCATCTTGGAAACTGAAGCATATCGGGATTTAGTTCCGACTAGGATCATCCTCCTCCAAAGAACCACAGCAGTCCGTGTGAGGATCTTGGACAGCAAGTTGCCATAGCAGCCAGGCTCAACTCCCACAAGACTAGTCTTCAGCAGAAACATGGTGTTACAGCAGAAAGCCACAGTCTCTAGTTCCTGCTGCTGACTTGGCGGGGAAACTGGATTGACATCCCTCTGGACTATAGAAGTCCTTGGGGATCTTGGACAATATAGAGGGGGATCCCCTGAAAAGGAGAGAATGGATTTTCTGCTAATTAATTTGGTAGGGTTTGGTCATGGAAATTTAGAAGAAATGTGTTTCACAGGTGGGGAAAACAAAATGCCCTAAAGTACGTAGATGAGAAAATGTGGGGTTGATAGGAGTACAAATATAGCTCTGCTTAGTTTGATTCATAAGGGAGAAATAGCACATAAAAAGTGAGAGATTGAGTCTAGGAATCAAACAGACATGAAGTGTTGTTTTTTTTCCCCTTAGCTGGAAACATTCTGATATTTCAGTTTTATATCAATATTTTATTAAGAAAAATCTCAATCATACAGAAAAGTTAAAAGAATTTTACAATGAACACTTGTGTGCTGACCATTACATTCTAAAACCAACATTTTCTTACAGTTTTTTCAGCATTTATCTATCTCTCTATCCATCTGTTAATCCACTGTTTATGCATTTCACAGTAAGATGCAGACATCACTCCACTTTCCACTAAATTCTTTGGATGCGTGTCATTAAATAGAGTTCAGTAATTGAGGTTCATCTTTTTTTTTTCCCTTTGACATAAAATTTACATACAATGAAATGCACAAATCTTAAGTGTATCATTCACTGACTTCTGATGAATGTGTAATCCAATGACCTATCAAGATACAGAACATTACCACCCTAGAAAATTTACTTACCTCTCTTCCCAATCATCACTTGCTCCCACACTTCAGAGGAAACCATTATTCTAATCATCTTCAACCATAGATTAGTTTTACCTGCTCTTGAATTTATATAAATGGATTTATATAGTATGTACCTTTTGGGGTAGAGTTTCTTTCACTCAGCAGAATGTTTCTGAGATTCGTTTATGTTATTGCATGCATCAGTAGCTCAGTACATTAAGTTGTTGAGTAATATCCTTTTGTATGACTGTCCCACAGTTTGCATATACATTCTTAGTGATGGACAGTTGGGCTGTTTCCAGTTTTTTACTGTTAGGAATAAAGGTGTTATACACATTCTTGTACAAGTGGTTTAGTGGAAATAAGTTCTAATTTCTCTTGGATAAATACCTAGTAAGGGAATTGCTGGAGTTATAATGTAGGTAGTATAGTGCCTAAAGGCATTTGACTGCTAACCAGAAGGCTGGTGGTTCAAACCCACCAGCCACTCCTCAGAAGGAAGATGGGGCAATCTACTTTCATAGTGATACTGTCTCGGAAACCCAAGGAGGGGTCGCTATGAGTCGGGTCCGACTCGACGGCACATAACGACAACAAAAACAACATAAGGTAGGTATTGTTGGGAGACTACATTGCCTCTTGGTTTTCTATAGATATTATAAGAAGACTGTATGCATTTTTTCCAGAATATTTTTTTCAAGGCTGTTTGTATTTTGAATAGTTTTGGAAGATGCTTACTGTCCAATATAATAAGGATAACGTACCCCTGAGAGGCAAAGGTCAGGCAGGCTTATGGACCATTATAAAATATTATTTGGATTCCCTAAGGTCCTCCCTTGTTTATCATGAAGCAACTTCATGATGAATGGAGAAAAGATTTAACTTGTAAGGTATTTCATTTTATGTGGATCCACAATCAACACTCATGTTTTGCACAAGTGGAGAACTCAGGTTCATCATATTTTTTTCGGAGATTTCTTTGTTGATGTACAGGAATCTTACTGATTTCTGTATGTTGATCTGGTAACCTGCCACTATGCTAAATCTATCGATTAGTTCCAGTAGTTTTCTTGCAGAATCTCTTGGGTTTTCTATGTGTACTTCTTCCTTACCAATTTGGATGCCTTTGATATCCCTTTCTTGCCTTATGCCCTGGCTAGGACTTCCAATACAATCATGAATAGAACTGGTGATAGAAGGCATCCTTGTCTGGGTCCTGTTCACAAGGGGAATGGTTTCAGTCTCTCTCCATTGAGAATAATGTTAGCTGTTGGTTTTGCAAATATGCCTTTTATTGTGTTGAGGAATTTCCCTTCTATTCCTATTTTGCTAAGAGTTTTTTTTTTTTTTTTTTAATCAGGAATGGGTGTTGGATTTTATCAAATGCCTTTCTGCATTGATTGATATGATCACATGGTTCTTTTCCTTTATTTTACTTACGTGATGGATTATGTTACTTTTTTTTATGTTGAACCATCCTTGCATACCTGGTATGAGTTCCAATTGGTCATGATGTGTAATTTTTTTTGATATATTGATGGAGTCTATTGGCTAGGATTTTGTTGAAGGTTTTTAGTCTATATTCATGAGGGATATTGGTCTGTAGGAGCTCTGGTAGCATAGTGCCTAAGGCATTTGATTTCTAACCAGGAGGCTGGCAGTTCAAATCCACCAGCCACTCCTTAGAAGGAAGGTTGAGTAATCTACTTCTGTAGTGATACTGGCTCAGAAACCCAAGGAGGGGTCACTATGAGTCAGGTCCAACTTGACAGCACATAACAACAACAACAACACTGGTCTTTATTTTACCTTTCTAGTGATGTCTTTGCCTGGTTTTGGTATCAGGGTTATGCTTGCTTCATAAAATGAATTACGGAGGATTCCATCCTTTTCTATGTTCTGGAACAGTTTAAGTAGGATTGGTGTCAGCTCTTCTCCGAATGATTGGTGGAATTCTCTAGTGAAACTGTCTGGGCCAGGACTTTTTTTTTTTTTGATAGTAATATTTTTATGACCTGTTCAATTTCTTCTTTTGTTATAGATCTGTTCAAATATTCCACCTCAGTCTGTGTTAGTTTAGGTAAGTAGTATGTTTCTAGAAATCTGTCCATTTCTTGTAGTCTTTCAAATTTGTTGGAATACAGTTCTTCACAGTATCCTGGTATTATCCTTTATTTTTCAATTGGTTTTGTTGAGACATCACCCAGTTTGTTTCTTATTCATGTTATTTGTATTCTCTCCCTCTTTCCCTTTGTCAAATTTGTCAGTGGTTTGTCAATTTTATTTTTCTTTTGAAAAAAACAACTTCTATACTTGTTGATTCTATTGTCTTTCTATTTTCTGCTTCATTTGTTTCTGCTTGAAATCTTTATTTTTCTTTTCTTCTGGTGACTGTAGGCTTTTTTTTTTTTTTTTTTTTTTTTTTTTTTTTTTTTAATTGTTGTTGATGTTGGGTTAAGGTGTTGATTTTGGGTATTTCTTCTTTTTTGAAGTGTGCATGTATTGCTATAAATTGGCCTCTGATCACTGCTTTTGCTGTGTCTCAAAGATTTTGGTATATTTCCATTCTTATTTGATTCAAGGAATTTTTAAATTTCATTTCTGATTCGTTCTATTATCCAGTCATGTTTGAAGAAGGTATTATTCAGTTTCCATGTATTTGCTTTTTTTCTGTTGATCTTTCTAGTGCTGATTTTTAATTTTATAGCATTGTGATCTGGTAAGATGCTTTGCAGTATTTCAATGTTGTTTAATTTATTGAGGTTTGTTTTGTGGCTTAACATATGGTCTATTCTGGAGAATATTCCATGTGCACTGGAAAAGACTGTATAATTGTACTGTTGTTGGGTGAAGTGCTCTGTAGATGTCTATAAGGTCAAATTGGTGGATTATATCACTTAGTTCTTCTGAATCTTTGTTGCGTTTCTTTCCAATTTTTCTATCTTTGATTGAAAATGGTGTATTAAAGTCCCTTACTGTTACTATGGATTCATCTATTTGTCTTTTCAATTCTGTTAAAGTCTGATTTATGTATTTTGGGGTTTTTAATTGGATGCATTTGTATTTATTATGTCATGTCCTCATTTTCAATCAATCCTTTAATCATTATATAATGTCCTTCCTTGTCTCTTACGTGGTTTCTGTCATAAAGCCAATTTTATCAAAAATTAATCCTGTCATTCCTGCTCTTTTTTGATTGCTATTTGCTTGATGTATCTTTTTCCAATCTTTGATTTTTAGTCTATATTTGTGTTTGTGTCTAATGTGAGTCTCTTGTAGACAGCATACTGATGGGTTGTGTTTTCTTATCCAGTCTGCAACTCCTTGTCTCTTGAATGGTGCATTTAATACATTTGCATTCAGTGTAACTATCAACAAGTATGTTGCTGTCATTTTGTTATGTGTTTTTTCATGGTGTTGCTGATTTCTTTGTTCCATATAACTTTCTGTGCTGAGCTACTTTTGTTTATGAATCATGTTATCATTTCTTTCATTGTTATTGTTGTAGTATTTGTTAAATATTTGTGCTTGTCCTCTTTTTTATTTTGATGTGGAGGTTTATTACTTTTCTTCAAGATTACCCTGTGATTTATAACTTTCTTCTTAAGTTTAGAACCATCTGTTCTATGTCACAATTGTCTTGAGTTCCTCATCATTTAGAAGTTCTGTAACTACACTATTTTTTCCCTCTTTTTGGTTTGTAGTTCTCCTCATTTGGTAATTGATAACTCTGGTTCCCTGTTTACAATCTTGTAAGCTTATTTTATTTAGGATACTTCCACAACTGTGTTGGCTTCTGGGTTATGTCATCTTGTGTATTAATGGTCAGTTGTTGTTTGCTATTACTGGTTTTCTGTCCAAGGGACTCCTTTTAGTATCTCTTGTGAGGTTGGACCGGTTTTAACAAATACCATTAATTTCTGCTTATCTAGAAATCTCCTAATTTCACCATAGTATTTGAGGGACAATTTTGCCAGTATATAATTCTTGGTTGGAAAGTTTTCTCTTACAGCATTTTATATATACCATCCCATTGCTTTCTTGCTTGCATGGTTTCTGCTGGGAAATCAGAGCTTATTCTTACTGGTTGTCCTTTGTAAGTAATTTTTCATTTTTCCCATGCTGGTTTCAGGATTCCTTTTTGTTTTTGGTTTTGATGAGGTTGATGATGATATGTCTTAGTGATTTTTTGGGGGGGTCTATTGTATTTGGCATTCATAAGAGTTGTTGAATGGATATATTCTCATCTTTCATCATATTAGGCAAATTTTTTTCCAACAAATCTTGGACAGTTTTCTCTGTGGTTTTATTTTTCTCTTTCTGTTCTGGAATTCTGATTACATGTATGTTATTCCTATGGATGGTATCCCACATACATCTTAGGCTTTCTTCATTTTGCTTTTATCTTTTTTTCTGATTGATCCCTTACCAAAACAGTATTAAGGTATTTGTCTTCAATCTCACTAATTCTGTCTTTCATTGATTCAATTCTGCTCCTTTGCCCATTCAAGGTATTATCTATTTCTGAAATTTTAGTCAAAATCTTCTGGATTTATATCTGTAGATTTTGTATTATTTCTCATTTTTCATACATTTTGTCATTTTGTTCTTGTATTTTCTTTCCAAATTGTTCTACAGTTTTGCCTGTGTTTCCCTTAACTTTTTGAGTGTTTTCCTTAATGTGTCTCTCAATCCATTGAAGATACTTAACTATAATTCTTTTTAATTCCCTATCAGGGAGTTCCATTGCTGCTTTTTCCTCAAGGATGTTTTCTGGATCTGTAACGTGGTCTCTTGTTTCTTCTATTTTATCTTGCTTCTTTGTGTTGACTGTGATGATCTCTTGTCTCTGAGACATTGTGATGTTTTTGTATTTATATTTAATTGGTGATTTTATATTGGAGTGATTCACCCAAGATTTTCATTTTCTTTGTTTTGTTTGGATGTATCTGAGTAGGCAGAGTACTGTGCTCCTCCACTTGTTAGTTGGCAGCACTTACACACTTACCACCTGTCTCTTGGTGGGCATTTTAGAGAATGAAAGTGTGTGTACAGATTCTGTTAGCTGTTTGTGAAGAGCAATTAAGGGTAAGTTGGGCTCGTGTTGTCTGTCATGTATCATTGGCCAGTTGGTGCAGAAGCAAATGGTGGCTCTCACTCAGTAGTTGGGGCTGCAGGAGGTGCAGGTATGGTTGGGTCATATGGTCATGGCTGTTGTCTCCCACTCTTTTAGACAAAAACAATAATACTAATACTAACATTAATAATAAACCCAAAAAATAAAAGAAAGAGGACAAAAAGCACACACTGCATGAAAACACAGGAACAGTCACCAAAAAGAAGGGAAAAAATTGGGAAGGAAATAAATGAGAAGAAATACTTAAAGAAATACTTTTGAAAGACAAAAGAGGTATAAATGGAAAAAGAGAAAAAAATACCCACAATATTTTGGGAGGAGGGGAATAAGAGGAAAGAACTAGAGTAAAAGAATAATAAAGAAAATAATGAGAAAAATGGAAAAAGAAAAACAAGGGATGGTAAGAACCACCAGAAAGAAAAGATATGGCATCCCAGAAAAGGGAAGAGGAAAAAAAAAAAAAAAAAAAAAAAAAAAACCTAGAACCTGGGGAGTTAAAAAGAAAGAATAAAAATAAAGAGGAATAATAATAATAAAAAAAATCTGGAGGGGCTGAGGCAGGGCACCCAGACTCTGTCAGAGCATACAGACTGGGATGGAATGCCTGCCAGTCCAGAAAGTGGGTAGAAGTGGGGATGGCTCCATCTCCATTCACCAAGATGGTTTGGGTATAAGAGTAACAAATGGATATCAAACCTTTCCAGTCATCAGCCTCCAGTATGGTTGCCTGTGGTGTCCTCAAAAAGTGGAGCCTATGGGATCGGAACAGGAACACTGCTGCTTTAAATATCCAAAATTGCTACACTTCTTGTAAATATTCAAAATGGCTGCACCCTCTGGACAGCCAATAATCCAAATCTCAGTTTGTCCCCTTCTTTGCTGTTTCCCTTTTTAGTCATCAGCTACCAGTGCAGTTGTCCATGCAGCCCTTGATAAGCAAGGCCTATTTTTAGGTTAACTCTCAGGTCCAAACACCACTTGTAAATCTTGAAACTGTGCCGTCAAGATAGCTGACAGTCCACAGCTCCATTTGTCTTCTTATTCACTGTTTTCATTCAGGTTCTTCTACTAGTTGGTATTTAATCCACTTCTGTATCCTTCCTTTCAAAGCTCAGGGCTCCAGGATTATCATCTGTATCTGTGTCAATTGATTTCTCTTTTCTTTGTTGAAAAGGGTCTGTGTAGCTTGTCTGTGCATTCTGCCATATTACTGGAAGACCCTCCAGCAAACTTTTTATTTCAGATATTTTATTTTTCAATTATAGAGCCTGTGAGGGTAAAGTCTTTTGCTTTGCTAGTCCTGACTCCATATTGTTATAATAAAACTACATATTTTTAGTTAAGATGCCATTTCTTTAAAACCTGGTTTCAATCTTGTGTGATAATTAACTTGTTCTCTCTCTGAGTTACAGTTATCAGTTCTTGGTACATCCTGTGATCTGAGACAGAGTCATCTATGTCAATAAAAGTTCCTGGTCCAGACTATAGGACTGGCCATCTGGGCTTTGACAAACACCAATGGAGCCATTTAAGGATTACCTGATTGCCAGAGACTCACAGAAAACTTCATTCTCTTAATTATCCATTGTCCTGTGCAATTTTTGGAAAATTGGTAATTAATCCTGCATATATGCTATGTCAAGAAGGAAGTGCATCAAGGTTATATCCTTTCACCACACTTATTCAATCTGTAGGCTGAGAAAATAATCCAAGAAGCTGGATTATATGAAGAAGAATGTGACAGTAGGATTGGAGGAAGAATCATTAACAACCTGCGATATGCAGGTGACACAACTTTGCCTGATAAAATGAGGATGACTTGAAGCACTTACTGATAAAGATTAAAGACTAGAGTCTGCAGTATGGATTAAGTCTCAATATAAAGAAAACAAAAATCCTCACAAATGGTCCAATAAACAGCTTCATGGTGGATGGAGTAAAGATTGAAGTTGTCAAGGATTTCATATTACTTGGTTCTACAATCAATGCCAACAGAAGCAGAAGTCAAGACATCAGAAGACATATTGCATTGGGCAAATCTGTTGCAAAGGATCTCTTTCAAGTGATGAGGAGCAAGGATGTCTTCTTGAAGACTAAGGTGCACCTGACCCAAGCCATGGTATTTTCAATCACCTCTTATGCATGTGAGAGCTGGACAATGAATAAGGAAGACCGAAGAAGAATTGATGCTTTTGAGTTGTGGTGTTGGAGAAGAATGCTAAGAGTACCAGGGACTGCTAAAAGGACTATCAAATCTGTCCTGGAGGAAGTGCAACCAGAATGCTCCTTGGAAGTGAGAATGGCCAGACTTCATCTCACCTACTTTGGTCATATTGTCAGAAGGAACCATTCCCTGGAGAAGGATATCATACTTGGTAAAGTGGAGGATCAACAAAGCAGGGGAAGGCCCTCAATAAGATGGATAGACACAGTGGCTGCAATGATGGGCTCAGGTATAGCAGGGATCATGAGGCTGGCACAGGATTGGGCAGTGTTTCATTCTGCTGTGTATAGGGTTGTTGTGATTTAGAGATGACTCAAGGGCACCTAACAACAACAACGACACATGCTATGTCTCTTATCCTTTAGTATAAGAACTTCTGTTTGTAAGTTGTGAAGAAACAAGCATTTTTGGAGTCACTGAGACCCCATTTGTCTCTCATTGCTACACCTCCTGATTAAATTATCTTTCTTTCCTTGGACTCCATGTGGACTATTGGCTGCACCACTCCAGGGCTGAATCTCAGCTTTTTGTCAGGTGACACTTTACACTTGATTCTCTTTTTATATTTTCATAAAATATAAAAACGTATTTTAAAAATTTAATTTTTTGGCGGGGCAAGATGGCGGACTAGGCAGAAGGATTGCACAGACCCTCTTCAACAAAGAAAAGGGAAACCAATAAATACAGACACAGAAGATAATCTTGGACCCCTGAGCCTTGAAGGAAAGGATGCAGATTTGGACTAAACCCCAACTAGCAGAA
>NW_006921796.1:4050969-4063347 GCF_000298275.1 Orycteropus afer afer | reverse complement strand
TGCTCTGGTAGCATAGTGGCTAAAGCACTTGACTGCTAACCAGAAGGCTGGCGGTTCAAACCCACCAGCCACTCCTCGGAAGGAAGGTTGGGCAATCCTGGTTCCATAGTGATATTGCCTCAGAAACTCAAGGAGGGGTCGCTATGAGTCAGGGCCGACTCGACGGCACATAACAAAAAAAAAAAAAAAAAACACACCTCAAAACACAGCCCCCTATATGTTTATTCTATATTGTTGGCAGCTCAGGATTGATTATTTCTTCTTACTGGAAGTGGTGTAGGTTGAAGGTGGTGGCATCTGGTCTTTTGGTCCAAGGAAGTAGTTTGATGTTTTACTCCTTTCAAGGTGTTTTTTCTTGTTAAGGGCCTTTGAGTTGTTTTTGACTCATATAGACCACATGCATCATAGTAGAACTGCTCAGTAAGTTTTCCTTAGCTGTAATATTCATAGAAGCAGATTGACAGATCTTTCTCTCATGGAGTGACTGAGTGGGTTTGAACCACCAACTTTTCTGTTAGGAGCTGAGCACTTAACATTGTTACTCCAACCAGGTGAATTAGTCCTTTAGTTGGGTCCCAGGCTAGGGTTTCATAGCCTTTTATTTGACCACTTTTGGCCTCTAAATATTTGACCCAGAGTTTGAGTTTGGAAGACTGAAGAAGAGTTGATGATTTGAAGACAAAACTCATTAAATGGGGGAGAGATAGCCTCGTTAACAGATGGTTAATTGGACATCCACTTGCAGAAAAATGAAGCAAGATCCATACCTCACCCCACACACAAAAACGAACTCAAGTTGGATCAAAGACTTAAATGTAAAACCTGAAACTATGAAGTTATCAAAGGCAAAATAGGGGTAAATCTAGGGGCCCTGATTTATGGCATAAATAGACTATCAAGAATACCCCAAATGCACAAGCAGCATAAGAGAAATTAGATGACTAGGACTTTTAAAAAATTGAGTTCTTATGTTCACTGAAAGACTTCTCCAAAAGGGCAAAAAGAGAAACTACAGATTGGGAAAAAGTGTTTGGCTGTGACATATCTGACAAGAGAGTTATCACCAAAATTTATAGAAAACTTCAACACCTCAACATCAAAAAGACAAACAGTCCAATTCAAAAATGGGCAAAGGACATGAACACACACTTCACAAAAGAAGATATACAGGCGGCCAACAAACACATAAGGAAATGCTCACAATCACTAGCTATTAGAGAGATGCAAATCAAAACAATGAGATATCATCTCACCCCAGCAATAATAACAAAGTTCCATGAGACAGAAAATAACAAATGCTGGTGAGAGTGTGGAGAGATTGATATCTCATACACTGCTGGTGGGACTGTAAAATGGTACAGACACTGTGAAAAATGGTGTGGAGTTTCCTTAAAAAACTGATAATGGAAATACTATTTGATCTAGAAGTTCCATTACAAGGATTATACCCTAAAGAGGTGAGAGACAGGACATGAATAAACATATGGACACCCATGTTCATTGCAGCACAATTCACTACAGCAAAGAGATGGAAACAACCTAAATGTCCATCAGCAGGTGAATGGATAACCATACTATGGTACATTCACACAATGAAATACTATACAACTTTAAAGAATAATGAAGAATACATGAATCATCTCACAAACCAAAAAACCAAACTCACTGCCATCAGGTCATTTCCAAATCATAGTGACCCCATTGGGTTTCCAAGGCTGTAAATCTTTATGGAAATAGATTGCACTGTCTTCCTTCCATGGAGCATCTGGTGGATTTGAACCACTGACCTTCCTGTTAGCAGTCAAGTTCCTTATTCACTACACCATCAGAGCTCCTCACAACATGGATGAATTTGGAGGACATTATGCTGAGTGAAATAAGTCAATCATAGAAGGACAAATATTGTCTAAGTCCATTATTATAAAAAGTCAAGGACAGGCTTACTCAGGGAAGGAAATTCACTTTGTTACTTACCAGGGTTGGGAGGGAAAATTTCAGACTAGTTGGAGGTCATATCTTGATTTGGGTGAGGGGAGGGGTAGTATGGCAAGACTCTGTGAGCAGCATGGTGACAATGGGGAAAGGGAGGACACAGAAATGTCTACAAAAGATACAGACAACAGAGGTAAATGCTATCACATGCACAATACTGCATTATCAGTTGGCACCAAACACTAGGCAATGGGTAAATGCAAGGACAGGTGAGAAGATCAGGTGGGGGTAGGCAAACAGGAATATACCCTAGACCAAAGATAGATTTGTCTGAAGATAATCTTATATATATACTTGTACTACAAAATTATCCACATACATTACAGAAGTAACAGAGGACAGGATTGGAGTAGCTTCTCAGAGACAACCAAACACCTTGAGAGAGAGTATCACTGGGCCTGCAGGCTCAGAACTATAGTCTCAGGGGACATCATGATCAATTGGCACAACATGGCACAAAAATCTTGTTCTATGGCCTAGTTTGCTGAGTAATGACTGGGGTCTTAAAAGCTTTCGAGTAGTGGTCTAAGATGCAGCTATTTGTCCCCTCTGGTCACTATGAGTTGGTCTGACTCGATGGCACACAACAACAACAAAACAACAACAGCCTGGAGCAAAGAAGAGTGAAGAAAATCAAAGAATTTTGGAAACAATTAGTCCAAAGACATGGACCAAGAGGACCTCGGCCTTCACGACCCTGAGACCAGAAGAACTACATGGTGCCTGGGCACCAATGTCAGCCATTCAGAACAGGATCAAAATTAGAGATCCTGTTTACTTGTTGTTGTTGTGTGCCAATGAATTGTCTCCAACTCATAGTGACTTTACGTACAGCAGAACAAAACACTGTCCAGTCCTGTGCCAGCCTCACAATCCTTACTATACCTGAGCCCATCACTGCAGCCACTGGGTCAATCCATCTTTTTGAGGGCCTTCCCCTGTTTTGTTGACTCTGCACTTTATCAAGTATGACATCCTTCTCCAGCGAATGGTGCCTTCTGACAACATGACCAAAGTAGGTAAGGCAAAGTCTGACCATTCTTGCTTCCAAGGAGCATTCCAGCTGTACTTCCTCCAGGACAGATTTGTTAGTTCCTTTGGCAGTTCATGGTACTTTCAGCATTCTTCACCAATACCACAAGTCAAAAGCATCAACTCTTCTTCAGTCTTCCTTATTCATTGTCCAGGTCTCACATGCATATAAGGTGATTGAGTTAGAGTGGGAGCAAAGATTGGTTCGATTGGTTAGAGTGGGAGGAAAAATGTGGAACAAAATTCAAAAACACAAAAATGACCAAATATGAGATTGTTATAGATATGGTCAGATAGAGACTGTTGGAACCCCCAAGGCTATGGCCCTGGGTTATCCTTCAGGCCTAGAAATGGACTTACTTCTGTGGATTGGCTCTCAGCCCAACAATAGAAAGACTTACATGCAGGACATCAACCCCAGGGAGATGCACCCACCTACCCTAGGGAGATGCACCCCTTATATCAATCAACCATGAGACATCAGAGGGGTAGAATTCACATAGAGGAAAAGCTGGACAGACAGGAATGCATAGATAAGAAGAGCACAGGGAGGTGGCAGTCACAGGGAGGAGAAATTTTTTTTATGGTTGTGGATTGTAATCAGGGCTGTGAAACTGTGCATCAAGTGTTGAATTAAAACAAATCTGCTTAGGAAATTTGCACCCAAAGCACACACACACACACACACACACAAAGAGTTGTTGCCTTTGAATTGTGATGTTGTTGAAGAATACTGAAAATATCATGGACTGCCAGAAGAACAAACTAATCTGTCCTGGAAGAAGTGCAGCCAAAATGCTCCTTGGAAGCAAGAATGTCCAGACTTTGTCTCACCTACTTTGGTTATGTTGTCAGAAGGGACCATTCCCTGGAAAAGGATATCATGCTGGGTAAAGTGGAAGGTAGGGGCTCTGGTAGTGTAGTGCCTAAGGCACTTGACTGCTAACCAGAAGGCTGGTGGTTCAAACCCACCAGCCATTCCTCAGAAGGAAGGTTAGGCAAGCTACTTCCATAGAGACCCCGCCTTGGAAACCCAAGGAGGGGTTACTATGAGTCAGGTCCAACTTGACAGCAAATAACAACAACAACAAAGTGGAAGGTCAGTGAAAAGGGGAAGAACCCCAACAAGATGGACTGACACAGTGGATGCAACAATGGGCTCAAGTATAGCAAGGACTGTGAAGATGGCTCATGACTGGGCAGCATTTCGTTCTGTTGCACATAGTGTTGCTATGAGTGGGAGCCGACTTGATGGCACCTAACAACAGCATCACAGATCTTGATTTGATAAAGGGAAAAGAATTAAAATGGACCCCCCCAAAAGAAGCTAATTGGAATTTCCAACTTATTTTCCCTTTGTAACTGGCCAGAGAAAGCTTCATGAGGGAGAGTGGTGTTTGCTGTCTCACCGTAGCCTTCTCTGGGTGTGCCTGCAAGACCTCTGACCAGGCCTTGCCCCCATTTCTCTGAGTACCATTCTTGGTATATAATTGAGGCGAGCTTTGGTGTGAGCATCTATACACATTTAATGAGACTTACGCATCTGCACTCAGAGGATTCCAGATCCTCCACTCCATTTCTTTTGGGATTAATCCAGCATGGGCTGTTCTCCAGCATTAATGGCTAAAAGGTCCCGTCCAAAGGGGAAAGAATTCAGTGATAGAATTTAATAAAGCTCAGTATGAAAGCTAATTCTTCATAAAACTCTGACAAATTTACCACAAAGTACAGACAACAGAACTATCCTGCACCTCGGGATTTTATTTCTGCCCTCCTTGTTTGGGGCCTGTGGACTGTAAGCAATGAATCTACATTGATAAATAAGGGATAACTTCATGACAGTTTAATGGGATTGGGGTAAATAATTGCTTCCCCCCCCCCAAGTGTCCTTCTTATTGTGTTCTGCCATGGTGAACCATAATGGGGGATTTGCTACAGATAAGATCCTTAAAGTGAGATTAAAATAAACACAAAGATAATCTATTCCATTTCTGGACTTAGACTGTCTACCAAAGAGCAGCAAATTTGTTGTAAAAACGAAGAGGATTCATGGCCAGACAGTCTGAGGGGAAGAGAAGTGGGAGTTGGGCAAGAGGGGCAGAAGAAGTCAATCTTTCCTGGTGTGGCCACTTCCTGCCTTGGCTGTCTCCTTGCTGGCCACTATGCCTCCTCACCTCACTCACATTTCTCTTGTTTCGGAATTACTCAGGCACAGGTTCACCCTCATGCTATCACATGGAGTTTACCTTTAAACTTGCATATCCTTTCTGCCTTGGCTTTGCCAACCCCTACTCTCTGGGTGGCACAAACAGTTTGTGCTTGACTATTACCCTAAAAGTTGGCTATTTGAATTCACCCAGCAGTACCACAGAAGAAAGCCCTGGTGAACCTACTTCTGTTAAGATTGTTGTTGTTGGTAGATACTGCTGAGTCTGTTTTGACTCATAGTGACCCAATGTGACAAAATAGAACTGTGCCATAGGGTTTTCTAGGCTCTAAGCTTTACAGATGCGGATCACCAAATCTTTCTTCTGCAGATTCACTGGGTGCTTTGAACCACCAAACTTTCAGTTCACAGCTGAGCACTTAATTGTTGTGTCATTAGGGCTTCAAGAATACCCTATGTAATAGCTCTACTCTGTAACACATTGTGTCACCATGAGTTGGAACCTATTCAGCAGCAAAGGTTTTTTGTTTTTTTACCCACTCACTAAGGTGCATGAATGTGGACCCATATTTGTGCCCATTCCAAAGAAAGATGTTTCAACAGATTGGAAACTATCAAACAATATCATTAATATCACACACAAGTGAAATTTTACTGATGATAATTAAAAAATAGTTGTAGCAGCACATTGACAGGGAGCTGATAAAATTCAAATTGCATTCAGAGGAGGACATGGGATGAGGGAAATCATTGGTGATGTCAGATGCATCTTGGCTGAAAGCAGAGGATACCAGACCAATGTTTTCCTGGGATTTAGTTATTATCCAAAGATATCTGACTGTGTGAATCGTAGAAAATTGTGTGTAGCATTGAGAGGGATAGGAATTTCAGAACACTTAATTGTGCTCATATGGGGACTGTACATAGACAAAGAGGCAGTCATTCAAACAGAACAAGGGTATATTGAATCATTTCAAATCAGAAAATGTGTGCATCTGGGTTATATCCTTTTACCATGCTTAGTCAATCTGTATGCAGAGCAAATAATCCAAGAAGCTGAAATATATGAAGAATGCCACATCAGGATTGGGGAAGACTAATTAGTAACTTGTGTTATGCAGATGATACAACCTTGCTTGCTGAGAGTGAAAAAGACTTGAAGCTACTACTGATGAAGTTCAAAGACTACAACCTTCAGTATGGATTACACCATAAGATAAAGAAAACAAAATTCTCACACCTGGACCAATAAGCAACAAGATGATAAACAGAAAGAATAGTGAAGTTGTCAAGAATTTCATTTTACTTGGCTTCAAGTCAATGCTTATGAAAGCAGTAGTCAAGAATCAGATGACTGGCAAATGTGCTGCAAAGGAACTCTAAAGTGCTAAAGAGGAAAGATGTCACTCTGAAGACTAAAGTGTGCCTGACCCAAGCGATGGTATGTTCAATTGTCTCATCTGTATGTGAAAGCTGTACAATGAATAAGGAAGATTGAAGGAAAATACATGTATTTGAAGTATGGTGTTGATGAAGAATATTGAATATATCATGGACTGCCAGAAGAGTGAACAAATCTGTCTTGGAAAAAAGACAGCCAGAATGCTCCTTAGAAGCAAGAATATAGAGGCTTTGTTTCACTTACTTTTGACCAATCCCTGAAGAAGGACATCATGCCTGATAGAGGACCAGCAAAAAAGAAGAAACCTTCAATGAGATGGATTAACACAGTGTCTGTAACAATGAACTCAACCCATTTGCATCAATTGTGAGGATGGTGCAGAACTGGGCAGCAGGATGGTGTCTAAGAATGATGACTTTGAGGTCCAACCCAGTATCACCTCATTGGAAGGTCTACCAGTTGCCCTCTTTTTATTATCTCAAATATTCTGGTCATTGTGCTGTTTTAACTTGTTGACAGTGTTGATGGTATTTTTTATCTGTTTGCATAAAAGCCCGTCTTCCTAGGCTGTAAGCCAGTTAATGTCAGGTGGTAAGTATTCATTCATTTTCTCATTCAATCATTGAATCTATATTTATTGAACACATACTATATACCAGAATCTGTGCTAGAAATATAATAGAGAGCACAGAAGATGGGTTCTCTGTTTCCATACAGTGAGGGAGACAGAAAAAAAATAATTACCAGATAACTAAATTCTGTGAAAGAAGCAAACAGGGTGCTGAGATAAAGAATAAGGAGGGCCACTATACTGTAAAGGAGCTGCAGTGGCTCCCTTTCCATGGTTAAGTGCTTGGCTGCTAACAGAAGGGTTGGCAGTTAAAAGCCACCCAGTGGCTCTGTGGGAGAAAGACTTGGAGATCTGCTTTTGTAAAGATTACAGCTGAGAAAACCTGATAGGGCAGTTCTACTCTGTCACAAGGAGTCGCTAGGAGTAAAAAATGACTCCATGGCACCTAACAATAACAGCATTGTAAGAAGGATGCAAAGGAAGGGTCTCTGAGGAAGTAGCATCTGAGTTAAGAATGGACGAAGGAAGAGCTAACTTTAGGAAAGAGCATAGGAACTGCTCGAAGATTGTTTCAATGAATACATCTAAATGGGAAGTCCTTGTGGTCCCTGAGTGCAGTTTTAAATACTGCTGAGAATAAAGATGTGACTACCTCCTAAAGCAGTGCTGGCATGGGCATTTTAGGCGCTATATCTAATCTCTTGGCAATGGTTGCTAGGAGCAAAGTGTTGAGGAGGATTATGTGGTTGTTTCAAGGTCAGTGAGTGAGGTTGGCCATGAGTGTGGTGACTGGTGGTTTGGGATCACCCAGTGCAGTAACGCATGGTGTCACACCCCTACATGGACCTCCTCCTGTACCAGACCATACGAATGCTTAGTAATGTCTATTATAAATGTTAATCATAGGATAATGTGTGATAAATATAGTAAATTGTAATTTTTCTTAGATTATATGAATAATAAGAGAAATGTTGTTTTGTCAAATTTTCATATATTGAATTGCATTATTAGTTACAACATTACTACTGCATTCTCAAAAGAGTTACTGATACAGGTTTACAAATACTAATTATCACAATGTTGTAGCAAAAATTCCAAAAAGTTTGAGAAAATCAAAGACTAGGAAAACATCAGCAGCAATGGAAACAATAGTGCGTGCCTGGAACACATGCAGACGAAACCACATGATATGAATCATCATTGTAATTGGGTACTCATAGCTCTGACCAGAGCGCATTACAACATTCAAAAAGTAAATTAGCATACAGTTTTAGTTTTGATACATGTAAATTGGACTTATGAAAATGTTTTTGTTATAACTAACTTCAGGGATAATTTTAAATAAAATAATAAATTTCTAGTAGCTCTGGTAGCATAGTGCCTAAGGCACTTGACTGCTAACCAGAAGGCTGGGGGTTCAAACCCACCAGCCACTCCTCGGAAGGAAGGTTGAGCAATCTACTTCCGTAGTGATACTGTCTCGGCAACCCAAGGAGGAGTCCCTATGAGTCGGGTCTGACTCGACGGCATACAACAACAACAACAACAACAAATTTCTGCTGAAACACTTCATTGAAACTTAAGAGACAGTCCTGTTGGTATCGCCCGTCTGACGGTGTCACTTGGTGCAGTCTGCACTCCCTGCAAACCCCTAAAGACACCACTGGGTTTGAGGGCTAGACCCTTTCCATCGCTGTTGAGTGGATTGACCGGCAACAGGCAGCAGGCACGGTTTCTCATTTCTGCTCTCTTGCTCTTCTCTCAATGTCCTCCCACTCCTCCCTTCACAGATGTGTGTGGGTATGGACATGACCACACATATATCCACACATATGTGTACAGACATCATATATGTGCGTATACTTCCAATTCAGTTTCACCTTACATTGGATTTCCAATAGCATTGCTCCCTGTACTCAAATCACCCCCTCCAGTCTTGTTGTTGTTTGCCGTCGAATTGGACCCAACTCACAGCGACCCCTCTTTGGGTTTCCAAGGCAGTATCACTAGGAAGTAGATTGTCCAACCTTCCTCCTGAGGAGTGGCTGGTGGGTTTGAACCACGTGCCTTCTGGTTAGCAGTAAGGTGCCTTAGGCACTATGCTATAAGAGCTTCTAGTGCCTAAGGCATTTGACTGCTAACCAGAAGGCTGGAAGTTCAAACCCACCAGCCACTCACTCCTTGGAAGGAAGAATGGGCAATCACTTCCGTAGAGATACCACCTTGGAAACCCAAGGAGGGGTTGCTATGAGTCAAAATTGACATGATAGCAGTGAGCTTTTTTTTTTTTTTTTTTTTAATGTATACAAGGAGCTCTGGTGGTGTAGTAGTGCCTAAGGTATTTGACTGTTAACCAGAAGGCTGGTGGTTCAAACCCACCAACCACTCCGTGGAAGGAAGACTGGGCAATCTACTTTCATAAAGATTTACCACCTTGGAAACCGCAAGGGGGTTGCTATGAGTTGGAATTGACTTGATGGCAGTGCGTTTGGTTTATATGTACAACTGCTTCAAACAATCTGCTTGCCCTAAGGAAATGGCATTTAGATTTAAAAGCTCTGGGTCCAAATCTTACCTCCTCCACTTATAACTAACAACTTCCTTCTTGATGTCCCTAACTGTAAAAAGTAGATTTATTAATAATAGAGTAACTCTATTGTTAATAGACTCCTCATATAAACATTGTAAGACCAAATGGGATAGTGCATATAAGTACATTTGGAAAACTTCAGATTGAGAACCATATCATTCCATGAGTATATTATCCACTCCATAGTTTCCTCTTTGTCTCTGTACTCTCATCTGTAAAACTCTGGAAGTGGGACTCATTTGCTGTATGAAGCATCTAGAAAATTATAATGTATAAATTGATGTTGGTTTAGTACATTCTGAAGCAAATAAAATTGCTCTATATATTTGCTTTTTCTTTTGGTAACTGAAAAAATAAACTTCAACTTTTTTGAACTTTTTGTTCTTTTGTTTTTTATACTAAAGTTCCATTAGACTAAGATTTCTCTCATGCTATGTCTCTTTTATAGAGTTTTTTTTTTTTTTTTTTTTCCAGGTAGAGAAGAGATTGCTCACCTCATGTTAAGGCTATTGTTAAGACAATGCAAATTGAATAATTTAGAATGGGATCTTGTTTCCAAAGGAAGTAGGCTAATGAAAGTAATTGTTTAAATCTCCTGATTGGAAAATGACAGGTGTAGAAAAGTCACAGCAAGCAATTTCAGAAACATCCTATGAAACTGACCTGCCTTAGTGTGTAGGTGGATACAGAGGCAGAGAGTTTGGAGGCAAACAAACTGTTTTAAATTGTTGGCTCCCACAATCCAGTAGCTGTGTGACTTAGGAAAGTTATAAGCTTCTCTGAGCTTCCTAGGACAGAGTGAGACCCTGTTCTAGACACTAAAGATGAAGGAGTGAAAATAACAGACAAAATTCCTACTGATGGACCCTAAATTCTGTATGGAAAGTGGGGTTGGGGAGAAGGCAAATAGAAACAGTAAAAATTAAATTAATGTTAATATGTGCTCTCTGAGTCAGAATCAACTTGATGGCAATGAGTTTGGTTGGTTTGTGGACAAAAATAGGAGAGTGAAAGAAAGAAAAGAGGGAGCTGTTGCTACTTCACACAGGGTGCTCAGGAAAGTTTCTTTAAAAAGGTGATATTTGGAGTTCTGATAAGATGGTGGAATAGGCAGACAACTACACAGACTGTATTCAACAAAGGAAAGGGGAACCAATTAACACAGAAACAGAAGATAATCCTGGAGCCCTGAGTTTTGAAAGGGAGGATATAGAAGTGGACTACACTCCAACTAGTAGAAGAACCTGCACAAAAACACCAAAAAAGGAGACTTACAGAGCTGTGATCTGTCAGCGACCCTGACAGTAAGGTCAGTTTGCCTATTGCCAAGTGCTGTTAGTACCTAAAAATTAACCTAAAAATCAGCCCTGCTAGCCAGGGGCTGCACGGAGGACTGCACTGGTGGCTGGTGAATAAAAGGGGAAGCAGCAAAGAGGAAGGTGGGCTGAGCTGTGGACTTTTGCCTGTCTGGAGGGTGTGGCCATTTTGAATGTTTATAACTAGTTTGACCATTTTGGATATTTAAAGCAACAGCATTCTCCCAAATTCCAGGGGCTTAAAAATAGGCTCCACTTGCCAGGAACCACAGGACATTCAGGACATGAATGACTGGAAAGGTGCAATATTCTTCTTGTTATTCTTAGACCCCACACCCTCTTGGTGAATGGAGGTGCAGCTATCCCTCACTCTCATCCACCTTCTGGGCCAGCAGGAATTTCATCCCAGTCTGTGTGTTTGGATGGAGCCTGGGTGCCCTACCTCATCCAGCACAGATTTTTTTTTTTTTCAGTTTGTTTGTTTTTGTCTGTTTTAAAATTATTATTAATTTCTTTTGTCCTTTTTATTATTATTCTTTATTCTTCTCTTCTGAGGTTCTAGTTTACAGCTTTTTCTCTCTTCCCTGTTCCTGGTCCCCATTTTTTTCTTTCTCATGGTTAACACCATTCCTTGTTTTTCTTTTGCATTTTTTCCATTTTTTTCTTCATGTTCCCCTACTCTACATTTTTTTTCTCTTATTGCCCTCTCCCCAGATATTGTGGGATTTTTTTTTCTTTTTTCTTTTGTTTTTCCTTTTTTGGTTATGGTTTCTGTGTGCTTATGTTTGTTTGTTTGTTTTGTTCTTTGTCCACTTGCTTTTACTTTTTTGATGGTTTTTCAATTGTTGTTTTTGTGTAACTGAGTGGGAGACAGCAACAGTGTCCATAAGATGCAACTACACCCACCACCCACACCTCTTGCAGCTCCACTTACTGACTGAGAGCCACCACTTCCTTCTCTACCAACTGGCCAATGATAAACGACCACCAAGAAGAGCCTGACTCACCCTCACTGCTCTTCATGAACAGTTAAGGAACAATAGACCATCACAATCCACACAAAGAAGTAAGATAAAGTGGTAGAGACAAGGGAGCAGGATACAGACCCAAAACACATCCCTGAGGAAGAAGCAGCATTGGAACTCCCTGATAAGGAATTCCAAAGAATTATATTTAGGTATCTCCAAAGGATTGAAGGACATATCAAGGAAAACGCTGACAAAATTACGGAAAATGCAGACAAAACCCTAGAACAATTTTGGAAGAAAATACAAGAACAAAAAGACACAATAATTTTTTTTTTTTTTT